>NC_044032.1:566277307-566632863 GCF_901765095.1 Microcaecilia unicolor | reverse complement strand
CGCCAATCCCGAAGTAATCTAGGAGTCTTAGTAGTATTTTATAGTTTACCATGTCGAACGCACTGGACATGTCGAATTGGAGGAGAAGTATGCTTTTGCCTGTTGCTATTTCCTGCTTTAATTTTGTGTGATTCATGTAATATTGTCAATTTGTTTATATAATCAATAAGTTGTTTGGTTACCATGCTTTCCATCAGTTTGACCACAGTGGGATTAATGCTACTGGGCGTTAGTTAGTTGATTTCATTTGATTTTTTTTCTTGGGATCTTTTGGCATTGGGGTGAGTAGAATGTTGCCATTTTCCTTAGGGAAGAGACCTTGTTGAAGCATGTAGTTTAAGTGGGATGTAAGGTCTGCTATGAAGCGGCGGGGGGCGGATTTTATTAGGTAGCTGGGGCAGGTATCCAATTTACAGTGAGAGTTGGAGAACCTATTAATCGCCTAGGTGACTGTTTCCACGATGAGGAGAGGGAAGTTTGATCAGGTTCAGTCCGCTGGGTATTCAACAGGGGTTGGGTCCAAGCCAGTGATGAAATTTTCGATATCGGTGTTGTCCTGAGGTAGCGTGTAACATAGGTTTGCAATTTTTTCATTGAAGTATTTAGCAAGGTTGTCTGCAGATGGGATGTCTGTATTGGTTGTGGTGACCAAGGTGATGTCTAGTAGTTGTTCACGAGTGGTATAATTTCTTCGTGTCTTTGTAATCTGGTCCTATTTTAGTTTTATAGTATGACCCTTTGGTCTGTCTTATTGCGTATTTGTATTTTCTTTGTATTTGTTTCCATGTGTTGAGTGTGTGATCATCTTTTCTTTTTTTCCAAGCTTGTTCGAGTTTCCTGGATTGTTTTTTTATTTTTTTCAGTTCTTCATTGAACAACGGTATCGAGTTATGCCTACGTGAAGTTCTTGTTTGTAAGGGTGCTATTTCGTCCAGTATGCTTGGGCATCTTTTATCCCATTCTGAGAGGTAGCATATGGAGTCCGTTTGTGCTGTCCATTCATTTTTGTATGTCTGTTGCCAGAATGTTTCCGAGTCTATTTGGCCTCTTGTGCTGTAGGTTGTGTATTCTTGTATACGGTGTGAACCCTTTTTCCACCATTTTAGGGATAGGTTTAGTTTGTAGTGGTCGGTACATGGTGTTTCTGTCCATTTAATTTCTGTTGTTAGGTTCTGGTCTGTGGACAGATTGTGTGAGATGGTCGAGTGTGTGCCCTTTGACATGGGTTGCTTGCATGTGTGGCCATTTAAGATCCCATGAGTGGAGGAATTCCTTGCATTCTCGTGCGTTGGTAGAGTTTGGGTCTTCTACGTGGAGGTTAATGTCTCCTAATACTAGTATATTGGAGTTGGTTACACAAGTGTTTGAAATGAAGTCCATGAAGTTGGTCTGGCCTTCGTTCCAATTACCTGGAGGTCTGTAGAACAAGACACAATTCACATGATCGTGAAGGGGTTTTGTTGTGGATTCTGATTGAGGCAATTTCAAGTTGAGGTGTTATGGACTCGGCAGTGGTTTTGGTGGTAAAGTGGGACTGATAGATTAGTGCTATGCCGCCGCCTCTCTTTTCTTTTCTGGTCCAGTGTGTGATTTTGTATCCTAGAGGGCACAGGTCTAGGATTATAGGGTCCTTTTGGTCATGGATCCAAGTTTCAGTGAGGAAGAGTAGGTCGAGGGTTTCTGACATGATCCAGTCTGTTAGTAGTGCTGTTTAATTTACAGCGGATCCGGCGTTGACGTAGCCCACTTGGATGTTTGGAATGGGTCTTCTGTATTTGGTGTTAAATGGACTTTTGTTAGTTGTCGTTTCTTTGTTGAGGTGAGTTTGTTTGGGCCCCTACTTTCACTTCTGTTGTGGTTGTTCGCATATAAGTGTTCTTCCTTTGTTTAGGTTGTTAACAGTTTGGTGAGGTGTGGTGTATTTGAACAATCTATGATGATTGTGTAGTATGGGTATGATGTTGTTTTCTGCAAGTGGGGTGGTTAGTGTTAAGTGGATCAATGTTAGGGAGTAGATTATTAGGAGTAGTTTGAGGGTATTCATTATAGTATATATTTCCTGTGGTTACTATTAAGACTGTGTTGCCCCAATCTGCTCTCCTCACAAGCCTGCCTTCTCCAGTTGATCAAATGCAGTGCAAAAGGCTCCTTTCTCAGGCACGCCTGTCCTGCTGAAGGTGTCTTCAGTTCAATAGCAATTATTCAGTTTTTACTTTGGTTTTTACTGTCAGGCCTTTTAAGTCTTGTCATTTGTAAAGTCTCAATATCTTGAAATATAATAGGCACTTTACTCACGCTCTGGTGATCGGAAGCATAGCCCAGGGCACAGAGACTCCACAACCCTGAGAGCTGTGTATATGTTGGAGGTAGACACCAGAGGCTGCTGCTACTGTTTTGCTCTGAGCCCCTCGGAGCCTGTCTCCGGGGCTTCCGCCACGTTGCCCCTTCTCCTCTTGTCGCTGCTGCGCTCTGGTCTCAGTGCTGTCGACTGAGCCCTCGGCGGTTCCCTCATGCCTCCATAACTCCCATGCTCCTGGGGCAGCTCCACCGGAAAAGGGTGTTTTGCCTTTAAGGAGAACTACAGGTCTCATGAGGCAGTGAGCTAGGAGGTCAAAGAACATATTCAAAAAGGGGAGGGCTCTCCAAGAATAGCTCAGCTCTGGGAAGGTCCAGAAGGAAGATATATCATATGGAGGGTGAAGACTTAAAACTTAAGCCCAAGAGAGTTAAGAGGTTGCAGCTGGAGAAGTAGAATGGAAGATATGTCACACCAATGGTAACCTCCATCCTGTTTGGGTCAAAAGGAACAAAAGGCCTATTGGCTTTAGTCCACTCCAGATAGAAAGCTAAGGCTCACTTGAAGTCCAAGGTACATAATACTGTCTCACCAGGGCAGGTATGCAGTTTTGGGAAAACTGTTGTGAGAACGACAAAGATGGAACTTCGACAATATCTTAGGAAAAAATTGAGGGTGCATGCGGAGAACTACTCTATTGTGGTGAAACTTAGTATAAGGTGGATCAGCTACTAGGTCCTAAAAGCGAATGCTACATACCTGTAGAAGGTATTCTCCGAGGACAGCAGGCTGATTGTTCTCACTGATGGGTGACGTCCACGGCAGCCCCTCCAATCGGAATCTTCACTAGCAAAGGCCTTTGCTAGTCCTCGCGCATGCGCGGGGGCCGTCTTCCCGCCCGAAACCGGCTTTGTGCCGGCCAGTCTTATATGTAGCAAAACAAAGACAAGGGAAGACACAACTCCAAAGGGGAGGCGGGCGGGTTTGTGAGAACAATCAGCCTGCTGTCCTCGGAGAATACCTTCTACAGGTATGTAGCATTCGCTTTCTCCGAGGACAAGCAGGCTGCTTGTTCTCACTGATGGGGTATCCCTAGCCCCCAGGCTCACTCAAAACAACAACCATGGTCAATTGGGCCTCGCAACGGCGAGGACATAACTGAGATTGACCTAAAAAATTTACCAACTAACTGAGAGTGCAGCCTGGAACAGAACAAACAGGGCCCTCGGGGGGTGGAGTTGGATCCTAAAGCCCAAACAGGTTCTGAAGAACTGACTGCCCGAACCGACTGTCGCGTCGGGTATCCTGCTGTAGGCAGTAATGAGATGTGAATGTGTGGACAGATGACCACGTCGCAGCTTTGCAGATCTCTTCAATGGTGGCTGACTTCAAGTGGGCTACCGACGCTGCCATGGCTCTAACATTATGAGCCGTGACATGACCCTCAAGAGCCAGCCCAGCCTGGGCGTAAGTGAAGGAAATGCAATCTGCTAGCCAATTGGATATGGTGCGTTTCCCCACAGCAACTCCCCTCCTATTGGGATCAAAAGAAACAAACAATTGGGCGGACTGTCTGTTGGGCTGTGTCCGCTCCAGATAGAAGGCCAATGCTCTCTTGCAGTCCAATGTGTGCAGCTGACGTTCAGCAGGGCAGGAATGAGGACGGGGAAAGAATGTTGGCAAGACAATTGACTGGTTCAGATGGAACTCCGACACAACCTTTGGCAAGAACTTAGGGTGAGTGCGGAGGACTACTCTGTTGTGATGAAATTTGGTGTAAGGGGCCTGGGCTACCAGGGCCTGAAGCTCACTGACTCTACGAGCTGAAGTAACTGCCACCAAGAAAATGACCTTCCAGGTCAAGTACTTCAGATGGCAGGAATTCAGTGGCTCAAAAGGAGGTTTCATCAGCTGGGTGAGAACGACATTGAGATCCCATGACACTGTAGGAGGCTTGACAGGGAGCTTTGACAAAAGCAAACCTCTCATGAAGCGAACAACTAAAGGCTGTCCTGAGATCGGCTTACCTTCCACATGATAATGGTATGCACTGATTGCACTAAGGTGAACCCTTACAGAGTTGGTCTTGAGACCAGACTCAGACAGGTGCAGAAGGTATTCAAGCAGGGTCTGTGTAGGACAAGAGCGAGGATCTAGGGCCTTGCTGTCACACCAGACGGCAAACCTCCTCCACAGAAAGAAGTAACTCCTCTTGGTGGAATCTTTCCTGGAAGCAAGCAAAACACGGGAGACACCCTCTGACAGACCCAAAGAGGCAAAGTCTACGCTCTCAACATCCAGGCCGTGAGAGCCAGGGACCGGAGGCTGGGATGCAGAAGCGCCCCTTCGTCCTGCGTGATGAGGGTCGGAAAAACACTCCAATCTCCACGGTTCTTCGGAGGACAACTCCAGAAGAAGAGGGAACCAGATCTGACGCGGCCAAAAAGAAGCAATCAGAATCATGGTGCCTCGGTCTTGCTTGAGTTTCAACAAAGTCTTCCCCACCAGAGGTATGGGAGGATAAGCATACAGCAGACCCTCCCCCCAATCCAGGAGGAAGGCATCCGATGCCAGTCTGCCGTGGGCCTGAAGCCTGGAACAGAACTGAGGGACTTTGTGGTTGGCTCGAGATGCGAAGAGGTCTACCAAGGGGGTGCCCCACGCCTGGAAGATCTGTCGCACTACACGGGAATGGAGCGACCACTCGTGAGGTTGCATAATCCTGCTCAACCTGTCGGCCAGACTGTTGTTTACGCCTGCCAGATATGTGGCTTGGAGCACCATGCCATGACGGCGAGCCCAGAGCCACTTGCTGACGGCTTCCTGACACAGGGGGCGAGATCCGGTGCCCCCCTGCTTGTTGACGTAGTACATGGCAACCTGGTTGTCTGTCTGAATTTGGATAATTTGGTGGGACAGCCGATCTCTGAAAGCCTTCAGAGCGTTCCAGATCGCTCGCAACTCCAGAAGATTGATCTGCAGATCGCGTTCCTGGAGGGACCAGCTTCCTTGGGTGTGAAGCCCATCGACATGAGCTCCCCACCCCAGGAGAGACGCATCCGTGGTCAGCACTTTTTGTGGCTGAGGAATTTGGAAAGGACGTCCCAGAGTCAAATTGGACCAAATCGTCCACCAATACAGGGATTCGAGAAAACTCGTGGACAGGTGGATTACGTCTTCTAGATCCCCAGCAGCCTGGAACCACTGGGAAGCTAGGGTCCATTGAGCAGATCTCATGTGAAGGCGGGCCATGGGAGTCACATGGACAGTGGAGGCCATGTGGCCTAGCAATCTCAACATCTGCCGAGCTGTGATCTGCTGGGACGCTCGCACCTGCGAGACGAGGGACAACAAGTTGTTGGCTCTCGCCTCTGGGAGATAGGCGCGAGCCGTCCGAGAATCCAGCAGAGCTCCTATGAATTCGAGTCTCTGCACTGGGAGAAGATGGGACTTTGGATAATTTATCACAAACCCCAGTAGCTCCAGGAGGCGAATAGTCATCTGCATGGACTGCAGGGCTCCTGCCTCGGATGTGTTCTTCACCAGCCAATCGTCGAGATATGGGAACACGTGCACCCCCAGCCTGCGAAGTGCCGCTGCTACTACAGCCAAGCACTTTGTGAACACCCTGGGCGCAGAGGCGAGCCCAAAGGGTAGCACACAGTACTGGAAGTGACGTGTGCCCAGCTGAAATCGCAGATACTGTCTGTGAGCTGGCAGTATCGGGATGTGTGTGTAGGCATCCTTCAAGTCCAGAGAGCATAGCCAATCGTTTTCCTGAATCATGGGAAGGAGGGTGCCCAGGAAAAGCATCCTGACTTTTCTTTGACCAGATATTTGTTCAGGGCCCTTAGGTCTAGGATGGGACGCATCCCCCCTGTTTTCTTTTCCACAAGGAAGTACCTGGAATAGAATCCCAGCCCTTCTTGCCCGGATGGCACGGGCTCGACCGCACTGGCGCTGAGAAGGGCGGAGAGTTCCTCTGCAAGTACCTGCTTGTGCTGGAAGCTGTAAGACTGAGCTCCCGGTGGACAATTTGGAGGTTTTGAGGCCAAATTGAGGGTGTATCCTTGCCGGACTATTTGGAGAACCCACTGATCGGAGGTTATGAGAGGCCACCTTTGGTGAAAAGCTTTCAACCTCCCTCCGACTGGCAGGTCGCCCGGCACTGACACTTGGATGTCGGCTATGCTCTGCTGGAGCCAGTCAAAAGCCCGTCCCTTGCTTTTGCTGGGGAGCCGAGGGGCCTTGCTGAGGCGCGCGCTGCTGACGAGAGCGAGCGCGCTGGGGCTTAGCCTGGGCCGCAGGCTGTCGAGAAGGAGGATTGTACCTACGTTTGCCAGAAGAGTAGGGAACAGTCTTCCTTCCCCCAAAAAATCTTCTACCTGTAGAGGTAGAGGCTGAAGGCTGCCGGCGGGAGAACTTGTCGAATGCGGTGTCCCGCTGGTGGAGCTGCTCTACCACCTGTTCGACTTTCTCTCCAAAAATGTTATCCGCACGGCAAGGCGAGTCCGCAATCCGCTGCTGGATTCTATTATCCAGGTCGGAGGCACGCAGCCATGAGAGCCTGCGCATCACCACACCTTGAGCAGCGGCCCTGGACGCAACATCAAAGGTGTCATACACCCCTCTGGCCAGGAATTTTCTGCACGCCTTCAGCTGCCTGACCACCTCCTGAAATGGCTTGGCTTGCTCAGGGGGGAGCGCATCAACCAAGCCCGCCAACTGCCGCACATTGTTCCGCATGTGTATGCTCGTGTAGAGCTGGTAAGACTGGATTTTGGCCACGAGCATAGAAGAATGGTAGGCCTTCCTCCCAAAGGAGTCTAAGGTTCTAGAGTCCTTGCCAGGGGGCACCGAAGCATGCTCCCTAGAACTCTTAGCCTTCTTTAGGGCCAGATCCACAACTCCAGAATCATGAGGCAACTGAGTGCGCATCAGATCTGGGTCCCCATGGATCCGGTACTGGGACTCGATCTTCTTGGGGATGTGGGGATTAGTTAAAGGCTTGGTCCAGTTCGCAAGCAATGTCTTTTTTAGGACATGGTGCAAGGGAACAGTGGACGCTTCCTTAGGTGGAGAAGGATAGTCCAGGAGCTCAAACATTTCAGCCCTGGGCTCGTCCTCCACAACCACCGGGAAGGGGATGGCCGTAGACATCTCCCGGACAAAGGAAGCAAAAGACAGACTCTCAGGAGGGGAAAGCTGTCTTTCAGGAGAGGGAGTGGGATCGGAAGGAAGACCCTCAGACTCCTCGTCAGAGAAATATCTGGGGTCTTCTTCCTCTTCCCACGAGGCCTCACCCTCGGTGTCAGACACAAGTTCACGGACCTGTGTCTGCAACCGTGCCCGACTCGACTCCGTGGAGCCACGTCCACGATGGGGGCGTCAAGAGGTAGACTCCCTCGCCCGCATCGGCGAAGCTCCCTCCGCCGACGTAGTCGGGGAGCCTTCCTGGGAGGCGACGGCAGCTGGTACCGCACGCGGCACCGACGCCGGAGACCTCACCTCGGGCGATGGGCCAGCCGGCGCCACGCTCGACGGTACTGGTGGCGCAAGCACCGCCGGTACCGGAGGGGTAGGGCGCAGCAGCTCTCCCAGAATCTCTGGGAGAACGGCCCGGAGGCTCTCGTTCAGAGCGGCTGCAGAGAAAGGCATGGAGGTCGATGCAGGCGTCGACGTCAGAACCTGTTCCGGGCGTGGAGGCTGTTCCGGGCTGTCCAGAGTGGAGCGCATCAACACCTCCTGAACAGAGGGTGAGCGGTCCTCTCGGTGCCGATGCCTGCTGGGTGCCGACTCCTTCGGCGACCCAGAGCTCTCGGTACCGACATGGGAAGGGGACCGGTGACGATGCTTATTCGACTTCTTGGGACGAAGCATGTCACCGGAGCTTCCCGGTACCGACGAGGAGAACGTAGAATCCAGCCGTCGCTTCCTCGGGGCCGAGATCGAAGAAGGTCGGTCTCGGGGGGGGCTGTACCGCAGGAGCCCTCAGGGTAGGGGGAGACCCACCCGAAGGCTCACCGCCACCAGCAGGGGAATGGACAGCCCTCACCTGCACTCCAGACGAAGCACCACCGTCCGACGACATCAGCAGACGAGGTCCCGGTACCACCGACGTCGATGCAGCTGTCCGATGTCTCGGCGTCGATGCAGAGGGCCGATGCCTCGATGTACTGGCCGCCAAGGTTGAAGGTCTGGACGCTGAAGATGTCGATGCACTCGATACCCCCGGTGCCGATGCCGACGAAGAGCCCGAGAACAAAATGTTCCACTGGGCTAACCTCGCTACCTGAGTCCGCCTTTGCAAAAGGGAACACAGACTACAGGCCTGAGGGCGGTGCCCAGCCCCCAGACACTGAAGACACGACGCGTGCCTGTCAGTGAGCGAGATTACCCGGGCGCACTGGGTGCACTTCTTGAAGCCGCTGGAAGGCTTCGATGTCATGGGCGGAAAAATCACGCTGGCGAAATCGAAAGACGAAATGGCGAAATTTGGCACAGAAAAAAGGGAAATTTCGACCGGGGCCTAAGTAAGGCCTACCCCGAAGACGAAAGAAAACTTAACGGGGCGAAAAAAACTCGAAGTAGAGGAAGGAAAAACCAAAAATGGTTAATCCAAACAATTTCTGGATTTCTCACAGAAAACAGTCGAAAAACGACGCGCGAGGCCGACTTTTCGGGGCACGAACGGTAAAGCACAACCGTACCGAGCGCGGAGAAAAGAAGACTGGCCGGCACAAGCCGGTTTCGGGCGGGAAGACGGCCGCGCATGCGCGGTGCGCATTGGCGCGCGAGGACTAGCAAAGGCCTTTGCTAGTGAAGATTCTGATTGGAGGGGCTGCCGTGGACGTCACCCATCAGTGAGAACAAGCAGCCTGCTTGTCCTCGGAGAAGCTCATTAACCCTGCAAGCTGAAGTGATCACCACCAGAACCACAATTTTCCAGATCAAACACTTCAGATGACAGCAATCAAGTGGCTCAAAAAGAGATTTCATCAGCTGGGTGAGGACAACTTTGAGATCCTATGACACAGAGGTCTGACAGAAAGTTTCGTTAATAACAAACTTCACATGACGCGAACAATTAGAGGCTGTACAGGGATGGGCTTACCTTTTACATGGTGGTAAGCAGTAATTGCACTGAAATGAACCCTTACAGAGTTGGTTTTCAAACAAGGCTCAGAAAGGTGTAGGAGGTATTCAAGCAGTTTTTGTGTAGGGCAGGTAAGGGGATCTAAGGCACTGCCCTCACACCAGACAGCAAACCTCCTCCACTTGAAAGACTAACACCTCTTAGTGGAGTCTTTTCTGGAAACCAGCAAGATGCAGGAGACACCCTTCAAAAAACCCAAGGATTCAAATTCTACACTTTCAATATCCAAGCTGTGAGGGCCAGGGATTGGAGGTTGGGATGCAGAAAAGGCCCCTCGTTCTGCATGATGAAAGACAATTACAGTTAAGTCACTTATAGCCCGCTAATACCATATCAAATAGTTCACAGCGGGTTAAAAACAAGACAACAGAACACAATTCGACTGGGATATCACAATTTGGCAAGGAAAAAAGATCAACTCATTCTTAAAATTAACAACTATGTATAATTATTTGTTGATCATATATCTATTAAACAGCAAAGTTTTAAGGTTCTATTTAAGCAGGCCATAACTGGGTAAAAACCTCAAACTTGAAAATAAAAATTCCCAGAATTTAACCGCTTGATATGCAAATAGACCTGATAAAAGTTTCTTGGAAGTGAAGCCCCAGGGACTTGAAAAAGCAAATAGGAGCTGCTTTTGAGTATTATAACATCGTCCTGTTAAAGATTAATGCACCAAAGAAATAATATATTGTGGTACTATACCCTGGGTTATCTTCCACAAAAGACATCATAATTTAAAAATGATCCTCGCCTCAACTTTAAGCTAATGAAGCTTAATAAATAATCCGTAATTTTATCTGATTTCCTAAGTGAGAAGATTAAACGAACAGCAACACACTCTAGATAGTCTGGATTTTCTTCAGCAAATATTTTGGCAAACCCAAGTAGACAATGCTGCAATAATCCAGTTTGCTAAGAATCAGAGAGTGCACCACTAGTTGAAATAATTCTACTGGCAGATATTTACGAATGGTCCATAACTTTCTCATAGTATAGAATGAACTTTTAATTATTGACTATCTGTGGTTCCACAGAAAGTTTATTATCCAGGGTAATATCTCAAATTTTAATAGATTTGTGGTTGCAAAATCCTGCTCAGTCTGTCTGCCAGGCCCTTTCTTGGAAGATATGAGGATCAAAAGTCCATCCTGTGGAGGGCCCACTATCACACCCCACTGTTAACTGACACAAGGGGTAGGAACCCCTATCCCCCTGCTCGTTTACTTAAAATGTTGCAACCTGGTTGCCCATTTGAATTGATATAATTTGGTTCTGTAGCCAATCTCTGAAAGCTTTTAGAGCGTTCCCAATGGCCCTCAGCTCAAGGAGGTAGATGTGAAAGCCCAGCCACACGAGGTCCCCATCCCAGGTTGGATGCATCCATTGTTAGCACCTTCTGAGGTGGTGAAATCTGAAATGGTAGTCCCACAGTCACATTTACAGGTATGAGTCAACTCTTGAAGTTCTTTAGGTTCCCAGCCACCTGAGACCACTGGGAAGCCAGGATCCTTTGGGCCTCTCTCAAATGGAGATGTGCTATGGGTGGGACGTGCACTGTTGAGGCCATGTGGCCCATCAATCTCAACATTTGCTGAGCTGTAACCTGCTTGCAGCTTTGGACCTGCGAGGCTAGAGTCGATAAGGTCTACGCTCTTGCTTGTGGGAGAAAAGCCCAAGCCTGAAATGTATCAAGCAGGGCTCCGATGAATTCCATTCACTGGACTGAGAGAAGGTAGGACCTCAGGTAGTTTATGAGGAACTCTAGTAGTTCCAACACCCGGATAGTTAGGCGCACTGACTCTTAATACCCTAGGGAACCACAAACTTCCAGTCTGCACAAGTACACTGCAACTACCACTAGACGTTTGGAGACCACTCTGCGAGCTGACGCAAGGCCAAATAGCAGAACGCGATACTGGTAGTGTCGTTTCCCTATTCGAAATCTGACATACCTCCTGTGATTAGGAAATATCAAAATGTGGGTGTAAGCATCATTTAAGTCCAGAAAGCATAGTCAATCGCTTGCCTAAATCATGAGTAGGAAGTTGCCCAGGGAAAGCATCCTGAACTCTTCATTGACAAAGAATTTGTTCAGGGCTCTTAGGTCTAGAATGGGATGATATTCTCCTCTTTTTTGGGGGCAGAAGGAAGTACCCGGAATAGAATCCACTCCCTTCTTCCCCCAGTGGCAAAGGTTCGACAATGTTGGCCTGTAGAAAGGAAGAGATTTCCTCTACAAGTACCTGCCAGTGCTGATTGATGACGCTCTTGGTGAGCAATTTGGTAATGACACCAACGAAGGGTCTAAATGTAATGGACTATTTGAAGAACATACCGATTGCAGGTTACAAGGGGCCACCTTAGATAGGAAAAATTTAGCCTCCCCCCTACCAGGTCATCCAGGATGGTTACTTCGAGTGCGGCTATGCTCGTCTGAAGCCAGTCAAAAGCTCGTCCCTTGGCCAGTTGGGCTTTTTGGTTGGCAGGCCTGGGGACGCTGGCCTTGGGACTATGGGGCAAAGCGATAAGGCTGCAAAAACATATGCCTAATAGTAGGGTTGCCACCTAGGCCCATACGAAAACCTCCATGAAGAGAAGGTGGCAGCTCGAAACCTTGGGGTCATCTTTGACTCTTCTCTCTCCTTCTCTGCTCATATCCAGCAGATCGCCAAGACCTTTCGTTTCTTTCTTTACAACATCCGTAAAATCCGCCCCTTTCTTTCCGAGCACTCTACCAAAACCCTCATCCACACCCGTGTCACCTCTCGTTTAGACTACTGCAATCTGCTTCTTGCTGGCCTCCCACTTAGTCACCTCTCCCCTCTCCAATCGGTTCAAAACTCTGCTGCCCATCTCATCTTCCGCCAGGGTCGCTTTACTCATACTACTCCTCTCCTCAAGTCGCTTCACTGGCTCCCTATCCATTTTCGCATCCTGTTCAAACTTCTTCTACTAACCTATAAATGTACTCACTCTGCTGCTCCCCAGTATCTCTCCACACTCGTCCTTCCCTACACCCCTTCCCGTGCACTCCGCTCCATGGATAAATCCTTTTTATCCGTTCCCTTCTCCACTACTGCCAACTCCAGACTTCGCGCCTTCTGTCTCGCTGCACCCTACGCCTGGAATAAACTTCCTGAGCCCCTACGTCTTGCCCCATCCGTGGCCACCTTTAAATCTAGACTGAAAGCCCACCTCTTTAACATTGCTTTTGTCTCGTAACCACTCGCCTTCACCTACCCTCCTCTCTTCCTTCCCGTTCACATTAATTGATTTGATTTGCTTACTTTATTTATTTATTTTTTGTCTATTAGATTGTAAGCTCTTTGAGCAAGGACTGTCTTTCTTCTATGTTTGTGCAGCGCTGCGTACGCCTTGTAGCGCTATAGAAATGCTAAATAGTAGTAGTAGCTCAAGGGTGCCAAGAGAGTCTGGATACTATCTGTATGCTACTTGATGAGGTCAGCAACCTCCTCTACTTTGTCTCCAAATATGTTATCCTCTAGCAAGGAACATCTGCTAGCCTCTCCTCAACTGCTGGTTCTAGACAGAAACACGCAGCCATAAAAGTCTGCGCAACCCCACACCCATGGTGGATAGTCTAGATGCAATGTCAAAAGAATCGTATGTGCTCCTGGCCAACTGGCGAAGTTCTGTACTCCAGCTGCTTCCGGGCCAACTGGCCAAGTTCTGTGGCCTGTTCCTGAGTGTACTGCGGACCAGGAATTGCAAGTACAGGCTCCTATACAGTTGATAGGGCTGGATGAGGACAATGAGCATTGAGGTCTGATAAGCTTTTCCCTCAAATGAATCTAGAGTCCAAGCCTCTCTATTTAGGGGAACCGAGGCATGAGTCCTGGAGCTTCTAGCTCATTTGCGTGCACAATCGACCTACCATATCCAGAAGGCAACCGGATTCGAGAGAGCCCAGCTATCACACTATTTCCCTTCCTTGTCATCAAGCAGATGAAGCCATTACATATGGGATGTAACAAAGCAATCCCTAAATAGGGTGGGAACAAGCCATACCACGCGCTAGCACCTGTGCTCCAAAACACGCATCCCTCCTGGCAGCCACATCCAGCCTGTAATGTCGGGCGAAAGAGAGCTTAGAAGCCCATGTTGCAGCACTGCAAATCTCATGAAGAGATAGTGCTCCAGTTTCCGCCCAGGAAGAGGAAATCGCTCTTGTGGAATGTGCCTTAAAGGCTTCAGGCGGAGCCCGGCCAGACAGCAGATATGCTGAAAAGATAGCTTCTTTGAGCCAACGGGCAATAGTGGCTTTAGACGCTGAAGACCCTCTGCGAGGACCTGCAAACAGCACAAAAAGATGATCAGAGGTCCTGAAAGAATTTGTAATTCGCAGATACTGCAACAGAGTCCTGCGCACATCCAAAAGGTGCAACTGCCCAAATGAATCTGGAAACTCCTCCTCAACAAAGGAGGGAAGAAAAAACATGCTGGTTTAGGTGAAACGCTGAAACCACCTTAGGCATGAAGGAAGGCACGGTCTGAACCGTGACCCCTGACTCTGAGAATTGCAGAAAAGGGTCTCTACAGGACAGCGCCTGGAGCTCTGACACCCGTCTCGCCGACGTAATGGCCACTAAAAAGATGACTTTCAGTGTCAAATCTTTCTCTGAAGCACACCGAAGCAATTCAAAGGGAGCCCCCTAAAGGGCCTTCAATACTAACCCCAGGTTCCAAGCTGGACAAGGTGCCCGCACGGGAGGAGGGAGCCGAAGCACCCCTCTAAGAAACCGCGCCACTTCTGGATGAGCAGCTAAGGCCACGCCTTCAACCTTGCCACGCAGGGAGGCCAATGCTGCCACTTGCACCCGGCAGGGAATTATAGGCCAAGCCTTTGTGTACACCATCCTGCAAAAACTCCAGAATCAGCGAGACAGGAGCCTGCAACAGAGAAAGCGCTCTTGAAACACACCAGACTTGAAACTGGCACCAAATCCTGGCATAAGCCACGGAAGTGGAGCGCTTACGGGCCTGCAGGAGAGTGGAAATTACCTTATTTGAGTAGCCTTTATCTCTCAATTGCGCCCTCTCAATCACCATGCCATAAGACCAAAGCGGCAGGCGTCTTCCATGGCCACCGGACCCTGTGACAACAGGTACGGAACCAGAGATAATGGAAAGGGAGCCTCCAACAGCATCTGTGGGAGGTCCGCATACCAAGGCCTCCTGGGCCAATCCGGGGCAATGAGCACCACTTCTCCTGGATGCAGCCGAATCTGCAGGAGCATTCGCCCTATCAAGGGCCATGGAGGGAAGACATAGAGCAAGCCCTGAGCCAAGGCATCCAACCCGGCAGAGCGAGGATCCCTCCCGTCTGCTGAAGAAGCACGGAACTTTGGCATTGAAACTGGTCGCCATAAGATCCATCACTGGCTTGCCCCATTTGGCACATATCTGCAGGACTACATCGTCTGCTAGTTCCCACTCTGCTGGATCAATCTGATGCCTGCTTAGATAGTCGGCTTGCACGTTGCTCTGACCTGCAATGTGAGCTGCTGACAGGGACTGTAGATGCAGCTCGGCCCAGTGGCAAATTTGTTCGGCCTGCGCGGCTAGAGCTCTGCACTGAGTGCCGCCTTGTCAATTTATGTAGGCCACTGCTGTCGTGTTGTCCGACATCACTCGGACAGCCAATCCTTCCAGGGTCACTTGAAAGGCCAGAAGAGCCAGAAACACCGCTTTCAACTCCAGGCAGTTGATAGACCACTCCGATTCATCGGGCGTCCACAGACCCTGGGCATGCTTCCCCTGGCAATGTGCGCCCCAGCCCTTCAGGCTGGCATCTGTCACCACTAGGCACCAATCGGGGAGCGCCAGCGGCATTCCCCGCCGCAACATGCTGTCCAAGAGCCACCACTCCATACTGAGGCGGGCTGCAGGGAGCCAAGAAAGTCTGCACTGATAATCCTGAGATACTGGAGACCATCGTTGAAGTAGAGAATACTGTAGAGGTCTTAGGTGTGCTCTCGCGCATGGCACCACTTCCAAGGTGGCCGTCATCTATCCCAACAGCTGTCCCAAGCTCACAGGCAGGGCATCCTCAGGAGCAGACGGACCTGATTCTGAACCTTGCACCGCCTTTGCTCGGGAAGAAACACATAGCCCGAGGCTGTGTCGAACCTGGCCCCCAAATATTCTAGAGATTGCGAGGGGGGTCAGGTAACGTTTGGCTATATTGACGACCCAGCCCAGAGATTGAAGGACTGAAACCACTCTGGCTGTAGCTAGATGACTCTTTTCCTTTGTCTGCTCTGATGAGCCAGTTGTCTAGGTACGGGTGAACCCGGATACCCTCTCGCCTGAGAAAGACAGCTACTACCACCATTACCTTGGAGAAGGTTCGGGGAGCTGTGGCGAGGCCAAAAGGCAAGGCCTGAAACTGGAAATGTTTTCCCAACACCGCAAACCACAGAAACTTCTGGTGCGGGGGCCAAATTGGTATGTGCAAGTAAGCTTCTTTCAGGTCTAGAGACGTGAGAAACTCTCCTGGCTGTACCGCCGCAATGACGGAGCGCAGGGTTTCCATGTGAAAATGCCGCACTCTTAAGGACTTGTTTAGCTCTTTTAAGTCCAGGATCGGGCGAAAAGACCCGCCTTTTCGTGGCACCACAAAGTAAATGGAGTAGCGGCCTAGACCTTGTTCAGCGGGAGGCACCGGGGTCACAGCCCCTATCTGGCACAGACTGTGCAAAGTCTCCTCTACAGCCGCCCGTTTGGCGGCAGAACCGCATCGGGACTCCACAAACACGTCTCTCACCGGGGCATCGAATTCTATTCGGTATCAGTCTCTGATCAGGTCCAAGACCCACTGATCTGCGGAGATTTTGGCCCACTTCTCGAAAAAGAGGGAAATTCCTCCTCCGATGACAGGAAACGAGGAGGGGGCCGGCGCACCATCATTGAGAGGGTCGCCCCTGAACTCCAGGCCTTGAACCGGCAGCTGCGGAACGTCTATCCGAGCGAAAGGAGTTTCTCTGCTGAAAGTGGGCACGAGAAGTGAGCCCAGCAGCACGCCCCGGGCGGTACCTTCTAGCTTCACGGAAGCGAGGTCTGTAAGAGGAGCGGACCGCCTGACCCTTAGAGGAAGGCTTTGGCCTATCTTCGGGCAAGCGCTGAGGTTTGGAATCCCCCAGGCCTTTAACAATGTTTTTCAGCTCCTCACCAAACAGGAGAAGGCCTTGAAAGGGCAACTTCACCAACCTTTGCTTAGAGGCCATGTCCGCCGCCCAATGTCGTAGTCAAAGAGTGTGGCGAGCCGCCACTGCTACAGCCATTTGTTTAGCCGAAGCTCTGACCATATCATAAAGGGCGTCAGCCAAAAAGGACAAGGCCGACTCCATCCGCGGAACCACTTCAGATAAGGCCTCCGCTCCATCACCGGGCTGTTCCACTGCTTGCTGTAACCAAGCCAGGCAGGCTCTAGCAGCATAACAACTGCATGCAGACGCCCGAACAGTGAGACCTGCCAAATCAAAGGACCGCTTCAGAACTGAATCAAGCCTGCGGTCTTGAATATCCTTCAGGGCAACACCTCCTTCAACAGGGAGGGTAGTTCTCTTTGTCACAGCTGTGACCAGGGCATCCACTTTAGGCATTGCAAAGCGAGCCAAATATTCCTCACTCAAAGGGTATAAATGCCCCATAGCCCTGGCAACCTTCAAAGGTCCCTCGGGGTCAGCCCATTGAACCAAAATAAGCTCTTGGATGGAGTCATGCAAAGGAAAGGCTCGAGCAGGCTTTCTGGTACTAGCCATCCTTGGATTAACAGAGGAAGCTGTGCCACTCCCAGGATCTTCAATCGAGAGGGCTTGTAAGGCATCTGAAATAAGCGCTGACAGCTCCTCGAGGTGGAAAATCTTCACCACAGACGGATCATCAAGCTCCTGTGACAATTCTGCACCCGACTTTGGCTCCTCAGCCAAGAAGTTCTGCCAGACCCCTCATAGCCCGACCACAGGGGGGGAGGGGGGGAAGGGGGGTGCGCCACACTCAGAAGGGGAATTAGCCCTTCTGCATTTATCAGGAGGATAAGAAACAGGCAAAGAAAACTCCAAAAGGCCAGGATCCACTGGTGGGGGGGGGGGGGGGGGGGGCAGGCAGAGGGTCCGAAGATCCCTGTGGAAGAGCTTTTTTAAGCACGCATGCCCTATGCAGCATTAAAACAAAATCAGGGGAGAAAACTGCTCCCTGACCGCCCGGATCCTGCCCAGGGCTATCAGCTCTATTATTAGCCTCACTCAGAGGACCCCCCCCCCCCCCGGATTCAGGACTCTCCGTCGCAACGGAGGCCGCGCCATGTGGAAAATGCAAAATGGCGTCCGCTGCCAGCTCAGAGCGCGAAAGATCGCCGCTCGCCATGCTCGGGCCGGCTCTACCATCTGTACAGCATGAATTACAGAGCCCCGCTGCTGATTTGCGCTTGCCACATTTAGAACAGCGCTTTACAGTCTCCGCAGCCATCGCTGAAAACGGCGGTAAAATTCAAAAATGGTGGTTCGCGCCAAAAACGTCCCAATCGCGGGCCCACCCCGGAGGAGGCAGAAAACACTCTTACCTCACTAGACAAGGAGGTGTATTTTCAAAGCACTTAGCTTTCCAAACTTCCATAGGTTTCTATGGAACTTTGGAAGGCTAAGTGCTTTGAAAATAAGCCCCCAAGTATCACAGCTCCGGTCCTGCAGAAGAATCTCAAGAAAAAAAACCTCTTTTCCAAGATCGCTGTGCTAAAGCGCAACACAACTTTAATTATTTATTTATTTTAACGCTGTGAGGAAAGCAGAGGCAAAAGAGGTAAATAAAATCACTCCAGAGGCTCAGATAAGTGGGAAAGCCGAACCAATGTGCCTGCATCCACTGAGTGGGAAAGGCCAGGGAAAAGCAAGCTAATATGTCCACATCCACGGGGGCATGGGTAAGGCAGGGAAAGGGTTGACCTATGTGCCTTCAACGTGAAGCTGCTATAGCCTCTAACACCCCGGCTAACAACTGGCAAGCCAGGAGCCACCCCCCAGGCAGATTTTTGATGGAGCTCAAAGAAGCTGCAGCCACCCTGCTTGGGGAGATAGAGAATACTGAAGAGGCAGTGGAGCTAGCTGGCCATGAGGCACTGTGAAAAGTTGAGTGCTCTCTATCTCCCCCTGCTGGTTGATGGACACAACCCATATGTAATGGCTTCATCTGCTTGATGACAAGGAAACAGGAGATTTCCAGGATCCAAGATGGCGATCTGGAAAGACGCATGAACAGCAGCTCCTGAACCCTTACATCATAATCGCGAGTTGGAACCTTCCCTGGTTGATTATGGGGAAGAGAAAGGGTAAATCCAACTTACCGAGCTCCACAGGACGGGTGAACCCCTTTCCCTCTCGGCAGACGACGTTGGAGGAGGCGGGACTGCTGTTGCAGAGGACTCAAGCCGGCGCTTCGAGAGGCCCGATGGAAACGTCGGACCTCAGCATAGAGGGAGTGACGTTGAGTCCCCCTCCGATAACAACACCCCAGAGACCCGGAGGGGAACAGATGGCTATGGAGAGGCAATTGGCGGGAGCGACCGGTAGTGTAGTCCCTGCCGATAGCAGTGGAGACCCCATAGCTACCTCATCTCCGTTGGAAACACCCTCGCAAACAGGCTTGAGGCTGTTAGCGGCTTTGCCTGAGCGACAACTGAGTGAGCCCTCCGTTAGTGTCCGGGAATTAGTTAGACCATCTGTTGT
Organism: Microcaecilia unicolor; assembly: GCF_901765095.1. Taxonomy (NCBI): domain Eukaryota; kingdom Metazoa; phylum Chordata; class Amphibia; order Gymnophiona; family Siphonopidae; genus Microcaecilia; species Microcaecilia unicolor. The sequence goes on along the minus strand of NC_044032.1, from coordinate 566,613,662 downwards.
TACAATGGACTCCATTTGGGAGGCAATCCAAGGACTAAACAACACACTACTCCAAGTAGCAGAAACTTTGCGTACAGATATGGGGAAGTTATCTCAGGCTCACTCAGAACTTTCCACTAAGGTAACTGAACAGATGAATAGAATCGACCATCTTGAACCTGAGGTAAATTCTATAAAGGAATCTATTTCTGCAGTTATCAAAGATAATACCATTCAAGGGAAAAAAATTGACTATATGGAAAATCAACTACGAAGGAATAATTTACGCTTTTTGAACTTTCCTAAATCTCCTTTGACTCCAGCTAAGGAAATGTTAAAAAAATACTTTATTGAAGTTCTGGGGCTTCCCTCAGAAGCTTTTCCTCCTCTTACTAGGGTGTTATACATTTCTGGAGCTCGAGTTAATAATGTACAACCTTCTCTACCTGACTTGAACTTAACTCAGATTTTGGAAAGTTCAATGGATGTTATTACAGAAAGGACAACATTGCTGGTTTCGTTTGCATTAGAATTAGACCGTAATAATATATTTAGGTTATTTTTTCGCCATATCTCTACACCTTTCCTAGGTTCAAAAATTCAAGTGTTCCCTGATCTCTCTCGAGAGACACAAAGAAAAAGAAAAGGCTTTTTATTATTAAAAGCAAGGGTCCTACAATTAGGTGGATCCTTTATACTTAAATATCCTTGCAAATGCTATATTACTTTTCAATCCATAAATTACATTTTCTTTGAGCCGGGAAAACTTTTAGAATTTATAGTGAGTAAAGAATAGTCTGTTGTTTGTCAGGATTGAATGCTATAATCGGTTGCTCCGACTTGATTTCTTGTCTTTCCTGTTGTTAAAATTGACTGGGGTGGGAACCGCCTCAGCTATTTTGTTTTAAATTTGAGTTCCTAGTTCTTGGATCATTAATGTGGACAAACATATATTTTTTCTTTACCTGATTGTCTTTTTTTCATTATTGTATATTTCTTTAAAATTCCAATTTATGTATATGCGTAAATGAAATATTAAATTGAATAAACAGAATAATAAAAAAAAAAAAAGGAAACAGGAGATTCCCAGTTCCTCATCAGTGCATCTCCAAGAATAGAGAGTGACATGGTACTGTAACCCCTTCCTTAGGAAGAGACTTGTAGGCCAGGACAGTCAACATTTCCGCCCTGGGCTCTTCCTCCATTTCCAACTTAAATGGGATGGCTGAAGTCAACTCCCTTAGGAAACTGGTGAAAAAGAGACTCTCAGGTGGAGACTTTTGTCTCTCTTGGAGTGGGGAAGGATCAGAGGGAATTCTATATAACTCCTCCTCCAAGATGTAATGTGGATCTTCCTCTGAATCCCATCAGCGGTCCCATCAGATTCTTACCCATATTATAGAGGGCTTGATGAGTGTCTGCTTTGATTTACTGGAAACCTACTTGACAGAGCTTACAATCTAATTAGGACAAACAGGACAAATAAGAGATAAGGGAATTACTAAGGTGGGAATGATAAAACATGGGCACTGAACAAGTGAGTGGGGTTAGGAGTTAAAAGTAGAATCAAAAAGGTGGGCTTGTAGCCTTGATTTGAAGACGGCCAGAGATGGAGCTTGATGTACTGGCTTAGGAAGTCTATTCCAGGCATATGGTGCAGCAAGATAAAAGGGACAGAGTCTGCAGTTAGCATTGGAGGAGAAGGGTGTAGATAAGAGAGATTTACCTAGTGAACGGAGTTCCCAGGGAGGAGTGTAAGGAGAGAGAAGAGTGGAGAGGTACTGAGGATATACAGAGTGAATGCACTTGTAAGTCAATAAGAGGAGTTTGAACTGTGTGCGGAAATGGATAGGGAGCCAATGAAGTGACTTGAGGAGAGGGCTAATATATGAGCATAACGACACTGGCAGAATATAAGTCATGCAGCAGAACTTTGAACAGATTGAAGGGAAAAGAGATGGCTAAGTGGAAGACCTGTGAGAAGCAAGTTGCAATAGTCTAAGCGAGAGGTGACAAGAGTGTGGATTAAGAGTTCTTGTAGTGTGCTCAGAAAGGAAAGGACAAATTTTGGTGATTTTTGTGTGCTGAAAAGCCTCTTGCGCATTACTTCTCTTGCTTACCGAGTTTGTTTCTGATTTTGAACACAGAGATCAAAGGTTGTCTTATACTCATGGCCCAGACATAAGCACATGTAATGTGGGTCAGCAATAGACTTCTGTGCACCTCTTAAACCCAATGGAACGTTTGTGGGACTAACAAGGAAAACAGCCTCAGCAAAATCAAACAGCTCAATTATGAAAACTTTTGAAGAGACAAACTCTCTCTCAAGACACTCAAAACTCGGCTGGAGCTCAGGCCTAAAAATGGCCATGAGACACGAAAAAAGGGCTGAAAACTAGGAAAAATGTGGAAGGGGAAAATGGAATGATCAAAGAAGAAAAAAAAAAATCCTGTGCTACTCATGTGAAAGAAGAACAAAAAGGCCAAAAATAGCTTTGGGGAAAAAAAATTTAATTCACAGCTGCAATGTAAAAAGTGTCTTAGCTCCTTAGATAAAGTGAAACTGCGGGTCCCATGTGACTTGGGAAGGCAGGAAAGCGAGAAGGCATTTGTGCATGTGGGCCTATCAAAGGCTTATTGAAGAGACAGGAATGCTGGGTAGCGTCCACACCAGGGGCTCCATCGGGGGATGTCACCCACTTGCCAATGGAGTTGTGTGGGACTTTGACGTAGGCTATCCAGTAATTTCAACCTCCATAGCTTGACAACCCTAGGTTATACGTTAGCACAAATGCCACAACTAATCAAGTGATGCTCAAGCCCCAGTCTGTCTATTGAGGTCAATCTTCAACATTTACCAAATATATAAAAAGAACCACGAAGCTGCTGGCTTGCATCTTGGCTACTGGCTAGCTTTCTCAGCTAATGTAAGATACTGTGAAATTAAACCAAACTTTTTAAGCAAAGAAGGCAACTAACAAGTGGCTAGCAAAATCTCAACAAAATACATCAAATAAAGAACTGACAGAAAAAAAAACCAATGTGATAAGAAGGCAGAGCGTGGTGCAGGAAGATAAAATATTTTAGGGGGGGCGGGGAACAGCAAAAAATGCAGCAAAAGCAGACAATCACTGAGCAAACCATAAATAGATTGAAAATATTAAGGCAGAAGCCACCCAGGTATATAGTTACAACTGTTCATGCCCAGTAAGCCTTTTAGACTTTTCTAAACTTATACACCTGAAGGAAGTCTGCACAAAAAATTAATTCCACACACATTTTAACATTTTGCAACATTCTACATACTATATTTATCAAAGAACAGTACAACCATGGTCTCTGAATAGCAATTAAACTTCTGAACTGAAAAAGTTTTTAAACAAGCTAAGTTTTTAGTTTTTGGTACAGATTTTCCTCAGGAATACAATAATAGTGCATTATTGTTAGAGCTTCTCGATTTCAGTGATTTTCATTTCAGCAATCCACAGTCAAGATGAGCTCTGCACTGCACAGCCGACTTTTTGCAGCAAGAGAGTTGTGTTACCAGCTGTTGCTCCCTGTAATTTGTTTGGGCTCTGCAGATTACCAACTGAAAATACATGAAATTCAGAAACCCAAAACAAAGGCTTTAAGATCACGTCTCCCTCCCCCCCAACATATTTATTTATTCACTAGGAAAAAGGCCCGTTTCTGAAATCAAGGAAACGGGCGCTAGGCAGGCAATCCCCCACCCTCCCTCGGTGTTTCAGAGTCTGCCCTCCCTCCGTTTTCAACCCTGCCCCCTGCACAGAAACTTGAAGAGCTTGAGAAGAGCATTGAGGAACCAACGCGAAGGGCAGAACAGCACTTTGGCTGTCGGGGGTTTGGGTCCCCCGTCAGCATAGGTAGTTGACAACGGCGGTGGGGGGCGGTTTTCGGCGCAAAGGGGGGGTCGCCAGGTTCGCGGAAGGGGGGTCCAGGGGGCCATAAAGTGGGGGTAACAGCTGATTCCGAGGCAGGGGGAGGAGTAGGGAAACACGCGGAGCGTGTTTCCCTACTCCTCCCCTTGGTTTCAAATCAGCTGTCACTGATGTCACTGACATCAGTGCATGCCTGCCTAGCAGACCACCTCCGAGGGAGGCACAGTCCCTGGCACATTCAAACGTTGGCGGTGAGAATTATTATATAGGATGTATTTAACCCATTCTACCAATAACACCCAAATGTACAAACAATCATATTAACCAACATTTACATAGAACATTAATATGTAAATTAGAAAGAATAAAAGCCAATTTCTGCACTATCCCACAATAAGATTTCAGTAAACAAAAACCTAAAATTTCTAAAATCTTAACCTATTTGAACAACCAACTTTTAATACATCTGCAGAACTCCAAAGGATTATCAATATTCCTAATAAAGGAAGACTGTTTCATAGAAACACTAAGGATCAGGAATAAGCATGCTTATGAGTACATTCAAGTTTGGAAAGATTCGCAGAAGGTTGACAGAAACGCCTCTCACCTTGGGAATGAAGGTGCATATAAAGGTAATTTTTTTAAGCACATACTCTGGAGCAATGGGAGTGAAAAACTTTAAAAGACAAACCCAACAGCTTAAAATAACAACGTTTCTCAATAGACATCCAATGTAAAGGTGACAAAAATGGAGAGAGATGACAAAATTTTGGTAAATTAGTCAAAAGATGAGCAGCAGCATTTTGGGTTCAATCTCTTTACACTTTTAGCTGGCAAGCCTGTAAATAACGCATTACAGTAATCTATACAAGATGTTACAAAAGCATATACCAGTTGGGCAAAATCAGAGGTAGAAAAATAAAACTGAATAGATTTCAGCTGACGGAGATAGTAGAAAGAAGAGCTGACCACATAGTAGAATTGGAAAAGGTGCAGCAAAGGGCAACTAAAATGATAGCGGGGATGGGAGGACTTCCCTATGAAGAAAGACTAAGGAGGCTAGGGCTTTTCAGCTTGGAAGAGAGACTGCTGAGGGGAGACATGATAGAGGTATATAAAATAATGAGTGGAGTGGAACAGGTGGATGTGAAGCGTCTGTTCATGCTTTCTAAAAATACTAGGATTAGGGGGCATGCGATGAAACCACAGTGTAGTAAATTTAAAGCAAATCAGAGAAAATATTTCTTCACCCAACGTGTAATTAAACTCTGGAATTCATTGCCGGAGAATGTGGTGAAGGCGGTTAGCTTAGCAGAGTTTTAAAAGGGGTTAGACTGTTTCCTAAAGAACAAGTCCATAAACCACTACTAAATGGACTTGGGAAAAATCCACAATTCCAGGAATATGTATAGAATGTTTGTACATTTGGGAAGCTCGTCAGGTGCCCTTGGCCTGGATTGGCCGCTGTCGTGGACAGGATGCTGGGCTCGATGGACCCTTGGTCTTTTCCCAGTGTGGCATTACTTATGTACTTATTTACACACATTGTCCTCTTTCTGATCACTCTCATTTTAACACTCTCTCGTACCCACACCTCATCCCCCACCCTACATTGACATTGTGCTACCTCTCAGTTCTTCACCCTACAACACACCACATGCCCCCCTCTTATCTTCAATATATCCCCCTTCTATTGTCTCCACCTGGCACACATCCCCTACCTTTCTCTTCTAGCTCCTTCCACACGTCCCCATAACCTCTGTAGTCCCCAGCTCTTCTCTTCCCATACAGTCACCCCCTCATCTACCCTTCCATCTCTACCCTCTGTTGTCCTCAGCTCTCCCCTCCCTCTACTCCTTTTCTCCTGTAACTTATCTCCAATACATGCTGTATTTATCCAGTGCTCCCTCTCTCATTTTATCATAGCCATTGCTCTCCCAATACCTTCCCTTCTTTATCTTCTGTCCCCCAAACTTCATTTCTCCCAGCTGGCACTATCACTGGATGGGATCTCCCTGGTTCGAATGCAGCTACTGCTATGGTTTTCCTGCATTGCACAGCTGTTCCAGAGTGCCATCAATGTGGTCTTCGAAATCCTGCTCTGTTCTCAAGTCTAGCGAGAGCAGCAAAGGACTTCCTGCACCATGCTGATTGCAAGCTGGTAGAGAAAGATTTTGCAGTTGCTGCGTTTGAACCAGGTCATAATCTTCCTTCCTTGAAGCAAATTCTGCATGGGACAAGGTAAATAAGTACATAAGTATTGCCATACTAGGAAAGACCAAAGGTCCATCAAGCCCAGCATCCTGCTTCCAACAGTGGCCAATCCAGGTCACAAATACCTGGCAAGATCCCCCAAAAAGCACAAAACATTTTATACTGCTTATCACAGAAATTTATTTATTTATTGCACTTGTGTCCCACATTTTCCCACCTATTTGCAGGCTCAATGTGGCTTACAAAAACCTGTAATGGCATCACCATTTCAGGGAACAGAAATACATTTGGTGGTACAAAGATATAATAATAACAAGGCTAACATTCAATCTACTCAATCAGTTACAGGAAGAAGACGGTCCAAGTGAGGGAAAAGTGTTGATGAGTTGTAGTCAGTTATGGATTTTCATGGTAAACCTTGGTGAATAGATAGGTTTTCAACGATTTGCTAAAGTTTATTTCGTTAATAGCTTTCAAGTGGTTTGGAAAAGCATTCCATATTTGCGTGCTTTTGTAAGAAAGCTGGACGCATGTGTTAGTTTGTATTTTAATCCTTTGCAGCTGGGGAAAATGTAGATTAAGGTAGGTACGGGCAGATTTTTTGGTATTTCTGGGTGGGAGGTCCACCAAGTCAAGCATGTAGGACGGGGCGTCACCGTGAATTATTTTGTGAACAGTCGTGCAGATTTTGAACGTGATCCGTTCTCTAAGTGGAAGCCAATGTAATTTCTCCCTTAGGGGTTTTGCACTTTCATATTTTGTCCTTCCAAATATAAGTCTGGCTGCGGTATTCTGGGCAGTTTGAAGTTTCTTAATGATTTGTTCTTTACAGCCGGCGTAAAGTGCATTACAGTAGTCCAAGTGACTTAGTACCATTGATTGTACTAGGTTTCGAAAGATGGCCCTTGGGAAAAAAGGTTTTATTCTTTTGAGTTTCCACATGGAATGGAACAATTTCTTAGTTGTATTCTTCGCATGGTTTTCAAGTGTGAGATTTCTGTCAATGGTAACTCCAAGAATTTTCAGAGTGTTAGAGATTGGAAGGGAGAGATTTGGGGTGGTTACGGTGGAGAATGTACTTGTATTGTGTTGTAAGTATAAGGCATTGCGTTTTTTCTGCGTTGAGTTTTAGCTGAAATGTGTCTGCCCAGGAGTGCATGATCTGGAAGCTTTGGTTAATCTTGTTGGTGATTTCTTTTAGATCTCGTTTGAAGGGGATGTAGATTGTGACATCATCTGCATATATGTATGGATTGAGGTTTTGATTATCCAGGAGTTTGGCTAGAAGTATCATCATTAGATTAAAGAGGGTTGGTGAGAGGGGGGATCCTTGGGGAACTCCCCATTCAGGTGTCCATGGGGTTGATGTCGCTGCTTTAGTTGTTACTTGGTATGATCTTGTTATCAGGAATCCTCTAAACCAGTTAAGCACATTTCCTCCAATTCCGAAGTATTCCAGGATGTGTAGTAGTATTTCATGGTTGACCACGTCGAAGGCACTGGACATGTCAAATTGCAAAAAAAGTATGTTGTTGCCAGTTGCAATTGCTTGTTTAAATTTATTCATTAAAGTAACTAATACTTTTTCGGTGCTGTAGTTCTATCTAAATCCTGATTTAGATTCATGCAGGATTGAGTGTTTGTTTAGGTGGTTAGTGAGTTGTTTCGTCACCGCACCTTCCATAAGTTTGGTTATCAGCGGGATGGATGCTACAGGGCGATAATTAGTCAAGTCGCTTGTGGATTTCTTAGCGTCTTTAGGTAGAGGTGTGAGTAGGATATTTCCTTTGTCTTTAGGGAAGAGACCGTTTTGTAGCATGTAATTCATGTGTTTCGTAAGGTCTATTTTGAATTGTTGAGGGGCAGATCTTATAAGATTGTTAGAGCAGATGTCTAGTTTGCATTGTGATTTTGCGCAATTTTTTAGCATTTGGGAGAGGTTGTCAATCGATAGTAAGTCGAAGTTCGGTCTGCTGGATATTCCCCAGGTGATGGATCTAAGCAGTCAAGGAGGTTTGCATAGTCACTTGTGTTGATGGGTATTGTGAGTCGTAACTTTATAATTTTTTCTTTGAAGTAGTTCGCTAGGTTGACTGCTGACGGAGTGTCTGTGTTGTTGTAAGTGACCGGGGTGGTGTTCAGTAGTGTGTTCTCAAGTTGGAAGAGTTTGAGTGTCTTTGTAGCCTGGTCCGATTTTCTTTTTATAATAAAATCTCTTAATTTGTCTGATGGTATATTTGTATTTTCTTTGTAGTTGCTTCCAGTTGTTGAATGCAGATTCATCTTTTTTCTTATTCCAGGCATGTTCTAGTCTTCTAACTTGTGTTTTTAATTCTTTAAGTTCTTCATTAAACCATGGTATTGAATTTTTTCTGTGTGAGGTTCTAGTTTGAAGTGGTGCTATGTGGTCTAGTGTATTTCTGCATCTGTTTTCCCAGTTCTGAAGGAATTGGATTGACTCTGTTGGTGCTGTCCATTCATTGTTGTAGAATCGTTGCCAGAATGTTTGTGGGTCTATTTTGCCTCTTGTGGTGTAGGTTGTTTGTTGTTTTTGTTGAGAATTTTTCGTTCGCCAGTGAAGGGATAAGCTTGGTTTGTGGTTATCAGACCATGGTACGGTTGTCCATTTTAAGTCCGTTAGTGTGATATTTAGCTCTGGTGAGAATTTATATGTAATGATGTCTAGTGCATGTCCTTTAACATGAGTGGGTTGTATATTTGGCCAGTGGAGCTCCCAAAGTTGGAGGAAATCCTTGCATTCAGCTACGTTTGTTAGGTTAGTGTCCTCAAGGTGGAGGTTGATATCTCCTGTGATAATGAGGTTTTGAGCAGAGACACATGTATTCAATAGGAAGTCCATGAAATGTGTTTGGCAGTCTTGCCAGTTGCCTGGTGGTCTATAGGGTCTTGCAGGGTCGGGTGATTGATTCTAACTGACGCAATTTCCAGTTGGTGGTGTAGTATGGATTCGGCTGTTGTTGCGACAGTTAAGTGGGATCTGTAGATTATGGCTATGCCTCCTCCTCTTTTTCCGTTCCTTGTCCAGTGGGTGATTTTGTACCCCGGGGGGCATAGTTCTAGTATTATGGGATCTTTGAGGTCGTGGATCCATGTTTCACTGATGCACAGAAGGTCAAGATTGTCTGTAGAGTAATCCAGTCTGTTATTGTAGTAGTTTTGTTAACTGCGGATCTGGCATTTATATAACCTATTTGTATTGGTTGGTGTGGTTCAGTTGGGTTCGAGGATGCGATTATTTTTATTAGTTGTCTATCCTCCTGGTATTTGAGTTTGGTTTGTCCCAAATAGTGGAATTTCCACAAGTCCCCAAGTCCATTTAATAATGGTCTATGGACTTTTCCTTTAGGAAGCTGTCCAAACCTTTTTTAAACTCCGCTAAGCGCCTTTACCACATTCTCTGGCAACCAATTCCAGAGTTTAATTACACGTTGAATGAAGAAAACATTTCTCCGATTCGCTTTAAATTTACTACATTGTAGCTTCATCGCATGCCCCCTAGTCCTAGTATTTTTGAAAAGCGAAAACAGACGCTTCACATCTACCCAGTCAACTCCACTCATTATTTTATAGACCTCTATCATATCTCCCCCTCAGCCGCCTTTTCTCCAAGCTGAAGAGCCCTAGCCGCTTTAGCCTTTCCTCATAGGGAAGTCGTCCCACTCCCTTTATCATTTTCGTTGCCCTTTTCTGCACCACTTCTAATGCCACTATATCTTTTTTGAGATGCGGCAACCAGAATTGAACATAATATTCGAGGTGCGGTAACACCATGGAGTGACACAAAGGCATTATAACATCCTCATTTTTGTTTTCCATTCCTTTCCTAATAATACCTAACCTTCTATTTGCTTTCTTAGCCACAGCAGCACACTGAACAAAAGGTTTCAACGTACCATCAACGACGACACTTAGATCCCTTTCTTGGTCCGTGACTCCTAACACGGAACCTTGCATGATGTAGCTATAATTCGGGTTCCTCTTTCCCACATGCATCACTTTGCACTTGCTCACATTAAACGTCATCACATTAAATGTCACATTAAACGTCATTTAGATGCCCAGTCTCCCAGTCTCATAAGGTCCTCTTGTAATTTTTCACAATCCTACCGTGATTTAACGACTTTGAATAACTTTGTGTCATCAGGAAATTTAATTACCTCACTAGTTACTCCCATCTCTAGGTCATTTATAAATATGTTAAAAAGCAGTGGTCCCAGCACAAACCTCTGGGGAACCCCAATAACTACCCTTCTCCATTGAGAATACTGACCATTTAATCCTACTCTCTGTTTTCTATCTTTTAACCAGTTTTTAATCCACAGTAGAACACTACCTCCTATCCCATGACTCTCCAATTTCCTCTGGAGTCTTTCATGAGGTACTTTGTCAAACGCCTTCTGAAAATCCAGATACACAATATCAACCGGCTCACCTTTATCCACATGTTTGTTCACCCCTTAAAAAAAATGTAGTAGATTGGTAAGGCAAGATTTCCCTTCACTAAATCCATGTTGACTTTGTCTCATTAATCCATGCCTTTGAATATGCTCTGTAATTTTGTTCTTAATAATCGTCTCTACCATTTTGCACGGCACCGATGTCAGACTCACCGGTCTATAATTTCCCGGGATCTCCTCTGGAACCATTTTTAAAAAACTGGCGTTAAATTATGCAGAAATTCTCTAATGCAAAGTCAAGCAGAATTCAGGAGTAAACTCAGCTAGATACATAGTAACATAGTAGATGACGGCAGAAAAAGACCTGCACGGTCCATCCAGTCTGCCCAACAAGATAAACTCATGTGCCACTTTTTATTTGTACCTGTCCTCTTCAGGGCACAGACCGTAATGTCTGCCCAGCACTATCCCCGCCTCCCAACTACCAGTCCCACCTCCCACCCCCAGCTCTGGCACAGACCGTATAAGTCTACCCAGCACTATCTCCGCCTCCCAACCACTAGCCCCACCTCCCACCACCGGCTCTGCCACCTAAACTTGGCTAAGCTCCCAAGGATACATTCCTTCTGAACAGGATTCCTTTATGTTTATCCCATGCATGTTTGAATTCTGTTACCATTTTCATCTCCACCACCTCCCGCGGGAGGGCATTCCAAGCATCCACCACTCTCTCCGTGAAAAAGTACTTCCTGACATTTTTCCTGAGTCTGTCCCCCTTCAATCTCATTTCATGTCCTCTCGTTCTACTGCCTTCACATCTCCGGAAAAGATTCGTTTGCGGATTAATACCTTTCAAATATTTGAACGTCTGTATCATATCACCCCTGTTTATTATTATTATTTATTGCATGCTTTATATCTTGGTGTTGTCAGAAGACATCACCTACTTATGTGGCTTCTTACTTTGATTTTTATTTATTGCACTTATATCCCACATTTTCCCACCTATTTGCAGGCTCAATGTGGCTTACAAGGTAAAATTATGTATCATACCTGATAATTTTCTTTCCATTAATCATAGCTGATCAATCCATAGACTGGTGGGTTGTGTCCATCTACCAGCAGGTGGAGATAGAGAGCAATCCTTTTGCCTCCCTATATGTGGTCATGTGCTGCCGGAAACTCCTCAGTATGTCGATATCAAAGCTCCATCCGCAGGACTCAGCACTTAGAGAATTACACCCACAAAGGGACACTCTGCCCAGCTCACCACCGCCGAAACGGGGGAGGGGAATTAACCCAGCTCATCCCTACACAAGTGGGGGAGGGGAATCCGTCCAGCTCATCCCCGCGGAGCGGGGGAGGGACACCACCCCCGCTGATGCGGGGGGATCTGGCTAATCCTGCAACCGCAACCGCGGGAGGAGCTGACTGACCCTAACACCGCCGAAGCGGGAGGGGTACAAAGCTGCCCTACTGCCGCACGAAGCGGGAGGGAGCGCCGGCAGAATTTAAGTCTCAATCCAGCCCCGTAAAACGGAGGGGAGAGGAATGCAGCAGCTCACTGTAACACAAATTCGTCTCAACTCTTGAAGAATCCATTGAAAAACTTGAACACGAAGTCCTCCTGAACAAGAACTGAAGACTAAACTTGAACCTGAAATGCAACCAGAATATAAACAGTACAGATATCTGGGAGGGGCTATGGATTGATCAGCTATGATTAATGGAAAGAAAATTATCAGGTATGATACATAATTTTACCTTCCATATCATCATGCTGATCAATCCATAGACTGGTGGGATGTACCGAAGCAGTACTCACCCAGGGCGGGACATTGAAATCCCTGACCGCAACACTGAAGCTCCAAACCGGGCCTCCGCCCGAGCAGCCACAGTCATGCGGTAATGCCTGGAGAAGGTATGGGCCGAAGCCCAAGTTGCCGCCTTGCAAATCTCTTCCAAGGAGACGGACCCGGCCTCTGCCATCGAGGCCGCCTGAGCTCTAGTGGAGTGAGCCTTCAGCTGGATAGGCGGCACCTTCCCCGCGGCCACATAAGCCGCTGCAATGGCTTCCTTGACCCATCTTGCCACTGTAGGCTTAGCAGCCTGCAGACCCTTACGAGGACCTGCAAACAGGACAAACAGATGATCCGATTTCCGGAAATCATTGGTCACTTCCAAGTATCTGATGATGACTCGTCTCACATCCAGATATTTGAGAGCAGAGTATTCCTCTGGGTAGTTCTCCCTATGAAAGGAAGGGAGACAGAGCTGCTGATTCACATGGAAGCGAGAAACAATCTTGGGCAGGAAGGAAGGCACTGTGCGAATAGTCACTCCTGCCTCAGTGAACTGCAGAAAAGGCTCTCTACATGAGAGTGCCTGGAGCTCGGAAACTCTTCTGGCTGAAGTGATAGCCACCAAAAAGACTGCTTTCAACGTCAGGTCTTTCAGAGATGCCCTCGACAAGGGTTCAAAAGGCGGCTTCTGCAATGCTCTTAGCACCAAGTTGAGATTCCACGCAGGCACCACTGAGTGCCGAGGAGGGCGCAGGTGAATAACTCCCTTGAGAAAGCGCACCACATCTGGCTGCGAAGCCAGGGAAGCACCCTTCAGGCGGCCCCTGAAGCAAGCCAGAGCCGCTACCTGGACTTTAAGGGAACTGAGCGACAGGCCTTTCTCCAGACCTTCTTGCAGGATCGCCAACACTGAAGAAATTGGAGCAGTGAAGGGAGAAAGTGAGCCTGCTTCACACCACGCTGCAAAGATACGCCAAACCCTGGCGTAAGCAGTAGAAGTAGAGCGCTTCCTCGCTCTCAGCATAGTGGCGATGACCTTGTCTGAGAAGCCCTTCTTTCTCAGACGCTGCCGCTCAATAGCCAGGCCGTAAGACCAAAGGGGGAGGGATCCTCCATCACCACGGGACCCTGATGTAACAGGCCCTGCTCCACTGGCAGCCGCAGAGGATCGTCGACTGAGAGCCTGATCAAGTCCGCATACCAGGGACGTCTGGGCCAGTCCGGACCCACCAGGATTATCCGGCCCGGATGCTTTGCCACCCGGTCTAGCACCCTGCCCAACATGGGCCAGGGCGGGAACACATAGAGAAGCTCTTGTGTCGGCCACTGTTGGAGAAGAGCATCTACTCCCAGGGATCGAGGGTCCCGTCCTCTGCTGAAAAAGCGCGGCACTTGGCAATTGGCCGATGACGCCATCAGATCTAGGCTCGGCTGGCCCCAGCGCTTCGTGATGTCCAAGAACGCCTGAGCAGATAGCTGCCACTCTCCGGGCTCCAAGGTATGGCGACTGAGAAAGTCCGCCTTGACATTCATGACTCCGGCAATGTGGGCCGCTGACAGCTGTTCCAGGTTCGCTTCCGCCCACTGGCATAGATTCATGGCCTCCTTGGCTAGAGGGGCGCTCTTGGTACCTCCCTGGCGGTTGACATAGGCCACAGCCGTGGCATTGTCCGACAGGACCCGTACTGGCTTCAACGCCAGTACCGGGATGAACTCCAAAAGCGCCAACCGAATGGCTCTGAGTTCCAGGAGGTTGATAGACCACTTTGCCTCTGCAGGAGACCAGAGCCCCTGCGCTGTCCTTCCCAAGCAGTGGGCTCCCCAGCCCGACAAAGAGGCATCCGTCGTGATGACAATCCACTCCGGGGTCACCAGAGGCATTCCTGCAGACAACTTGTCTGTCTGCATCCACCAGCTCAGCGCCTTGCACACTGCTGGGTCCAAGGGAAGGCGCACAGCATAATCCTCCGACATCAGAGTCCAGCGCTGCAGCAGAGAGTGTTGTAGTGGTCTCATATGAGCCCTGGCCCAGGGCACTACTTCCATCGTGGCCGTCATAGAGCCCAACAGCTACACATAGTCCCAAGCCCGAAGAGGAGAGGCTACTAGGAACTGGTCCACCTGAGCCTGAAGCTTGACAATCCGATTGTCTGGCAGGAACACTCTGCCCACTTGGGTGTCGAATCGAACTCCCAGATACTCCAGGGACTGAGTCGGGCGCAGCTGGCTCTTCTCCCAGTTGATGATCCACCCCAGGGAGCTCAAAAGAGCAACCACCCGGTCCCACAGCTTTGCCGCACTCTGCATAAGAGGGGGCTCGGATCAACCAGTCGTCCAGATAAGGATGGACTTGTACTCCTTCCTTTTGCAGGAAGGCCGCGATGACCACCATTACTTTGGAGAAGGTCCGCGGAGCAGTAGCCAACCCGAAAGGGAGGGCTCTGAACTGGAAGTGTCGGCCCAGGACTGCAAAACGCAGAAAGCGTTGATGAGGAGGCCAGATGGGAATATGCAGGTACGCTTCCTTGATGTCCAAGGAAGCCAAGAACTCTCCTGCCTTCACTGCCGCTATAACAGAGCGGAGAGTCTCCATGCGAAAGTGGCGCACTTTCAAGGCCCGATTGACCCCTGTGAGGTCTAGGATAGGCCGGACAGAACCTCCTTTCTTTGGTACCACAAAGTAAATGGAGTAACGTCCCTTGCCAATCTGATTTTCTGGCACCGGAACGACCGCACCCAGGCGGATCAGGTTGTCCAAGGTCTGCTGCACTGCCACAGCTTTGACCGGAGACTTGCAGGGAGAGAGTACAAACCCGTCTCTTAAGGGTCGGCAGAACTCTAACTTGTAGCCGTCTCTGATGACTTCCAGCACCCAAGCGTCTGAAGTTACTTTGGTCCACTCGCCCAGAAACGAGGACAGGCGTCCTCCAATCTGCACTGGGCCATGGACCAGGACCCCGTCATTGGGTACGAGACCCTGGGGGAGGACCGGAGGGCGTACCTCCGGGACGGCGGTCTCTGCGAAAGGAATGCTGCTTGGGGGAGAAGTTCCTTTTGAAGGAAGAGAGGGCAGAGGAGCCCGACTTGCCCGGGCGGTACCGACGGGCTTCTTGAAACCGTCCTCTGGAGATACCGGGGCGAGCACTGGCCCGAGCCCTGACCTCTGGTAACCTCTTGCCCTTTGACGTGCCGAGATCGGTCACGATTTTGTCCAGCTCGACCCCAAAGAGCAGCTTGCCTTTAAAAGGCAACTTAGCCAGGCGGGACTTAGAGTCGTGGTCCGCAGACCAATGTTTCAGCCAAAGCCAGCGCCGCGCAGAGACTGTCTGAGCCATACCTTTAGCCGAGGCTCTCAAGACATCATACAGTAAGTCTGCCAAATAAGCCAAGCCCGATTTCAGGGCCGGCCAGTCAGCCCTCAAGGAAGGATCCGAGGGGGAAGCCCGCTGCACAATCGTCAGGCACGCCCTGGCCACGTAGGAGCCACAAACTGAGGCCTGCAAACTTAAGGCAGCCGCCTCGAAGGACGACCTTAAGGCCGCCTCCAATCTTCTGTCTTGGGCGTCCTTTAGGGCCGTGCCACCTTCCACCAGCAACGCCGTTTTCTTAGTCACCGCAGTGATTAAAGAATCCACGGTAGGCCAAAGAAAGGCCTCACGTTCACTTTCAGGCAAAGGATAGAGGCGGGACATAGCCCTAGCCACTTTGAGGCTCGCTTCCGGGACATCCCATTGAGCCGAAATTAAGGTGTGCATGGCATCATGCACGTGGAAGGTTCTAGGCGGGCGCTTCGTCCCCAGCATAATGGCGGAGCCAACAGGGGCTGAGGGAGAGACGTCCTCCGGAGAGGAAATCTTTAAAATGCTCATGGCCTGCATTAACAGGTTGGGCAAATCCTCTGAGCGAAAGATCCGTGCTGCAGAGGGGTCATCCGCTCCATCCGAGCGGGAATCCGTCTCCTCCAAGGAATCCCCAAAGGACCATTGGGAGAACTCAGATACGTTGCACTCATCTACATCAGAGGAAACAGCGTCCTCTAAGGCCCGGGAATCCACCCGAGGGCGTTTACTTCCGGGGGCCTCAACCCCGTTATCGGACAAGGGAGCAGGGGCAGCGTTTTGCATAAGGAAGGCCTGATGCAGCAGCAAAATAAACTCGGGGGAGAAACCCCCCAGACTGTGTATTTCAGCAGCCTGGGCCACAGCCCTAGATGCACCCTCAACCGGCGCTCGCAAGAGCGGGGGAGCAACATGCTGCGCATCCAAGATGGCGTCCGGCGCGACACTCCGCGAAGGAGCCGCGCGGGAAGAACGGCGCTTAACTTTAGCCGCTTTTTTGCCGTCGCCCAAATCAAGGGCGGCCATGGCATGAACGTCTCCCAGCTCAAGGGCGGCCCAAGAAGAAGCTGTCCGAGCAGAGTGGCCGGCCAAGATGGCGGAGGCGAGCAGCGGGGGATGGGCGTTTATGGCGGGAAAAACCGCCGCGCCGGAGGAAGACCCGGGACACTGACCGGCCTCCAAACTGACACCCAACAAGGGCGAATCAGACTTTAAAACCCCCGCATCCCCGCTAGAAGCGCACACGCGGTCCGGGGAGCGATTCTTCGCGCCCTCGCCCTCCGACGCCATAGGCCACGTGGAGATCAATCGGGGAACCCCCTGCCCGCTATAAAAAGGTAAAAATTACCTGCTTCTCGCTCCGAGCTGTAACGACCTGGTGTCCCAGTGAGTAGCTGCAATAAACGTTTAAATAAACGTCGAAATAAACGCCCTTAAGGACGTCCAAATTTTTTTTTTTTTTTAACGGAGCCAGCAGGGGGGGGTGGGGGGGAGAAAAGGAGGGACCTGGCGCCACCAGGTTTGCACTTGCTCAAGAAGAGCCCTCAACCCCAGGCACTCAACAAAACCTAAAAATTAGGCTTGGAGGCCTAGCCAGAGCTGCTGCTGTGTGTGACCACCACCTGCTGAGATAGAGAACATACTGAGGAGTTTCCGGCAGCACATGACCACATATAGGGAGGCAAAAGGATTGCTCTCTATCTCCACCTGCTGGTAGATGGACACAACCCACCAGTCTATGGATTGATCAGCATGATGATATGGAAAGACCTGTTATGGCATCACCATTTCAGGGTACAAAAGATACACTTGGTGTTACAAAGATATCGAGGCTAACAAGTTGATCTAATCAGCAATTATGGAGATAAGACAATCAGAATATGAGAGGATGTAGTGATGTATTGTGGATTAGATATGGATTCTCGTGGTAGACTTTGTTGAAGAAATAGGTTTTTAACGATTTGCCAAAGTTAGTTATTACGTTAATCGTTTTCAAATGAGTTGGTAGTGCATTCCACAACTGTGTGCTCATGTAGGAAAAGCTGGACGCATGTGTTAGTCTGTATTTTAATCCTTTGCAAATGGGGAAATGTAGATTAAGAAAGGTGCGGGAAGATCTTTTAGCATTTCTGGGTGGAAGGTCCAAGAGGTCAAGCATGTATGACGAGGCTTCTCCGTAAATAATTTTATGAACAATCGTGCATATCTTGAACGCGATACGTTCTTTAACTGGGAGCCAGTGTAATTTCTCTCTTAGGGGTGCTCAGTGATGCTCAGTGAACAACAAAAATGATCATAATGAATTGGCAAACAATCAACGGATGACATAAGCCACATATATCCTATCATAACACTGGGTTAGCCCACCGTATAACTCAAGATTTCAAGGTGTGTCACAGTAGAAGAAAAACAATGTCAAAAAAAAGGTAAATTAATTTTCTACCACCACTACTGTCTTCATGCCTTTACAATTTAAATTGTCATGAAGCACCTGTTGTGGTTAGTTTTGGACCTATATGCTATAGGGAAGTTAGGTTAAATTAGGATTTGCTTCCTAGCGGCCCAGACCAGCTTGAACTGTGTTTTAAGGAGAATTAAGCTGTCAGCAAGCACTACAACACGGAGCTAGACTTTTTAGGTGAGATCATGGGACAGAAGAACCATGATGCAAGGTCAGTAGAGTCACGATGATCCTGGACAATTATGCCTGCCCATTAAGGTAGGGCAGGTCTGTAGAGACTCCCCTTTGATGGGCTTATCAGAGAATGGGTTTTGTATGCTTAAGCTGACTAGGCCTTTGCATCATAGGACCAATTCCCATGACATAATCCTCATTAAGCTGGACCAATCATGAATTGCCAAGCTCCATTACTTCCATGTTAGCCCGTCAACAGCCAATGACAGGACATATTATTAATGGTCATAGAAACAAATCCTATGTAATATGGGATTTCTTGGATATGAATTAGAGACGGAGAGGGAGAGAGAGAATGAGAGTGAATTGGAGTGCGTGAAAATAGTACACTCCAGCCCAGCAGAGGAGCTGGAAAAATATGCAATGGAGAAAGATATCTTGCCAAGGGGAGTGAGCAAGGATCTCTCTCTAGGGTGAGACATTCCTTTTCGGATTGAACTAACATCAGAAATGCTGCTACAGTGAAACTCTGTTATAAAATCAGACTCTTTTTGGAACAGTACTGGCCTGACAGCAACAAGCAAAGTCTAAGAGTAAATATGTGGTATTGACTCTGTGTGAAAACGTTAAATATAACATCTTATTGAAACACAGAGATTGTAAGTTTCTACATATTTCTTTAATCGGACCTTAATTACATTTGTTAATTAATCTGTGTACCTATTAATTTGAGCTAAATAAAAGTCATACATTAATTCCCAAGCAAAGTATTCACTGAGCACCTCTTGCTTATATAACAGTATAGCATTGGGAGGATATTCAGGTACTACTACTACTATTTAGCATTTCTATAGCGCTACAAAGCATACGCAGCGCTGCACAAACATAGAAGAAAGACAGTCCCTGCTCAAAGAGCTTACAATCTAATAGACAAAAAATAAATAAAGTAAGCAAATCAAATCAATTAATGTGAACGGGAAGGAAGAGAGGAGGGTAGGTGGAGGCGAGTGGTTACAAGTGGTTACGAGTCAAAAGCAATGTTAAAGAGGTGGGCTTTCAGTCTAGATTTAAAGGTGGCCAAGGATGGGGCAAGACGTAGGGGCTCAGGAAGTTTATTCCAGGCGTAGGGTGCAGCAAGACAGAAGGCGCGAAGTCTGGAGTTGGCAGTAGTGGAGAAGGAAACAGATAAGAAGGATTTATCCATGGAGCTGAGTGCACGGGAAGGGGTGTAGGGATGGACGAGTGTGGAGAGATACTGGGGAGCAGCAGAGTGAGTACATTTATAGGTTAGTAGAAGAAGTTTGAACAGGATTGCGAAAACGGATAGGGAGCCAGTGAAGGGTCTTGAGGAGAGGGGTAGTACGAGTAAAGCGACCCTGGCGGAAGATGAGACGGCCAGCAGAGTTTTGAACAGACTGGAGAGGGGAGAGGTGACTAAGTGGGAGGCCAGCAAGAAGCAGATTGCAGTAGTCTAAACGAGAGGTGACAAGGGTGTGGATGAGGGTTTTGGTAGAGTGCTCGGAAAGAAAGGGGCGGATTTTACGGATGTTGTAAAGAAAGAAACGACAGGTCTTGGCAATCTGCTGGATATGAGCAGAGAAGGAGAGAGAAGAGTCAAAGATGACCCCAAGGTTTTGAGCTGAGGAGACAGGGAGAATGAGAGAGCCATCAACAGAAATAGAAAACGGGGGGAGCGGGGAGGTGGGTTTGGGGGGGGAAATGAGAAGCTCGGTTTTGGTCATATTTAATTTCAGGTGGCGTTGAGACATCCAGACAGCAATGTCAGACAAGCACGCTGAAACTTTGGTTTGGATGCAAGGTGAGATATCAGGGGTAGAAAGGTAGATTTGGGAGTCATCAGCATAGAGATGGTAGGAAAAGCCATGGGATGAGATTAATGAACCAAGGGAAGAAGTGTAGATAGAAAAGAGGAGGGGACCAAGAACAGAACCCTGAGGTACGCCGACAGGCAGAGGGATAGAAGTAGAAGAGGATCCACCAGAGTGAACACTAAAGGTGCGGAGGGAGAGGTAGGAAGAGAACCAGGAAAGGACAGAGCCCTGGAATCCAAGTGAGGAGTAATGCTTAATGGATTACATTTATTTGATTGATCGCTTAAGGCTGAAGCCATCAAAGCGATTTACATAAAGTAAAATTCCATATACAGCATAGTACATCGCATTTTTAAAATTTTACAATATAAGCAAATATAGCAGCACACAAAATTAAAAAGTAACAAAGCAAATATAGATAAGCAAATACGAGCAGATGCAAACAGAGGCAAGCAAACAGTCCTGCTGTGTCTCACAGTACGGCCCGAACAAAAAAAAAATGAAAAAACCAAAGTTTAATCAGAAAAGGTCAACCGGAAGAGATGAGTTTAAGCATAGCCTTAAATGGAGAGAGAGAGATCTCGGTATACAAAAGGACGGGTAAGTTGTTCCAAAGGGACGGTACCATCACATTACACATCACTTTTTGAAATGTACAAGATGGAATTATATGCAACGAAGGGACAATCAGCAGTGATTGTTGGCTAGAGTGGAAGGACTGTCCAGGCACATAAGACTGCAAGAAAGGTGACAAAAGAATGCAGGCAACTTTGTGTGAAAAATTTTGAATACCAGAAGTAAACTTTTATAGGTAATACAGTATTCCACTGGTAATCAGTGTTCAGTTTTTAATAATGGAGTCACATGGTCATATTTTGTAGCATGAAAAAGTAACTTTACAACTACCTTCTACAGCAGTTGCAGTCACCTGGTCTCCCTCTGACCTAAGCCCTTGAAAAAGAACATTACAGCAATCCAGCTTTTGCATAACTAAAGCATAGATTACAACACACAAAGCCTTTTTATCAAACATATACTGTACAGAGCTTATCTGTTGTAGGCTAAAGAAACATGCTTTAACCACTGCAGAAATATGAGCTGTAAAAGAAGGGGTCAAATCCAGAAACATGCCCAAAACTCTTAACGAGTCACTATGCTGTAAAGACAGATCACCAAAATCTAAGGTGAATGATGGAGAAAGTAATTAGGATTTATGAAATATTTGGAACCGTGCTTTTTGTAAATTAAAGTACTAATTTGTCACAAGCCACGACTCAATCTGTTTAAGCTTACTCACAACATCCGCCATGAAAATATCACCAAGCTTATCTAAAGACACTAGAATTTGTACATAGTCAACATACAAATATGGTATAAATCCCAAGTTTTGTATCAGAAAAGCCAGAGGTGACAAAAAATATTGAATGAAACAGGTGCAAGGAGAGAACATTGCAGTACCCCTCAAGGCAGCTTAAAAGGCATAGATAATTCATCTTGCCAAAAGACTGATAAGACCTGTCTGAAAGATATGAACTGAACCACTGTAAAGCCAAACTGGATATACTTATTTCCACCAAATGAGAAAGAAGCAATGGATGAGCTACCATATCAAACACAGAAGTCAGATCAAGTGAAAGTGAAAGTAAAAAAAATGGATTTATTCATGGCTAGAGTCAATTGAATATCTGTAAGTATACCTAACAAGGTAGTTTCAGTTTTGTAGTAGGGGCAAAAACACGTCATATGTCTCCAAAAAGTGGTTCAGATAAGTCACTACTACTTGCTCTGTGACCGTAGAGAGAAAAGACAACTGAGCAATTGGTAATAATTAGTAACAAGGTCCATACTCAGATGAAGAACTTTTTGCTTTGGGCGAATAATCACCACTTTCCAAGTAGAGGGAACTAAACCATGCACAACCCTAATCAGATATAAGCAGAAGTAACAACACAATTCACTTATCCAACTTTAAAACACTATGGTGCTCATTTCCAAAGCACACAGACTTACAAAGTTACATAATTATGTAACTTTTTAAGTCTATATGCTTTGAAAATGAGCCTCTATATGAATATAGACAAAAAAAATTGTTGTTAGACCAATTGTTTTAAAGATAGCAAGGTAAAAAAATCACTACCTCATCAGTTGTAGCAAGACTTTCACTAGGAGTAAGTTCAGAGTTGGATGCCATCCAAACAGCAGAATTCAAGGACTTGGAATATTCTCTTTCCTTTTCAGTGGTCTCAGAGATATGCCTGGTTACTATATCCTGCACAAAACCATGATAATATCGTGAGTATCTTGTCTACTAGAGCACTAAATTCCAGAAACTATAACTAAATTATACACACTATATATTACATACCTGCAGGGCATATAAAGCTCGCTGTCTCAAGTAGTCTGTATTTAGTAGCTGAAGTTCATGGAAAAGTTCAATAAGGTAATGTGGCCGAGATTCATTTTGAGAAATTAATGTGGCTACTTCAGAATAGATTGTATCCCGTAATGTTTCAAACATTGAAAATTCACTCCCAGTTTCTATAAGATACAGAGGAACAAATCACAATCCATCATAACACCCTATTACAAATAATCTCAATATACATTTTAAGTAACTTTGCAAGCTACAATAGCACTTTTTCTCTCAATTGTACTTTGAGATTTTTACATAAATCAACATTACTGCAAAAAGAAAACAAATCACAATCCAAAATTAACAAAAAATTCTGAAATGATAAATTAAATAGAACTGAAACAAGTAAGAAGCATTGGTTAATATAATACAGTGATATGAAAAAGTATTTCCCCACCTTCTGATTTCCCCTATTATTGCACTTGTGTCAGACTGAATGGTTTCTGATCTTTAAACAAACTGTAATATTAGACAAAGAAAACACAAAACACTGTTTTTATATTATAACTACATTTATTTAAGGAAGAAAGCGAATGCTACATACCTGTAGAAGGTATTCTCCGAGGACAGCAGGCTGATTGTTCTCACTGATGGGTGACGTCCACGGCAGCCCCTCCAATCGGAATCTTCACTAGCAAAAGCCTTTGCTAGCCCTTGCGCGCCGATGCGCACCGCGCATGCGCAGCCGTCTTCCCGCCCGAAACCGGCTTGTGCCGGCCAGTCTCATATGTAGCAAGACAAAGAGAAGGGAAGACACAACTCCAAAAGGGGAGGTGGGCGGGTTTGTGAGAACAATCAGCCTGCTGTCCTCGGAGAATACCTTCTACAGGTATGTAGCATTCGCTTTCTCCGAGGACAAGCAGGCTGCTTGTTCTCACTGATGGGGTATCCCTAGCCCCCAGGCTCACTCAAAACAACAACCATGGTCAATTGGGCCTCGCAACGGCGAGGACATAACTGAGATTGACCTAACAATTTATCCAACTAACTGAGAATGCAGCCTGGAACAGAATAAACATGGGCCTAGGGGGGTGGAGTTGGATTCTAAACCCCGAACAGATTCTGAAGCACTGACTGCCCGAACAGACTGTCGCGTCGGGTATCCTGCTGCAGGCAGTAATGAGATGTGAATGTGTGGACAGATGACCACGTCGCAGCTTTGCAAATCTCTTCAATAGTGGCTGACTTCAAGTGGGCTACTGACGCTGCCATGGCTCTAACATTATGAGCCGTGACATGACCCTCAAGAGCCAGCCCAGCCTGGGCGTAAGTGAAGGAAATGCAATCTGCTAGCCAATTGGATATGGTGCGTTTCCCCACAGCCACTCCCCTCCTGTTGGGATCAAAAGAAACAAACAATTGGGCGGACTGTCTGTTGGGCTGTGTCCGCTCCAGATAGAAGGCCAATGCTCTCTTGCAGTCCAATGTGTGCAGCTGACGTTCAGCAGGGCAGGAATGAGGACGGGGAAAGAATGTTGGCAAGACAATTGACTGGTTCAGATGGAACTCCGACACAACCTTTGGCAAGAACTTAGGGTGAGTGCGGAGGACTACTCTGTTGTGATGAAATTTGGTGTAAGGGGCCTGGGCTACCAGGGCCTGAAGCTCACTGACTCTACGAGCTGAAGTAACTGCCACCAAGAAAATGACCTTCCAGGTCAAGTACTTCAGATGGCAGGAGTTCAGTGGCTCAAAAGGAGGTTTCATCAGCTGGGTGAGAACGACATTGAGATCCCATGACACTGTAGGAGGTTTGGCGGGGGGCTTTGACAAAAGCAAACCTCTCATGAAGCGAACTAAAGGCTGTCCTGAGATCGGCTTACCTTCCACACGGTAATGGTATGCACTGATTGCACTAAGGTGAACCCTTACAGAGTTGGTCTTGAGACCAGACTCAGACAAGTGCAGAAGGTATTCAAGCAGGGTCTGTGTAGGACAAGAGCAAGGATCTAGGGCCTTGCTGTCACACCAGACGGCAAACCTGCTCCATAGAAAGAAGTAACTCCTCTTAGTGGAATCTTTCCTGGAAGCAAGCAAGATGCGGGAGACACCCTCTGACAGACCCAAAGAGGCAAAGTCTACGCTCTCAACATCCAGGCCGTGAGAGCCAGAGACCGGAGGCTGGGATGCAGAAGAGCTCCTTCGTCCTGTGTGATGAGGGTCGGAAAACACTCCAATCTCCACGGTTCTTCGGAGGACAACTCCAGAAGAAGAGGGAACCAGATCTGACGCGGCCAAAAAGGAGCAATCAGAATCATGGTGCCTAGGTCTTGCTTGAGTTTCAACAAAGTCTTCCCCACCAGAGGTATGGGAGCATAAGCATACAGCAGACCCTCCCCCCAGTCCAGGAGGAAGGCATCCGATGCCAGTCTGCCGTGGGCCTGAAGCCTGGAACAGAACTGAGGGACTTTGTGGTTGGCTCGAGATGCGAAGAGATCTACCAAGGGGGTGGCCCCACACCTGGAAGATCTGTCGCACTACACGGGAATTGATCGACCACTCGTGAGGTTGCATAATCCTGCTCAACCTGTCGGCCAGACTGTTGTTTACGCCTGCCAGATATGTGGCTTGGAGCACCATGCCGTGAAGGCGAGCCCAGAGCCACATGCTGACGGCCTCCTGACACAGGGGGCGAGATCCGGTGCCCCCCTGCTTGTTGATGTAATACATGGCAACCTGGTTGTCTGTCTGAATTTGGATAATTTGGTGGGACAGCCGATCTCTGAAAGCCTTCAGAGCGTTCCAGACCGCTCGTAACTCCAGAAGATTGATCTGCAGATCGCGTTCCTGGAGGGACCAGCTTCCTTGGGTGTGAAGCCCATCGACATGAGCTCCCCACCCCAGGAGAGACAAATCCGTAGTCAGCACTTTTTGTGGCTGAGGAATTTGGAAAGGACGTCCCAGAGTCAAATTGGACCAAATCGTCCACCAATACAGGGATTTGAGAAAACTCGTGGACAGGTGGATCACGTCTTCTAGATCCCCAGCCGCCTGAAACCACTGGGAAGCTAGGGTCCACTGAGCAGATCTCATGCGAAGGCGGGCCATGGGAGTCACTTGAACTGTGGAGGCCATGTGGCCTAGCAATCTCAACATCTGCCGAGCTGTGATCTGCTGGGACGCTCGCACCCGAGAGACGAGGGACAACAAGTTGTTGGCTCTCGCCTCTGGGAGATAGGCACGAGCCGTCCGAGAATCCAGCAGAGCTCCTATGAATTCGAGTCTCTGCACTGGGAGAAGATGGGACTTTGGATAATTTATCACAAACCCCAATAGCTCCAGGAGGCGAATAGTCATCTGCATGGACTGTAGAGCTCCTGCCTCGGATGTGTTCTTCACCAGTCAATCGTCGAGATAAGGGAACACATGCACTCCCAGTCTGCGAAGTGCCGCTGCTACTACAGCCAAGCACTTCGTGAACACTCTAGGCGCAGAGGCGAGCCCAAAGGGTAGCACACAGTACTGGAAGTGACGTGTGCCCAGCTGAAATCGCAGATACTGTCTGTGAGCTGGCAGTATCGGGATGTGCGTGTAGGCGTCCTTCAAGTCCAGAGAGCATAGCCAATCGTTTTCCTGAATCATGGGGAGAAGGGTGCCCAGGGAAAGCATCCTGAACTTTTCTTTGACCAGATATTTGTTCAGGGCCCTTAGGTCTAGGATGGGACGCATCCCTCCTGTTTTCTTTTCCACAAGGAAGTACCTGGAATAGAATCCCAGCCCTTCCTGTCTGGATGGCACGGGCTCGACCGCATTGGCGCTGAGAAGGGCGGAGAGTTCCTCTGCAAGTACCTGCTTGTGTTGGAAGCTGTAAGACTGAGCTCCCGGTGGACAATTTGGAGGTTTTGAGGCCAAATTGAGGGTGTATCCCTGCCGGACTATTTGGAGAACCCACTGATCAGAGGTTATGAGAGGCCACCTTTGGTGAAAGACTTTCAACCTCCCTCCGACTGGCAGGTCGCCCGGCACTGACACTTGGATGTCGGCTATGCTCTGCTGGAGCCAGTCAAAAGCTCGTCCCTTGCTTTTGCTGGGGAGCCGAGGGGCCTTGCTGAGGCGCACGCTGCTGACGAGAGCGAGCGCGCTGGGGCTTAGCCTGGGCCGCAGGCTGTCAAGAGGGAGGATTGTACCTAAGCTTACCAGAAGAGTAGGGAACAGTCTTCCTTCCCTGAAAAAATCGTCTACCTGTAGAGGTAGAAGCTGAAGGCTGCTGGCGGGAGAACTTGTCGAAAGCGGTGTCCCGCTGGTGGAGCTGCTCTACCACCTGTTCGACTTTCTCTCCAAAAATATTATCCGCACGGCAAGGCGAGTCCGCAATCCGCTGCTGGATCCTATTCTCCAGGTCGGAGGCACGCAGCCATGAGAGTCTGCGCATCACCACACCTTGAGCAGCGGCCCTGGACGCAACATCAAAGGTGTCATACACCCCTCTGGCCATGAATTTTCTGCACGCCTTCAGCTGCCTGACCACCTCCTGAAATGGCTTGGCTTGCTCAGGAGGGAGCTTGTCCACCAAGCCCGCCAACTGCCGCACATTGTTCCGCATGTGTATGCTCGTGTAGAGCTGGTAAGACCGTATTTTGGCCACGAGCATAGAAGAATGGTAGGCCTTCCTCCCAAAGGAGTCTAAGGTTCTAGAGTCCTTGCCCGGGGGCGCCGAAGCATGCTCCCTAGAACTCTTAGCCTTCTTTACGGCCAAATCCACAACTCCAGAGTCGTGAGGCAACTGAATGCGCATCAGCTCTGGGTCCCCATGGATCCGGTACTGAGACTCGATCTTCTTGGGAATGTGGGGATTACTTAATGGCTCGGTCCAGTTCGCCAGCAATGTCTTTTTGAGGACATGATGCATGGGTACTGTGAACGCTTCCTTAGGTGGAGAAGGATAGTCCAGGAGCTCAAACATCTCAGCCCTGGGTTCGTCCTCCACAACCACCGGGAAGGGGATGGCCGTAGACATCTCCCGGACAAAGGCCGCAAAAGCAGACTCTCGGGAGGAGAAAGCTGCCTTTCAGGGGAGGGAGTGGGATCAGAAGGTAGGCCATGAGACTCCTCATCAGAGAAATATCTGATGTCCTCCTCCTCCTCCCACGAGGCCTCACCATCGGTATCAGACACAAGTTCACGGACCTGTGTCTGAAGCCGTGCCCGGCTCGACTCCGTGGAACCACGGCCAAGGTGGGAGCGTCGAGAGGTAGACTCCCTCGCCTGCACCGGCGAAGCTCCCTCCGCCGACGTCGTCGGGGAGCCTTCCTGGGAGGCGACCGCAGTTGGTACCGCAAGCGGCACCGATGTCGGAGACCTCACCCCGGGCAAGGGGCCAGCCGGCGCCTCACTCGACGGTACCGGTGGCGCAAGCACCCCCGGTACCGGAGGGGAAGGGCACAACAGCTCTCCCAGGATCTCTGGGAGGACGGCCCGGAGACTCTCGTGCAGAGCGGCTGTGGAGAAAGACGTGGAAGCCGATGCAGGCGTCGATGTCAGAGTCTGTTCCGGGCGTGGAGGCTGTTCCAGGCTGTCCATAGTGGAGCGCATCGACACCTCTTGAACAGAGGGCGAGCGGTCCTCTCGGTGCCGATGCCTACTGGGTGCCGACTCCCTCGGCGACCCAGAGCTCTCGGTGCCGATACGGGAAGGGGACTGGTGTCGATGTTTCTTCGACTTTTTGGAACGAAGCATGTCACCGGAGCTTCCCGGCACCGACGAGGAGGACGTAGAATCCAGCCGTCGCTTCCTCGGGGCCGAGGCCGAAGAAGGTCGGTCTCGGGGGGGCTGTACCGCAGGAGCCCTCAGGGTAGGGGGAGACCCACCCGAAGGCTCACCGCCACCAGCAGGGGAATGGACAGCCCAAACCTGCACTCAAGTCGAAGCACCACCATACGACGACATCAGCAGAAGTGGAGGTCCCGGTACCACCGACGCCGACGCAGCCTTCCGATGTCTCAGCCCCGATGCAGAGGGTCGATGCCTCGATGCAGTCGCGGCCGAGGACGGAGGTCTAGACGCTGTCGACGTCGATGCACTCGATACTCCCGGTGCCGACGAAGAGCCCGAGAACAAAACGTTCCACTGGGCCAATCTCGCTACCTGAGTCCGCTTTTGTAAAAGGGCGCACAGACTACAGGCCTGCGGGCGGTGCCCAGCCCCCAGACACTGAAGACACGACGCGTGCCTGTCAGTGAGCGAGATTACCCGGGCGCACTGGGTGCACTTCTTGAAGCCGCTGGGAGACTTCGATGACATGGGCGGAAAAATCACGCCGGCGAGATCAAAACTCGTGATTGCGTAAGGCACCAAAAAGAGGGGGAGAAAAAATTCGACCCGAGGCCTCAAAAGGGCCTACCCCAAAGACGAAAAGAAACTTACCGGGGCAAAAACTGGAAATAGAGGAAAGGGAAAAAGACCGAAAAGGTCTTCTTCCGAAATCCTTTTTTTTTTTTTTTTTTTTAGTGGAAAGTCAAAAGAGACGCGCGAGGTCAACTTAAGGGGCGCGAACGGCGTAACACGACCGTACCGAGCGCGGACAAAAGAAGACTGGCCGGCATGAGCCGGTTTCGGGCGGGAAGACGGCCGCGCATGCGCGGTGCGCATCGGCGCGCGAGGGCTAGCAAAGGCTTTTGCTAGTGAAGATTCCGATTGGAGGGGCTGCTGTGGACGTCACTCATCAGTGAGAACAAGCAGCCTGCTTGTCCTTGGAGAAAGTTAACCAGCACTCATATTACTCATGTAAAAAAAAAAAACAACTGCCCAGCGGTGGTTGGGAGGCATGGCAAGTACTGGGCAGACTTCTACGGTCTAAGCCCAAAAATGGCAAGGATAAATCAAGGTCAGGTATACATATAAAGTAGAACATATGAGTTTATCTTGTTTGGCAGACTGGATGGACCGTACCGATATCTGCCATCATCCACTATGTTACTCACTCAACAAATTGACCAAATTTATTAGATAATTAGATTTAGGCGATTGAACACACTGCCAGCTCTACTGGATCTAAACATCACTAAATACTAAACCTTACCATGAGAGTCAAGTAGTCACCACAAAGTTTCTACAAGAACCCTATGCCACACGTAAAGGAAAGTGAAAACTCGCTTACAGTTATTACAGAACACAGCAGCCAGATTGATCTCTGGTTTGAATGGGTTTGATAGTGTGACTCGCATCTTCAAGGAACTGCACTGGCTACCTATATGTCAGCGTATTAGATTTCAAATGCTGTGCCTAATTTTCAAATCATGTTTTGGGATGATTGCGGAGGGGTTGGTGAATTTGCTTGCAATCCCCTCTTCTGGGAGAAAGCTTTGCTTTTATCGGATTCTAATATTAGGTTAAAATCAATTCCCTTTTCAGGAGGAATGTTATTGGAATGCGCTACCTCTGAAAATGGAAATTCTGCCATCTTATCTATTTTTAAGGAAGACGCTATGACCTATTTATACAGATGTAACATACATAGTAGATGACGGCAGAAAAAGACCTGCACGGTCCATCCAGTCTGCCCAACAAGATAACTCATATTTGCTGCTTTTTGTGTATACCCTACTTTGATTTGTACCTGTGCTCTTCTGGTATAAGTCTGCCCAGCACTATCCCCGCCTCCCAACCACCAGCCCCCCTCCTCCCAACCACCGGCTCTGGCACAGACCATATAAGTCTGTCCAGCACTATCCCTGCTTCCCAACCACCAGTCCCGCTGCCCACCACCGGCTCTGGCACAGACCGTATAAGTCTGCCCAGCACTATCCCCGCCTCCCAACCACCAGCCCCGCCTCCCGATCTTGACTAAGCTCCTGAGGATCCTTTGTAAGTTTTATAAGTTGTACTATTAAGCTGCTGTGCACTAGTTCTGTGCCTTTGTAATTTTCTCTCTACTGCTGAGACCTCTTTTTTGTGAACCGCTGTGAATCCTGCTGGGAACAACAGTCGGTATACAAGACTCAGAATAGAACAGAAATTGCAGAAGATGTGAGAAAAAAAACTTGTTGAAATATATCGTCTGGAAAGGCTTACAAAGCTATTTCTAAAGTTCTGGGAGGCCACTGAACCATAGTAAGAGCTATTCTCTTCAAAAGGAAAAGACTTGGAACAGTGGTTAATTTTTCCAGGAGTAGCTGGCTGGCCAGAAGTACTCCATGGGTGCAAGGACAACTTATCCAGGAAATTACAAAACATTCCAGAACATACAAAGAACTGCAGGCCTGTAACCTCAGCAAAGGTCAGGCTTTATGGCTCCAGTAGTAAGGCAGAAACTGCTGTAATTCAAGCGTAAAATCAATGCTCACAGACGAGTCAAAAGTTAAACCCTTTCAACAAAACAAATCCCATTATGCTTAGCACAAAGCAAATACAGAATTCCACAGCAAGAACATCATTCCAACAGTCAAACATGGTGGCGTTAATATGATGGTGTGGCGATGCTTTGCTGCCTCTGGGAAACTTGCCATTCTTGAGGCAACGAGTTCTACACTGTACCATAAAATTCTTAAGGAGAATGTCTAGTCATCTGTCTGTGAGCTGAAGCTGAAGTTTAATTGGGTTATGCAGAAAGACAATGATACAAAACACAAAAATCAAGTCTACACCTGAATGGCAGAGGAGAAACAAAATTCAAGTTTTGGATTGACCTAGTCAAAGTCTTGACTTGAACACAACAAGATGCTGTGGCATGACCTGAAGCAAGCAGTTCATGCATGAAAACCTATGAATGTGTCTGAATTAAAGCAGTTCTGCAAACAAGAGTGAGCTAAGATTTCTCAACAATGATGTGAAAAACTGAGATCAATTTACAGGAAGTGTTTTGTTGCAATTATTGCTGCTAAAGGTAGTGCAATCAGTTTAGGGGGCAGTTACTTTTTCAAAGGGTGATATGGATGTTACATAACTTTTTTCCTAAAAGAAATGGAGCAATAATTTCTAAACTGTGTAGTTTTTACTTGGTTTCCCTTGTCCAAGAATATATTTTGTCTAAAGATCAAATCAGGTCTTGTATACCGCTAAAATCCCATCACTAGGGTTCAGTGCAGTTTACATAATAGGTGTAACACAGCAGAGACTGTTAGAATGAATGCATGCAATCAGAGAGTCTTATAGGAAAGTCAGACGAATAAGGAGACAGGCATTGAATGTTATGAAACAGGCTTAAGGAATAGGAAGGTTTTTAGCCTCTTCTGGAAGCTAAGGTAGATAGTATCTGTTCTGAAGGAAATAGGTAGCAAATTCCATACTGCTACTCCAAGTACAGGGAATAGCGAGCCAAAGATCTTCTGATATCGGATTGCCTTATGAAATGGTGTTACTAGTGTCAGTTGATCTTTTAGACTGCGACTGGGCTAAACCTAGTGAAGCTACTTTAGTTAGCAATTCTGATGTAAAACCCTGTAAGATTTGAAAAACTAAACAGGCAGTTTTAAACCTGATTCTATCGGATATGGGAAGCCTGTGAAGTTTGATAAGAAAAGATGAAACACCAGTATATCTATTCAATTTGAATATTAGTCTAGCAGCAGTGTTCTGTATGATCTGCAATTTCTTCTGGTATTGACACTTAATGCCAAGAAATAAGACATTGCAGTAATCCAGGTGAAATGTTGAGGCCTGTTATTCAATCAACCTGAAACAATTTCAACCTAGTTGTGGAGGTGCAGCCTGGAATAGAAGAAAAATTCAGCTGGTGGGGGTGGCAGCATTGGATTCTACACACTGAACAAATTCTGCAGGACTGCTTGCCCAAACCTGCTATCACATCGGGTATTCTGCTCAAGGGAGTAATGAAATGTGAATGTGTGGACAGATGACCACATTACAACTTTGCACATCTCCTCTATGGGGGATCAATTCAAGTGGGCTACTGACGCAGCCATGGCTCTGACATTAAGAGCCTTGACATGACCCTCTAAGGAGATGCAATCTGCTAGCCAATTGGAAATTGTGTGTTTGCCGATGGCAACTCCTATCCTGTTTGTATAAAAAGAAACAAAAAGCTGGGTGGACTGTCAATGGGCTTTGGTCTGCTCCAGATAGAAGGCGAAGGTTCGCTTGAAATCCAAAGTATGCATTCCGCTCTTGCTAGGATGGGCATATGTTTGTTTGTTTTTTTTGACCAATTAAGATGGAAAACCGACAATACCTTAGGGTGCATGTGGAGAACTACTCTATTGTGGTGAAACTCAGTGTAAGGTGCATCATTTACTAGGGCTTGAAGCTCACTGACCCAGTGAGATGAAGTGACCGCCACCAGAAATACAACTTTCCAAGTCAAATACTTCAGATAACAGGAATCGAGCAGCTCAGAAGGAGCTTTTCATCAGTTGGGTGAGGACAATGTTGAAATCTCTAGACATGGTTGGAAATTAGTGTCAGACTTGTGAGTTCTTGTACCAAGTAGAGCGCTGCCGAGTCTGATGTAGTGAACCCGGGTTCTGCCTGGCGGCCGGGCAACCCCAAGGTTCACCTGCAGTGACCACCATTCCCTGGAGGTTGAGCCCCCAGGTGCAGACGGCCGGCAGGACTTACGTGGAGAGACGAGAGAGGGGCGCCAAGGGATTCAGCCAGGAGGTCAGCAGAAAGGAGAATAATTCCGAAGCAGGCAGCAAGCAAGAGAGTAATCCAGGTACGGGCAAAGTCAATAGGCAGGCAGCAGGCAAGAGAGTAATCCAGGTACGGGCAAAGTCAATAGGCAGGCAGCAGGCAAGAGGGAAATCCAGGCACAAGCAAAGTCAATAGGCAGGCAGCAGGCAAGAGGGAAATCCAGGCACAGGCAAAGTCAATAGGCAGGCAGCAGGCAAGAGAGTAATCCAGGCACAGGCAGAGTCAGCAACGAGAGACAAAGTAGATAAGAAGCAAACTACAGAGCAAGTAATACCTACCAAAGTAGAAGCTGAAGAATGGAGTCCAGGAAGAGCTCAGCTGAAGTAGATAAGAAGCAAACTACAGAGCAAGTAACACCTACCAAAGTAGAAGCAGGGAGGAGCACAGCCATAAGGTAAGAGCAGGGGGAGGAGGAAACTGGACGACCAATAGGAGAGAAGCAAGGGAAGACAAAGAATGTTGCCACCAGAACTCAGCCGGCATACACAGCTGACAGGGAAAGGAAAGAAGCCAGGCAGAAAGAGCAGACACAGGTGTACAGAAGCAAAGCAATCAGGGAGCCTGCAACCACTGTCTCTCTGAACAAACCCAGAGAACAACTACACACACATGACTCAGGGCTGTGCCAATCAAGTGTGCATGTCGACGGGACCCTGCGCAGCCCGAGGATGCTGCTTGCATTGAGGTAGGGGACATGACAATTAGATAGGGGGCTTTCACACTAGCAAACCTTGCATGAAGCGAACAACTAGAGACTGTACAGAGATTGGCTTACCTCTTACACGGTGAAATGCTAATTACACTTAGATGAACCCATACAGAGTTGGTTTTCAGACTAGGCTCGGCTAGTAAGGCGCAATTTCCCTGGTCTTGCTCGAGTTTCAGAAAAGTCTTCTCTAATAGAGGTACTGGAGGATACACATACAAAGGACCCTCTCTCCAATGTAAGAGAAAGGCATTTGACGCTAGTCTGCCATTCGATCTGAGCCTGGAAATGAACTGGGACACCTTGTTGTTGAAATGAGTGGCAAAACGATCCAGAGAGGGGGTGACCCACTTTCAGAAGATCTTAGCGGCTATACCCATATCGAGAGACCTCTCATGCAGTTGCAAACCCCTATGTCTGTTTGCCAGGCAGCTGTCCTTTCCTGGGAAGTATGTGGCCTGGAGGTCCATCCCGTAAAAGAGGGCCCACTGCCACATCTCCACTGCTTCCCGATACAAGGAGTGGGTTCCTGTAGCCCCCTGATTGTTTACATGAAACATAGCAACCTGGTTGTCTGTTGGATGAGTATAATTTGGTTTTGCAGCCAATCTCTTAAAGCCTCTAGAGCATTCCAATCTCCTAAGCTTGAGGAGATTGCTATGGAGATCTGTTTCATGAGACAAACAAGTGTCCTGGGCATGGATTCCATCCACATGAGCTCCATATCCTAGGCTGGATGTATCCATTGTTAGCACCTTTTGAGGAGGTGGAATTTGGAATGGTAGTCCCACAATCAAATTTCTCCAAACTGTCCACCAGAAAAAAGCATGAGTCAACTCTGGAAGAATTTGGATGACATCAGCTAGTTTTTTTTTTTTTTTTTAAATACCATTGTGGAAGCCCAGACCAGATGTATTCCATGTATTAAAGGTGGAAAGAAGAGCTAATGACAACTGGCGTGATTAAAGGGTGAAGTGAAAGAGACTATTTGAGCCAAAACAAAATCCTTCAAAAATGGAAAAAGGATCCGAATGAAGAAAATAAGAAGCAACATAAGCATCATCAAGCTAGATTAAAAACATTGATAAAGAAAGCTAAAAGAAAATATGAAGAAAAACTTGCCATGGAGACAAACTCACAGTAACACCTTTTTCAGATACATCAGAAGCAGAAAGCCTGTGAACGAACGTATGGGGTCACGAAGGAGCAAAAGGGGCACTCAGGGACGACAAGGCCACAGCAGAGAGATTGAATATATTCTTTGCTTCGGTCTTGACAGAAGATGTAAGAGATCTACCTGTACCAGAAATGTTTTGCAAGACTGACGATGAGGAGGAACTGAAATAAATCTCGGTGAACCCAGATGACGTACTGAGCCAAATTGACAAGTTCAAGAGTGATAAATCACCTGGCTAGGATGGTATACACCCCAAGGCACTGAAAGAATTCAAACATGAAATTGCTGATCTGCTGTTAGTGATCTGTAACTTGTTAAAATTGTCAATAGTACCTGAAGACCGGAGTTCTATTTACCTCTGCTTTCCTCACAGCGTTAAAAAAAAAAAGGAACAGAGGTTTTTCCTTGTCCTTTCTTGCTGACGCCCTTTATGATATTGTCCCTAGCAGAGAGTGGTAAAACACATGCGGATTGTGAAAAATTGCAGGAAGACTTTAGGAAACTGGAAGAATGGGCATCCAAATGGCAGATGAAATTTAATGACAAATGCAAAGTGATGCACATTGGGAAGAATACTCAGAGTCATAATTCCTTTATGTTAGGGTCCACCAGGAGCCAGTATTCAAGAAAAAGATCTAGATGTCATTGTAAATAATACGCTGAAATCTTCTGTCCTGTGTGCAGCAGTGGCCCAAAAAGCAAACAGAATGCTAGGAATTATTAGGAATGGAAACCAAAATAAGACCAAGAATATAATGCCTCTGTATTGCTCCATGGTGTGACCTCACCTTGAGTACTACGTTTAATTCTGGTCACTATGTTTCATGCATGGACTGTTGCCACAATTTGGGTTTCTGCCAGGTACTTGTGAACTGACTTGGTCACGGTTAGAAACAGGATGCTGGGCTAGATGGACCATTGGTCTGACCCAGTATGGCTACTCTTATGTTAAAGAAGATATAGCAGAATTAGAAAAGATTCAAAGAAGAGCGACCAAAATAATAAAGGGGAAGGAACTCTCATATGAGGAAAGGCTAGAAAAGAGACGGCTGAGAGGGGTTGTGATTGAGGTCTACAAAATCCTGAGAGGTGTAGAACGGGTAAAAATGAATCAATTTTTCACTCTTTCAAAAAGTACAAAGACCAGGTGACATTCAATGAAATTACATACTTTTAAAACCAATAGGAGGCAATATTTTTTCACTTAAAGAATAGTTAAGCTCTAGAACTCGTTGCCAACAGCGGTTAGCATATCGGTAGCATGGAATGTTGCTACTAATTGGGTTTCTACCAGGTACTTGTGACCCAGATTGGCTACTGTTGGAAGCAGGATACTGGGCCAGAAGGACCATTGGTCTGACCAAGTATGGCTATTCTTATGTTCCCAGCCACCTGAGACCACTGGGAAGCTAGGGTCTACTGGGCTTCTCTCAAGTGGAGCTGTGCTATTGGAGTGACACACACTGTTGAAGCAATGTGGCCCTTCAATCTCAACATTTGCCAAGCTGTGACCTGCTTGCTGCTTCAGACTTGCAAAGCGAGCATTGATAAGGCCTCTGCTCTTCCTTGTGGAAGAAAAGTCCCGGCCCACAATGTATACAATCAAGGCTCCTATGTATTCCAATCACTGGCCCAGGCGAAGGTGGGACTTTGGGTAATTAATGACAAACCCTGGTAGTTAGGGTAATTAATGACAAACCCAAATAGTTAGGCACATTCACAATGTTGCCCCCTCCTGCAATGTGTTCTTGACTAGCCAATCGTCCAGATAGGAAAACACGTACACTCTCAGCCTACGTCGATATCCCACTACAACTACTAGACAACTGATGAATACCCTGGGAGCTGACATGAGGCCAAATGGCAGTACGCGATACTGGTAATGGTGCTTCCCCATTCAAAATCGGAGATACTTTCTGTGACTGAGAAGTATCGAAATGTGGGTATAGACATCCTTTAAGTCTAGAGTATAGCCAATAGTTTTCCTGTATCATTGGGAGAAGGGTGCCCACGAAAAGCATCCTAAAATTTTCTTTGACCAGGAATTTGTTCCAGGCCCTTCAGTCTAGGATAGGACAAAATCCCCCCCATTTTCTTGGGAACCAGAAGTACCTGGAATAGAATCCCCTCCCTTCTTCCCTGGTGGCACGGGTTTGACCACCTTGGCCTGAAGAAGGGCGGAGATTTCCTCTGCAAACACCTGCTTGAGCTGAGTGACAACATTCGTGGTGGGCAATTTGGTGGTCTTTTGACATCAATGAAGAATGTAACCAAGAAGGAATATTTGAAGAATCCACTGATCTGAGGTTACAAGGGGCCACCAAAATTCAGACTCTCCCCTTCCTGGGGCTTCTGAAGACGGAGTTGGCAAGGCCGAGCGTATTGGGCCTGGGGCTACTGGGCAGAGTGGGAAGGTGGAGGAAACCTACATTTTTGAGAGTAGCAGGTTCACTGTCTAGGCCCACTCAAAAACCACCATGAGGAAAAGGACGCAGCTGGAGGATGCAGAGAGAGTTTGGAGTATCCGTATCTTTCTTTATGAGATCAGTGATCTCTTCCAGCTTATCTTCATACAAATTGTCACCTCTGCAAGGAACGTTCGCCAACCTCTCCTGCAGCACTGGTTCCAGGTCAGAAACATCCAGCCATAAGAGTCTGCACATCTGCGCACCCATGGTGCAGAGTCTGGACCCTAGATCAGAAGAGTCAGAGGCATCTCTGACCAGCTATTTTCTGCATTCCAGCTGCTTACTGGCCCAACTGGTGAAGCTTTGCAGCCTGCTCCTATGGGAGAGTATCCACAAAACTTAGTGTACTGTGAACTACAGATTGCAAGTAGAGGCTCTTGTAGAGCTGGTAGGCCAGGAGGCAGGCAACGAGCATCGAGGCCTGAAATGTTTTCCTTCCAAATGAATCTAGTATTCTGGCCTCCATACCTGGAGGCGCTGAGGCATGAGTCCTAGAAATCCTAGTTGTTTGAGAGTGGATACAACCACCAGAGAATGGCATGACAGTTGCGCTCTCTCAAATCCAGGAGCCTTTTGGATAACACACTGTGCATCCACCTTCTTAGGTGCAACCTGCACTGGGAGGGGAGATCCCCAGTTCTTCATCAGTGCATTCTGTGAGGAGCAAACAAACTACAAAGCCCAGAAGGCAGCGCAGCAGCAGAGGAATCAGGGGAAGGGAGAGGCTGGCATGCAAGAAAGGGAGGAGACGGGGGTGATTGGGAAATGGAATCAGATGTGGGAGGAGCCCTGAGATGGAGAGGAAGGGGAGGAGAGAATGGAACTGGAGAAGGTAGAAGAAGAAGAGAGAGAGAGGAGGAAATGGAGGTGACGGTGGAGGGCTCCTAAAATAACCTATTGATTGATAAAGAGGGTGAATGAAGACGTCTAGCTGTGACCCAGTGGGTGGATGTCAGGAAGTTCTGTGCTGACAAATGAGGGAGGTGGGTCATTAGGTCTAAGAGTGAGAATGTGACTTGGACCTTATTGATAAATTGAATTGTGTGAGAAAGCACTGCTGAACTGAACTGTGTGGGAAAGCCTTGCTAAGTTGATCTGGATGGGGACGCATTAGTAAACAGAGCTGCAGTTGAAAACTTAATTGAACTGAGCTGTGGAAGGAGCTTTGCTAATGTATGCTGCAGGTGAAAACCTAATTGAACTGAACTGGGTGGAGAGCTTTGTTAACTTGAGCTGCAGTTGAAAATTTAATTGAACTGAGGGGTGGGAGGAGCTTGGCTAACGTAAGCTTCAAGCGAATACCTACTTGAACTGAACTGTATGAGGAGCTTTACTAACGTAAGCTACAGTGAGCAGCTTAATTGGAGCAGTGCTAAGGGAGCTGCAGTAGGAAACCTAATTTACTGAACTGTGTAAGGAGCTTTGTAAAAAGGGAACTGCAGTGAAAAGATGACTACTCTGAAAGGAGTGAAAGAGTCTTAACAAGATTGAACTGTGCTAAAGTTTGAATATACCCAGCAGAGGGAGAAGTCTGGTTGAACATGAGGAGGAATAAAGATATTAAAGGAGGGAATAAAGTATTTTGGTGAATTTCCTATTTTCCTGAGACACTATTTGCAGGACTAAAATCCTCAGAGTGGTTGGTGTATGGTGCTGAGAAAGAAAGGACTGTGAAGGTGCTGGAGCTGTGAAGATACAGAGGGAAGTCCTGACAATACTTGAGGATAGACTGCAATGGGACACAATGACCCCTTCCTTAGGAGTCTCGTAGTCCAAGACAGTTAACACCTCCGCCTTGGGCTCTTTCTCCATTTCCAACTTAAATGGGATGGCAGAAGCCATCACCCTGATAAAACCGGTGAGAGAGACACCCTCAGGTGGAGATTTATGTCTCTCTTGTGGTTGTAAGGGACCAGAAAGTATCCCATAAGACTCCTCTTCCGAGAAGTAATGTGGGTCCTCCTCTGAATCCCATGAACAGTCCCCATTCAGACTCTTCACCATACTAAGGCTGTACTGAATGAGTCTGGGCCTGCCTCGACTCAGTTGATCTGTATCCATGCCCTGAAGAGCGTTGAGGTATAGCCCTACTCTCCGACTCCAGGAAAGCTTCCTCTCCCTACATTGAGAGCAGTATCGTTTGTGTTAATGTTGATATCGACACCTTGCGAGGTGCTGGCGTTGAGGATCTCTGGACCAAAATGGAAGGACCCTCAGGAGGAATCTGGACTGGATCCACAGTTGGCTCAAGTATTCTCAATGCCTAAACAGTTTGGAACAGCAGCAGCTACGTGAGCTCCTCCTTGAGCATGGCTCAGAACCGCTCATTAAAGGAAGGCATTGGCAAAGATGGGGGAGTCAGAAGAGAGGCAGCCTGAGGTGGTTTTCGGCCCGGTAGTGAGGACCTGGTTGCTGAGAGACTTGTGTACCAGAACATCTTTTTCAAGGAGGGAGAGCGCTTCTCCCAATGCAGGTGCTTCTCGGGTACCGACGATGCAGATTCCCCTTAGCTCCTGGCACCGTGTGTCAATGAGGACTGATGCTTATGCTTCTTAGGCTTCCCCTGGACGCAGAGCATCTTGGCCCTTTAGTGTCGATGAGGACAATGTCGAATCCGTACATGCCCTTGGAGTCGGGTCTGCTGCTGACCGGTCCAGGGGCCTACTCTCATCGCACGTTGAGGAAGGTGGAGACCTCCTTAATGCCAGTGGTAGTCTGTCTTAGCAGTGTCAAGGTTGATGCTTCTGGTGCTGATGTCGATGTAGTTGCCTTTGAGGAGCTAAAAGTCTCTCCAGTTGGACCTGCCGCACCCTCTGTGTCCTCAACTGCATTTGCAAACAGAGGGAACTAGAGTTAGGCCCAAGGCACCCGATTACATTGGGTGTACCTTTTGAAGCCACTGGGGATCTTCTTGGACATCGAGAAAAGAATTGCGGCCAAATTACACTCCTGAATTGTGAACCATAAGAAGTGGCAGCAAACGTAAGTCAGTGCTCCAGCCTATATGGGCCTAGCAAATCGTGAAAAAGAAAGGCAATGAAGAACTAAAAACACCACAAAAATTAGAGGGAAACAGAATAAATGAGGAAGGGAAAAATAACCGCAAAAGGGATGAAAGTACCCGCATGAGAAGGCACTGTAAATTAGACAAAAATACACACAGAGAACATGATGACTGCTCCGCTGAAAAATGAAGACTGAAGGACCCACAGTTGTGTGTTAGGTGGGAAAGCACCAGCGCATGCACGATCGAACACTGCTAGTAAATTCTACATTAATCTCGCTAATCAGCATCTGCATCAGGCTCCGTCAGATGACGTCACCCAGCTGTAAAAATACAACTGGCTTGGTTGTCCTCGGAGAAATATGGAACCCCTATAGAGCACTTTCTCTCATGGTCATCGGTAGCTACCAGGAATGCCTTCCCTAAACAAAAGGGTTGTGAGATCCTCTCTTCCAAACAGTCTCCCCACTGATAACAGTATTCACTTGAGGCTATTCTCCTTCTCCCCACTAAATGAGCTACCGTCTCTTTCTCTTGTTCAGCCAATGCCTTTGACAGAGAAACATAGAAAAATGAAAACATATAAAGACCATATGGCATATCCAGTCTGCCCTTCCAGGCTACCTACCCTTTCTCTCCCTTAGAGATCCTATGTACTTATCCCAAGCTTTCCTGGATTTAGATATAGTCTTCGTCTTCACCACCTCCACTGGGGGCCATTCTATAAATTCAACACCCTTTCCGTGAAAAAGTATTTCCTCAGGTTAATCCTGAGTTTCATCCTATATCTCCATATTCATGAGCTTCCTTTCAATTGAAAGAGATTCATCTCCTTATCTTCCCTCTCCTGCTTTTCTTCCAAAAGTATACATATTGATATTTTACAATATTATGGCATACTGACTATGATATATTTAGAAAGTCATTTGGTGTGAGAATTTATCTGCTTGGATTACTTCAAAAAAACATTGTGCTTGGGCTGTGATACCATCCTGCTTATAATCGAAAGAGAAAACGCCTATATTGCGACCCAAATCAGGAGATGGGCGTCTTTCTCCCGTGGGCGCCCAAATCGGTATAATCGAAAGCCGATTTTGGGCGTTTCCAACTGCAATCCGTTGTGGAAACGGGTAAAGTTGACGGGGGCGTGTCGGAGGCGTGGTGAAGGCAGAACTGGGGCGTGGTTATCGGCCGAGGAAAGATGGGCGTCTTTAGCTGATAATCGAAAAAAGGCGTTTTTACCGCAATTTTGGGTCACTTTTTTTTCACGAACAAGTCCCAAAAAAGTGCCCCAACTGCCCACCGGAAGGAAACGGGGATGACCTCCCCGGACTCCTCCAGTGGTCACTAACCCCCTCCCACCAAAAAAACCCCACTTTAATAACTTTTTTTCCAGCCTCTATGCCAGCCTCAAATGCAGTACCCACCTCCATGACAGCAGAATGTGTTCTATCCTGTGCAAGCCTTTCCCTGGTTCTGACGTGGCTCTCGGGTGAGTGTGACAACTTTTCTGTTATGCGCACTGCAGAGTCACATCAGCAGTGCATTGTGGTGGGTGTAGGGTATTGGGCTCCGTGATTCCACTAGCTTGTGGCAAATGCTCACGATGTTGGTAGTTGGTAGGCTCTACTCCCATGGTGCTTTTCCCCCTGCTTACTGGGTCAGAGTGTGCCCTGTTTTGTTTCCGGTAGTCCATGAGGTAGTGGCCATTTTTGTAAGCCAGTTTTAGATCCCTTTCATGTGTTATCCACGTTATAGAACTTAGTTCTTACCTTGAATGTGGCTGAAAGAGGGCATTGTACACCATTCTGCCAGCTCTGACCTAATGCTAATCTCAGTACCAGGGAGACTCGTTGCCTGTGGGGCACAACCTCTGATCTGCAGTTAACTGTGAGTAAGCGTGCTTATTCCAATAAAGGACGTTTTCGGAGAGATTAGTCTTCAGGTGTCAACTGGTGTGCCAATGTTATATAGCAGCAACAAGTCCTAGAGGCCTGCGTGTATGCAGGTCCCTGGAGCACTTTTAGTGGGTACCACAGTGCACTTTAGCCAGGTGGACCCAGACCCATCCCCCCCTACCTGTAACACTTGTGCTAGTAAATGGGAGGTCTCCAAAACCCACTGTACCCACATGTAGGTGCCCCCTTCACCCCTAAGAGCTATGGTAGTGTTGTACATTTGTGGGTAGTGGGTTTTGGGGGAGGGGGGTTGGGTGCTCAGCACCCGTGGTAAAGGAACTATGCATGTGGGAGCGTTGTCTGAAGTCCACCACACTGACCTCTAGGGTGCCCAGTTGGTGTCCGGGTATGTCAGGGGGGTGAGTGTACTACGAATCGTGGCCCCTCCCACGACCAAATGGCTTGGATTAGGACGTTTTTGAGCTGGGCGTTTTTAGTTTCCATTATCGCTAAAAAAAACAAATGCCCAGCTGAAAAACGTCCATTTTTTCGAAAATACGGTCTGTCCCGCCTCTTCACGTACCCATTTTCGGACATAGACGCCCATGGAGATAGGCGTTCGCGTTCGATTATGCCCCACCACGTGGTTTTATTAAGTTATGTTTATGGGAATGGGACTTATATACCGCCTTTCTGTGTTTTTTCCAACTACATTCAAAGCGGTTTACATATTATATACAGGGGATAAAAAACAACAAAGCAGTGGAATCAAATGCATTTATTGGAACAATACCCGACGTGGCCACGTTTCGCCCTCAGGCTGCGTCAGGGGTATAAACTATCAAAAGTGTATGTAAATATATCATACACACTAGTAGTTCCAAAAATCTAGTTCCATTTATCTGCTACTTCCAACTGAACTGATATGCATTAGTTGGAAGTAGCAGATAAATGGAACTAGATTTTTGGAACTACTAGTTTATACCCCTGACGCAGCCTGAGGGCGAAACGTGGCCACGTCGGGTATTGTTCCAATAAATGCATTTGATTCCACTGCTTTGTTGTTTTTTATCTACTGTTTTGTAAGCAGTTGTGTGCCTTTTTGTTTTTTTTTGTCATATTATATACAGGTACTTATTTGTACATGGGACAATGGAGGGTTAAGTGACTTGCCCAGAGTCACAAGGAGCAGCAGTGGGAATCGAACCCAGTTCCCCAGGATCAGAGTCCGCTGCACTAACCACTAGGCTACTCCTCCATAAAGGTGTTTTAGATATATTATTAATAGTACTTCAAGGATGTATGTATTAGGTATGCATATTCATTGGGGAAATCCTGAAAACCTGACTGGATTTTGGCCCTCGAGGATCGAGACTGGACAACTCTGATCTAGTGTCTGCTTGCTTGCTTGCCTACTCCCAAACTAGATCAAACACACCTGATGACACACTGAATTGACATGACTTACCTACAGTGATTACCTCCCTTTTTTCAGACATACCAGAAGTAAAAGAAAAGAGTATGTTTCCAAGAAGGGAGGGAAACAGGTACCAAAGGACTGTTGCCTGGCTCATTCCCCAGATTCATTCTATGCTCATCCAGGAATCTGGGCCTAGTATTTCTGGTAACAGCCTACTTGTAGCAGCTGCACCAAGTCACATGTCTAATATCTGCTGGAGCAAAGAAAACAGTGAGGAGCTGAATGCAGCACCAGCCCCTGCAAAAGGAGTGAAGGCGGCTCTGAGCTTTTTTTTTTGTTTCCACCTGCTGACAGGACATAACCACTTGTTTTGCAAAGACATGGAAATGGCAGATGAAATTTAATGTGAACAAGTGCAAAGTGACGTACATAAGGAAAACTAACCCAAGCTAAAAAGGAACATGATTCTAGGTTCCACATTGGGAGTGACCACCCAGAAAAAGATCTATGCTTTGTCTTGG
The DNA here is from genome assembly GCF_901765095.1 of Microcaecilia unicolor. Lineage (NCBI taxonomy): Eukaryota > Metazoa > Chordata > Amphibia > Gymnophiona > Siphonopidae > Microcaecilia > Microcaecilia unicolor. Next base: position 566,569,351 of record NC_044032.1, on the reverse strand, counting down.
ACAGTATGTTAAAATGGCTTCTCTATGAGAGAGAGAGAGTAGTGGATGGTTGGAATGCCCTCCCGTGGGAGGTGGTGGAAACGAAAACGGTAACGGAATTCAAACATGTGTGGGATAAACATAAAGGAATCCTGCTCAGAAGGAATGGATCCTAAAGAGCTTAGACGAGATTGGGTGGCAAAGCCGGTGGCGGGAGACGGAGATGGTGCTGGGCAGACTTATACGGTCTGTGCCAGAGCCGGTGGTGGGAGGCGGGACTGGTTTGGAGGCGGGGATAGTGCTGGGGAGACTTATACGGTCTGTGCCAGAACCGGTGGTGGGAGGCGGGGCTAGTGCTGGGCAGACTTATACGGTCTGTGCCCTGAAAAGGACAGGTACAAATCAAGGTAAGGTATACACAAAAAGTAGCACATGTGAGTTTATCTTGTTGGGCAGACTGGATGGATCATGCAGGTCTTTTTCTGCCGTCATCTACTATGTTACTATGTTACTATGAGGAAAGTCAAAGTCAGTTAGGGCTCTCCAGCTTAGAGAAGATCTATAAAATTATAGGCAGAATAGAACAAGTAAATGTGAATCAACTGCTTACTTTATCAAAAAAGACAAAGGCTAGAGGATATGTTATAACATAGTAGATGACGTTCCCGCCCGAAACCTCCGTTCACATGACAAATCCCTCCTCTCAGTACCCTTCTCCACCACCGCCAACTCCAGGCTCCGCTCATTCTGCCTCGCCTCACCCTATGCATGGAACAACCTTCCTGAGCCCTTACGCCAAGCCCCCTCCCTGCCCATCTTCAAGTCTTTGCTTAAAGCCCACATCTTCAATGCTGCGTTCGGCACCTAACTCTTACCGTTCAGGAAATCCAGACTGCCCCAATTTGACTGCCCCTATTGGACTGACTGTTCACTTGTCTTTTAGATTGTAAGCTCTTTGAGCAGGGACTGTCCCTCTATGTTAAATTGTACAGCGCTGCTTAACCCTAGTAGCGCTTTAGAAATGTTAAGTAGTAGTAGTAGTATTTACATCTAACCTTCCTCCTGGAAAACAAAGAAAAAGCCTACAGCAACCTTCATCAATTGGACCATCCGAGGATATCAGAACCAGAAACTCTAAAGTTCATACCTGCAATTTATTTTAACTATATAACTATTTCTAAAATTCTGAATCTGTTGGACTCCTTAAAACTAAAGGCAACTATCAACCCCTCTGCATTGTCTCCAAAGAAAGTCACATAGAAGTGCTAAGTACAGCCATTTGTTTCTCTATTGCTGGAAGCATTTGATCTCACAGACCTGGCCTGAATTTACAAATTTAAAAAGGTCTGTTCTTTTAGATTATTTGAAGCCTTAACCCTGCATTGCCAACTGGTAAGATTGCTGATCCACAGGTTGGACTGTAGTGCCACCCAGTGAAATTTTGCCTAACTAGCTTCTGACACAAAAAAATGTGCCATGGTCCCAAAGACCATGAGAGTATCCCAGTGGTGTGTGGGAGAGGAAACCATAATCCCCATCAACCAAAGAGAAGGCAAAAGTGCAAGAAGTCAAACACCTACATAACAGTACTTAAAAGATCACCTCATTGCCACACCAAAGCTACTCCCAGCACTCCTAGACCATCCTTGGGAACTATAGGACTGGTGAATGCCAGATCAGCTGCAAAGAAATCCTTGGTGATCCATGATGCCATAAATGAACAGCATCTTGACATCCTAGGAATAAGTGAAACCTGGTTAGATGAAAGTGGGGGTTTACCACTGGCTGAACTATGCTAGACAGGTTTCAACAGCCAACATTAACCAAGACCAGGAAGACTGGATGGAGGGGTAGCAGTCTTGATTCGTGATACAATCAAACTGCGCAGAATATCCATCCCCCAGTTACATGAATCAGAATCTCTTTTAATCCAATTTGAAGAGGAGAAACCAATCTATCTGCTCATGGTATACCGAGCACCTCGTAACAACACATTATCTGTGCAAGAACTCCTAGACCTGATTACTCAAGTGATCCTGAATTACCCTACGCTGGTGATCATATGAGACTTCAATCTACACATTGAAACCCCAGATACCACCACAGCTGCCTTTCTGGACACGATGACAGCACTAGGATTTACACAGGTGATCAATTCTCCAACCCACAAAAAGTGTCACATACTAGACCTGGCATTCTACAAAGGTGTGGATATCTCAGAATTCTGAAATAACGCCCCTATCATGGTCAGAGCATTTTCCAATTACAATTTCCCTAAGTGACCACCTGAAACAAATGGCAACTCCCAGAGTTTGGAAGGAGATCAGAGACAAAAGTAGCTGACTGTTCAGAATTTCCTAGAGGCCTTGGACTATCCACATGTGGATGAAAAGACAACTACAGTGTCAGAACAGGTTGACATCTGGAATACACACTTAGCCAAGGCCTTAGAGAAAACAGCACCACTAAAAAAAGGTCTTATGCCCCATTCACAAATGCTCACCTTGGTTTTCTCCAGAACTTCGGATCCTTAAATGTGAAGGACGGAAACTGGAAAGGAGAAGATGTAAATTTCGCCTGGATGAAGACAGGCTAAACTATAGGATGTACACGGCAAAGTACCGCCAAGCCTTAACAGCAACCAAAAACGGTATTTCTCTCAATGCATTGCACAGGCTGCCAATTCAAACAAGCAGTTCAGTATAGTAAACAGCCTACTGCAACCCCCACAACAGAACCAGACTGCCAGTCTAAACTGAACTGCAATGATTTTGCTGCATACTTTGCTAACAAAATTAAAAGTCTCAACCAAGATTTACAGGCAATCCCAACCAGTCAACCAGGGGTGCACAAACTCGCCCCCCTCCTGATGGAGACAGATGGGACACTTTTAACCCAAATGACAGAGGAGAGCCATGACAAAATCCTAACAGACCTTCGACCAACAACCTGCTCCCTCGACCCCTGCCCATCAAAGACAGTGCAGCAGGAAAGCATGAGTCTTATAGAAGGCACCACAAAAATTGTGAACACCGTTCTTTCTAATGGGCAAACAGCATTAAAAAGGGTAGTGGTTCACCCTTTGCTAAAGAAAAACAACCTTGACCAGGACTAACTTCAAAGTTACAGGCCAGTATCCAAAATCCCATTTCTAAGGAAACTTATAGAACAAACTATCTATGTTCAACTTAATGATTGCCAAAAGAGAGAAACTGGCTAGACCCATGTCAATCTGGATTCAGACCAGATAACAGAACAGAAACGGTCCTCGTATCCCTACTAGATGATCTTCACAGAAACCAAGACAAGAGATTTGCCCCGATATTAGTACTGATAGATTTCTCAGCAGCTTTTGACACTGTGGATTATGATATGCTAGCACGACTGACAGAAACGCGTATCAATGGAACAGTACTTGCCTGGTTCAGATCCTATCTATCAGTCAACCAACAATCCATAATGTTTGGTAGCAACTCATCACCACCACGGACAATGATATGCGGGGTACCACAAGGATTGATACTGTCACCTATTCTGTTCAATATCTACCTCAAGCCACTAGCTGAGCTGATTTGGTCAATGGACACTCAGTTCTACATCTATGCGGATGAAGGGTATGATACATACCTGTAGCAGTTGTTCTCCGAGGACAGCAGGCTGATTGTTCTCACGACTGGGTGACGTCCGCGGCAGCCCCCACCAACCGGAAATAAGCTTCGCGGGACGGTCGACACGCAGGGCACGCCCACCGCGCATGCGCGGCCGTCTTCCCGCCCGTGCGCGACCGCTCCCGCCAGTTGAATGACTAGCAAAAAATATGAAATACACAACTCCAAAGGGGAGGAGGGAGGGAAGGTGAGAACAATCAGCCTGCTGTCCTCGGAGAACAACTGCTACAGGTATGTATCATACCCTTTCTCCGAGGACAAGCAGGCTGCTTGTTCTCACGACTGGGGTATCCCTAGCTCTCAGGCTCACTCAAAACAAGAACCCAGGTCAATTGAACCTCGCAACGGCGAGGAAACAACAGAAATTGACCTACGAAGAACAACTAACTGAGAGTGCAGCCTGACCAGAATAAATTCGGGTCCTGGAGGGTGGAGTTGGATTTACACCCCAAACAGATTCTGCAGCACCGACTGCCCGAACCGACTGTCGCGTCGGGTATCCTGCTGGAGGCAGTAATGTGATGTGAATGTGTGGACAGATGACCACGTCGCAGCCTTGCAAATCTCTTCAATAGTGGCTGACTTCAAGTGAGCCACTGACGCTGCCATGGCTCTAACACTATGAGCCGTGACATGACCCTCAAGAGTCAGCCCAGCCTGGGCGTAAGTGAAGGAAATGCAATCTGCTAGCCAATTGGAGATGGTGCGTTTCCCGACAGCGACCCCTAGCCTGTTAGGGTCGAAAGAAACAAACAATTGGGCGGACTGTCTGTGGGGCTGTGTCCGCTCCAAGTAGAAGGCCAATGCTCTCTTGCAGTCCAATGTGTGCAACTGACGTTCAGCAGGGCGGGTATGCGGCCTGGGGAAGAATGTTGGCAAGACAATTGACTGGTTAAGATGGAACTCCGACACCACCTTCGGCAGGAACTTGGGGTGGGTGCGGAGCACTACTCTGTTGTGATGAAATTTGGTATATGGAGCATGAGCTACTAGGGCTTGAAGCTCACTGACCCTACGAGCTGAAGTAACTGCCACCAAGAAAATGACCTTCCAGGTCAAGTACTTCAGATGGCAGGTATTCAGTGGCTCAAAAGGAGGTTTCATCAGCTGGGTGAGGACGACGTTGAGATCCCATGACACAACAGGAGGCTTGATAGGGGGCTTTGACAAAAGCAAGCCTCTCATGAATCGAACGACTAAAGGCTCTCCAGAGATGGCTTTTCCTTCCACACGATAATGGTAAGCACTAATCGCACTAAGGTGATTCCTTACTGAGTTGGTCTTGAGGCCAGACTCTGATAAGTGCAGAAGGTATTCAAGCAGGTTCTGTGCAGGGCAAGAACGAGGTTCTAGGGCCATGCTCTCACACCACACGACAAACCTCCTCCACTTGAAAAAGTAACTCTTTTTAGTGGAATCCTTCCTAGAGGCAAGCAAGACCCGGGAGACACCCTCAGACAGACCCAACGCAGTGAAGTCTACGCCCTCAACATCCAGGCCGTGAGAGCCAGAGACTGGAGGTTGGGGTGCAGCAACGCTCCGTCGTTCTGCGAAATGAGAGTCGGAAAACACTCCAATCTCCACGGTTCTTCGGAGGACAACTCCAGAAGAAGAGGGAACCAGATCTGGCGGGGCCAAAAGGGCGCGATCAGAATCATGGTGCCGCGGTCTTGCTTGAGCTTCAGTAAGGTCTTCCCCACCAAAGGTATGGGAGGATAAGCATACAGGAGGCCGGTCCCCCAATGGAGGAGAAAGGCATCCGACGCTAGCCTGCCGTGTGCCTGAAGTCTGGAACAGAACAGAGGCAGCTTGTGGTTGGTCTGAGAGGCGAAAAGGTCCACCGAGGGGGTGCCCCACGCTCGGAAGATCTTGCGTACCACTCTGGCATGGAGCGACCACTCGTGCGGTTGCATGACTCTGCTCAGTCTGTCGGCCAGACTGTTGTTTACGCCTGCCAGGTACGTGGCTTGGAGGAGCATGCCGAACCGACACGCCCAACGCCACATCCCGACGGCCTCCTGGCACAGGGGGCGAGATCCGGTGCCCCCCTGCTTGTTGACGTAATACATTGCAACCTGATTGTCTGTCCGAATTTGGATAATTTGACAGGACAGCCGATCTCTGAAAGCCTTCAGTGCGTTCCAGATCGCTCGGAGCTCCAGGAGGTTGATCTGCAGATCCTTTTCCTGGAGGGACCACAGACCCTGAGTGTGGAGCCCATCGACATGGGCTCCCCACCCCAGGCGAGATGCATCCGTCGTCAGCACTTTCGTGGGCTGCGGAATTTGGAATGGACGTCCCAGGGTCAAATTGGTCCGGATGGTCCACCAGAGCAGTGAAGTGCGGCAACTGGTGGAGAGGCGGATGACATCTTCTAGATTCCCGGTGGCTTGAAACCACTGGGAAGCTAGGGTCCATTGAGCAGATCTCATGTGAAGACGAGCCATGGGAGTCACATGAACTGTGGAGGCCATATGACCCAGAAGTCTCAACATCTGCCGAGCTGTGACCTGCTGAGACGCTCTGGTCTGCGAAGCCAGGGCCAAGAGATTGGTAGCCCTCGCTTCGGGAAGGTAGGCCTGAGCCGTCTGGGTATTCAGCAGCGCTCCTATGAATTCCAGAGACTGAGTAGGCTGGAGATGGGACTTTGGGTAATTTATCACAAACCCCAGCAGCTCCAGAAGTTGAATAGTGCACTGCATGGACCGGAGGGCTCCTGCCTCCGAGGTGCTCTTGACCAGCCAATCGTCGAGATATGGGAACACGTGCACTCCCAGCTTGCGTAGATACGCCGCCACCACCACGAGGCACTTTGTAAACACTCGTGGGGCAGAGGCGAGCCCAAAGGGCAGCACACAATACTGAAAGTGCCGTGCGCCCAGGCGGAATCTGAGATACTGTCTGTGAGCTGGCAGTATCGGGATGTGAGTGTATGCGTCCTTTAAATCCAGGGAACATAGCCAATCGTTTTTCTGAATCATTGGCAGAAGGGTGCCCAAGGAAAGCATCCTGAACTTTTCTTTGACCAGGAATTTGTTCAGGCCTCTCAGGTCTAGGATGGGACGCATCCCCCCTGTTTTCTTTTCCACAAGGAAGTACCTGGAATAGAATCCCTGCCCTTCCTGCCCGGGTGGTACGGGCTCGACCGCATTGGCGCTGAGAAGGGCGGAGAGTTCCTCTGCAAGTACCTGCTTGTGAAGGGAGCTGAAAGACTGAGCTCCCGAAGGACAATTTGGAGGCAGGGAGGCCAAATTCAGGGCGTATCCGCACCGCACTATTTGGAGAACCCACTGGTCGGAGGTTATGAGAGGCCACCTTTGGTGAAAAATTTTTAACCTCCCTCCGACCGGCAGATCGTCCGGTACGGACACTTGTAGGGCGGCTATGTTCCCGTGGATCCAGTCAAAAGCCCGTCCCCGGCTTTTGCTGTGGAGGCGCAGGGGGCTGCTTAGGCGCACGCTGTTGACGAGAACGAGCGCGCTGGGGCTGTCCCTGTGCCTGGCGAGGCCTTCGGGCCGGCTGGTTGGACCTACGCTTTGCAAAAGAATAGGGTGCAGCCTGCCGTGCCCGGGAAAAACGCCCACCCGTGGGGGCGGGTGCTGAAGGCGCCCGGTGGGAGAGCTTGTCGAGAGCGGTTTCCCGCTGATGCAGTTGGTGCACCATCTGCTCGACCTTCTCACCGAAAATGTTATCCCCCCGGCAAGGGACGTCAGCCAGTCTCTGCTGGGTGCGGTTGTCCAGGTCAGAGGCACGCAGCCATGAGAGCCTGCGCATCACTATACCTTGGGCCGCAGCACGAGATGCCACGTCACAGGTGTCAAAAATCCCCCTGGACAGGAACTTTCTGCACGCCTTCAGCTGCCTGACCACCTCCTGATAAGGCCTGGACTGCTCCGGCGGGAGCTTATCGACCAGGTCCGCCAGCTGTTGCACATTGGTCCGCATGTGGATGCTCATATAGAGCAGGTAAGATTGGATGCGGGTCACGAGCATGGAGGATTGGTAGGCCTTCCTCCCAAATGAGTCCAGAGTGCGAGACTCCCGCCCCGGGGGCGCCGAGGCGGTATCCCTCGAACTCCGTGCCCTCTTGAGAGCAGAATCCACGACCGCTGAGTCATGGGGCAACTGGGGCCGCATGAGCTCTGGGTCAGAGTGGATCCTGTACTGGGACTCTGCTTTCTTGGGAATGGTGGGATTAGTTAGTGGTCGCACCCAGTTCCGGAGCAGCGTCTCCTTCAGGACATTGTGCAGCGGTACCGTGGAGGACTCTCTAGGTGGTGATGGATAGTCGAGGACCTCGAGCATCTCGGCCCTCGGCTCTTCCACAGAGACCACGGGAAAGGGAATGCTTATAGACATATCCCGCACAAAGGAGGCAAAGGAGAGACTCTCAGGAGGTGAGAGCTTCCTCTCCGGTGACGGCGTGGGGTCCGAGGGAAGGCCCGTAGACTCCTCTGAGGAGAAATATCTCGGGTCCTCCTCTTCCCCCCACGAGTCCTCATCCTCGGTATCGGACATTAGCTCATGTAGCTGCGTCCGGTACCGGGCCCGGCTCGACGTCGAGGCACCGAGGTCTCGGTGTCGTCGAGCGGTGGACTCCCGCGCCGGCGGGGACGGAGCTCCCTCCATCGACGTCGACGGGGACTCCACCTGCGTGGCTGTCGAGACCGGCACCGCAAGCGGCGGCGGTGTCGACTGCCCCGGCGCCGGGCTAGAGCTCGCCGGCGCCACAGTCATCGGCGCCGAGGGCGCAAGCACCCCCGGCGCCGGCACAGCCTGGCGCATCAGCCCTTCCAGGATCCCCGGAAGGATGGCTCTGAGGCACTCGTCCAGGCCCGCTGCCGGGAAAGGCGGTGGGGCCGGTAAGGGTGTCGGTGCCGGAAGCTGCTGGGGGCCAGGAGACGGCACCGAGGTGCCGGAACCCCGACGCGTCGGTACCTCCACCACCGACGGAGATCTCTCCTCTCTGCGATGACGCTTCGGCGTCGACTCCTCTTCAGGGTGCACCGAGGGCTCCCGGTGACGGCGCTTCTTGTCTTTTTTCCGGTGCACGTCACCGGTGCCGGAGGGCATGGAGGAGGAGGAGGTCGATCCCCCTCGGTCTCGGGGTACCGGGTCCGACAGGGTTCGGTCCCGTGGCTCACGAGTTGAGGGAGTGACCGGGGCCGACTGCCCACGCGGTCTCTCTACCCCACTCTCGCCGGCGGACCGGCGGGCCGACGGGACCTGTTCTCCTGGGGTCGCTGCCATCGGTGCCGATGTCTCGGGCATCGATACCGGTACCGAAGAACCGGTCTTCGATACCGATGCCGTCGAGGTCGACGTCGAGGGGCCGGCGCAAGTTCCAAAAAGACGGTCCCGCAGAACTTGCCTCGCAACCTGAGTCCGTTTCCGGAGACCGAGACACAAAACGCACGACTTGAGATTGTGCTCCGGCCCGAGGCACTGGAGGCACCAAGCGTGGGTGTCGGTCTGCGAGATCGGCCGGCCGCAGCGACCACACTTTTTAAATCCACTCGGGACCTTCGAGGACATCGACGGAAAAATCGCGTCGGCGAAGTCAAAGTCGGCAATGGTGGCTAAAATCACACCACGAAAACTGAAACCGACCGAGCGGCCACTAGGCCGCAACGAGGCGTCCCCGCTAGAAAGCGAGGGAAAAGAAGGAGCGCGTGCTCCACACGCGCAAAATTCTTTTTTTTTTTTTTTTTTTTTTTTAATAAAAGAGAAAGAAGAAGAAGAAGAGGCCGAACAGGCCAAAAGCGACGATCCGCGTAAACGCGGTCGAAAAAATCCGGCGGCTGAAACGAGAGAGAGGGGAAAACACAACTCTCTCAGTCGCGGAAAAAAAGTAACTGGCGGGAGCGGTCGCGCACGGGCGGGAAGACGGCCGCGCATGCGCGGTGGGCGTGCCCTGCGTGTCGACCGTCCCGCGAAGCTTATTTCCGGTTGGTGGGGGCTGCCGCGGACGTCACCCAGTCGTGAGAACAAGCAGCCTGCTTGTCCTCGGAGAATGTGCAGCTACTTATACCCATTGAACCTGACTTACCTACAAACCTTGAATAAACAGATTACCTAACATCAATTCAAAAATAGGCTAAACACAACAAACTTTGCCTGAACCCAAGTAAAACCAAGCTTCTCCTGGTCCCTAACACAAGTGGATACATACCTGACATCAAAAACCCTTTTGGGAAGTACAAACTCCCCCTCAAGTCAGAAACCTTGGAATACAGTTTGATTTAAAACTTACTCTGTTTCCCCAAATCCAAGCAACTTTCAAGAGCTGCTTCTACTATTTGCGACAGCTACACTGCCTCTCTCCTTACATCGAGAAGGTAAATCTTATCCCAGTTGTGCATGCCATGATAACATCAAGACTGGATTACTGCAATGCACTATACAATGGTCTGACTACAAAGGGCTTGCACCAGCTCCACTTGATTCAGAATGCAGCAGCAATAGAAGGTTGCAAGCGACGTGACCACATCATACCATTTTTGCAAAAACTTCATTGGCTATCAGTACAATACAGGGCTAAATTTAAAACTCTATGTCTGATCTTCAAGGCCCTGAAAGGAAATGGCCCGAGTACCTGAAAAATAGGATGATCCTCCACACACCGCCAAGGACACTAAGGTCCTCTAAAGGACTATCGCTAAACACACCCTCTCCAAAAGACATTACACAATGTGATACCCACAAGCGAGCCTTCTTCGGAGTAGCCCCCACACACTGAAATGCACTGCCTGAAAGGCTCCGCTTAACACAAGACTATCTCGACTTCAGGAAACAGGTGTAAGCTTGGCTCTTCAATCAGACATTTAATGGAAGAAGTAACTAACTTGTTAGTCTTACTCACACACACGAGTGATTCGGGCTGTAAATACTGCAGTAGGACATGTTTATCCACTCCTACCCTAGACGAGATAATACTTAACCATCTCTCTGACCTCATGTGCACCTTTCTTTAAATTAGTCACCTTAACTCCTCTTACTCTCTTACATATCCATATGTTTCTTCTTTGCTTATATCCTATATTGTCAATTAAAATGTTCTATTACGTATTGTGTTGACATTCTAAGTAGCATACTATGCCATACTTTGTATTTGAATATTTTTACTGCTTTGTCTATTGCTCATGTTTGATTTATTCTTACTGTACACCGCCATGATTAAATTCCTTCAAAAAGGCAGTAAGTAAATAAAAATACATTAAAAACATCATTTTCAAATTGTAAATAATCTTAGTACAATTTATCAACATTCTCTCACAGATTCAGATGCAACTCATTTGGCTTCAGAGTTAGCGGAGTATTTTCAAAATAAAATTAGTTCTATAAGACAGCAATTCCAGGAGATTCCCTGAAGTTTTGTAGATAAAGCTATTCCTGTAGACAGATGTTGGTCTGATTTCATATCTCCTACCAACAGCATTAGACCTAGTTTATCGTAAATATATGAGCTTTTATTGTTCACTTGATTCTTGATCACCATATGCAATGAAGGCAGCCTCTGAGGTTTAAATATCATTTATTAATGTGATTGCACTACTTTTTAGCATCTGATATTATAATTACTCCTATGCTAAAAAGTAAGAATGATTCAAGTCAGTCTATTTCTAATTATAGAGTTGTGGTCTCAATACTGTTCTTTATAAAATTACTGGAAGGATTGGTTACAATTCAATTAAGAGACAACCTAGATTTCTTAACCTACTTCATTTCTCTCAATCTGGTTTCCGCTCTGTTCATAGTACACAGACTGTCCTTGATTCGTTAATAGATTCTGCTCTATCTATGCATTGCCACTGCACTATCCAGATAGTCTTAAGGATATTCACATTCAAAAATAAGAGCACCAGTGCAGTTGAATATCTACTGCCAGCACCGGCAAAGGAAACATTTGAATAATGATATTTTTTTTCTATTTCCATTGTAGTCCCTTTCTATATTTCAATTTGTACTGCTGTGATCTTTTACAGAGGCAAGCGGGACAGCAAGTTCAATAAACCATAAACATATGCTAATGAAATAGCTATGTAATTTACTACAGAGATTATCTATATATATCTCTGTACATAAATATAAACAATAACAACATTATAGTTAATAAAGCTGTGGAAAGTGTTCAAGCCAAGCTATTAATGCATTACCTGGTGTCGCAATACATGCATTTCTGTTAGACTCGTGCAGTACTCTCCTAGCATGTGCTGTAGGAAAGGGGGGACAGATATACAGTGACAACCAGAAAAGAAATCAATACTAGAAAGAGAAAAAGGGCTTCTATGAAACAATATGGGTAGTATGAATGAAAATCCATTGATTGATATTCTGATCTAAATGAATCTTAGAAATACAACCATTTATATGGCTTAATAGTTTTTGCAAATTGACAGTTTCCCCAACGAGTGATCTTGAAATGATCAATTTTGTATACTACCATAATTAATCAACAAACTGAAGACATAAATTTGCCATACCTGAGGGAAAGTTGGTTTAAATTTTAATATTAACATCTGCTTATATTTGAGCATGACAATCAGATAGCTATATGGCCACTTGTTTCATAAATCCCCAAAGAAAATCTATATTAAGAAAACAAATTGATACTATAAAATGAGGCGTAATTTCAAAGCAGTTAGACTTACAAAGTTACATATAGGCATATTTTCAAAGCACTTTGGGAGGCTAAGTTCCATAGGTTTCTATGGAACTTTGGGAGGCTAAGTGCTTTGAAAATACGCCTGATAGTAACCTATGGAGCTTTGTACGTCTAAGCGCTTTGAAAATGAACCCTAATGTCTACTTATCTATTATGCAAAGCAAAATGAAGTTACTGAAGCCAATGTTACTGTCAATAAATTATGAAGTGGAAAGTCCAATTTTACATATGGTATCTAAGTAGGAAATGGGATATCTAAGTTGGGATGATTATAATTTCCAGTGTATTATATAAAGGCTCAAAAACAGAGCCTTTTATAAAATACATATAAAGACATCAAAAAACACTGCTACAAGTGCCAGCATGTTCACAGGAACAGCCATTTTAGCAAGAAACATTCAACATTAAGAGCAGCATCATTCAGGGTTTTCAGTGTCAACTTTACAACTTGCGTGACAGCTTACGCATTTCAGATTTTACAAACATCTAAAGAAACAAGTGCATTTTCAATGTCTTTCTAAGGAAAAGATTGTATTAAGGGAGGCCAAATAGCAGAAAAGAGGAAGTCTGAAGTAATACAACAAAGTAGTGGTATACATCAGTAGATAAAAATACTCGTAAATGTGCTCATACCCACTAACTACCACTCCAGGACACCCATGACAACACAAATCACATTAAAAAGCATTACTAAAACAGAATTAAAGAAATGCTTTAATAAAACATTAAAAAGAAGATTTAGATATGATAGAACTTTTCAAATTGCCATAGATCTATCTTTCCCATAAAAAGTACATGCACGCTTGGGTGCTAATTGCAAAAACTAATGCATTAAAAAAAAAAAAACTGAAAAGATACACTTGGACGAAAAATCATCTACAATGTTAACACCACACAAATGTACCTGATGACATTTCAGTTGACCTACTACATTTTATTATTCTTTCCAGTTGATCCCGATTGTTTTTATTTAAAGCATTTGTTTCAACAACTTCCTCAGTCTGGAGAGGCTTGTTTCTGCTCTTATTGGTTTCACCAGTACTGGACACACTGGCACTTTCAAGCCCTGTCAAAAATGGAGGGGGGGGGGGGGAGGAGGAAAAAAGTAGTTCAAGTGGCATTCGTTTAATAAACACATATTCCTGTGTATTTGAGTCACTGATAAAGCATAAACCACAAACACTTTAAGAGAATGTAATGGAGAATAAGCAAATATTTACCTGTAGCAGGTGTTCTCTGAGGACAGAAGGCCTGGAATCCACAAACATGGGTAATTTCACCAACAGAGCTCGGAACATGGGAGACCCTGTCACAGCACATTTCTCAGAAGGGTTTGGGCTATCTTACCATGCACACAAGCCTGTTCCCTACTCTTGCTATAGTGTGGGACATCCTCAGTCCATTTAGAGCTAGAGGAATACAACTCCTTGGAGAAGTGGGAGGGTTTTGTGGATTGAAGTCCTGCTGTCCTCAGAGAACACCAGCTACAGATAAGCAACTCCCCCCCCCCCCCCCCGAGGATGAGCAGCACTGTAAATCCTCACACATGGGACTCCCTATAGTAGTTACTGGCTGCCTACAACCGGAAAAGGAGAAAACCCACCACACATGGTGTAACAAGCAGACATCAGTATTTCTGATGGCAATAGTCTATTTTATGATTTTTTTTTTTGGAAGGCAGCCAGGAACCAAAAGAGAAGGGCCTAGGGAGGATGCAGGATTCTAAACACCAAACAGGTTGTAGAGGACAGCCTGGCCAAATCTAGTCCTGTTGGGCATGTAGTATGATGTCAATGTATGGACAGATGCCCATGGTGCAGCTCTGCAGATCTACTCTATGAAGGGTGATCTCAAGTAGGCTACCAACACAGCCAGCTCTGACATTATGAGCAACGACATGACCCTCTAGCATCAGCCCACACTGAGCACAAGTGAAGTATGATGTTTTATAATTATATATATTAATAATATGTATGTAACAATTGTAAACCACTAACAACTGTAGATCATGTGGTCTATAAATTTTAGAAAATAAAGATGACCATGAAAACAGAGGGTGCTGCAATAACCTACAAATTATGGCCTCCCAGAGGCAGTGAAGGAAAAGAAATTGTGGGCATTTGTGAAGAGGTGGCTCCTGTGTGGATGGAGAGAGGTCACCTCATCAGAATGTGAAGGTACAGGGGTGGCGGCCTTGCCTGATGATTGCTAAAATTTTCATGTACGCAGAAAAGAGCAGGCTTTTGGATTTATACAGATGTCAGAAAGTCACTGGACTAACATGTCACAAGTCTTTACTTCAAGATTTCTTCACCCGAATGACTGAGCAGAGAAAAGCTATAGTGCCTTACTGCATGCAGCCTTTTAATTTATAGTTTATTGAAAGTTTATATAAAAACATATATAAAAATTATATAAAAACTACATCAGAGGAGTTCAAGGGATTCATGGAGAGATTCCTACAGCAACAGCTAGCATCTAAGGGGTGCAAGAAGTAAGAAGCCAAACACTGGCGGAATGGTGATGTTCAGGGTTTTGTTGACTTTTTGTTCATCTTTGTTACGGACAGCTGGACAGTGGCTATCAGCACTACAGCATGACCTTTCTGAGGATGCCACCCAAAGTGGTTTGAAAAAATAAGTGAATCCAAACAACCCACTCAATTAAACTGGAGAAAAAGACCTCAGCAATCACAAGCGCACCTTATTGGACCATAAATTTATGGACAATACTATGGTGACTATTATTCATAGACCAATAAAAAAACCTCCACAGTTTTTATAATATTTTTATAACTGCTTATTTCCATAAAAAATACTACTAATAATAATCATTTCTATAGTGCTACTAGACATATGCAGGTACTTTCTCTGTCTCTAGAGGGTTCACAATCTATATTTTTGTACCTGGGGAAATGGAGGGTTAAATGACTTAGCCAAGGTCATAAGGAGCTGCAGTGGGAATCGAACACAGGTTGCCAGGTTCAGAGCCCACTGCACTAACCATTAGACTACTGTTCCTTCCTAAAATAGACATTGCTTTGAACACTAAGCTCTACCAAATTATCAATTAAACAAAAAAGAAACACTTAATTAGTTATCTTAACAAAACACACGTTTTGTGGTTTGTCACTTGCTCCAATGGTGGCCTGCCATTTCGCACTCAGGCTTCCTCAGGAGACAATCTCCCAATAACCAGAACATCTGGGTTTCCATCTACAATTTAATGACTCAATGAAATGGCTCACAATGTTCACCCACTGGAGTCCAGGATCCAGTCCTGCTGGTTGTTGGGAGATTGTCCCCTGAGAAAGCCTGAGTGTGAAATGGCAGGCCATTATAGGGACAAGTGACCACACATGTGTTCTGTTAACACAACCAATGTTATAAGTGTTTCCTTTTTGTTTAATTGAAATAGCAATATAGCACTGTTGATAATTTGGTAGAGCTCAATGTTCAAGCAATATATTTTTAACGAAAATAAAGTTATAAAAATATTATAAAAACAGCGGAGGTTTTTTTTTATTGACCTATGAATGATAAAGGAGTCATTATTAAGTCACCGTAGAATTGGCCATAAATTGATGGTCCAATATGTTGTGCTTGTGACTGCTGAGGTCTTTACCTCCAGTTTAATTGACTGGATTGTTTGGATTCACTCACATTTTCAAATCACTTGGGAGGAGAAATGTGCTTATGCAAATTTTGTGGTTTGAATCACAATTCTCGTTTGATGGCCTTCTGAGGATGCAACATGGAGCATGGCGTGCTGGGTCCCGCTTGGCAGCTATATAGACAGGGCTGAATGTTATAAACTCTAGACAGATGTTAGAGGTGGTAAATATGACTGAGTTGGGAGGAAGGGGTATGGGGATGATGTAAAGGATGAGTACATAAAGAATATAACATAAGAATAGCCATACTGGGTCAGACCAATGGTCCATCTAGCACAGTATTCTGTTTCCAACAGTGGCCAATTCAGATATTATTCCATATAGTAGCAACATTCCATGCTTCCAATCCCAAATAGTAGCAATATTTCACACTACTGATCCCAGGTCCAGCAGTGGCGCCCACATGTGTCACAACAACAGACTATGGACTTTTCCTCCAGGAACTTAGCCAAACCTTTTTTAAACCCACATATTTATTTAAGGTCATTTATACCCCGCCATATAACTTCATTGAGTGTCCCCTAGTCTTTGTATTTTTTGAAAAAGTAAAAAATTGATTCACTTCTACTTGTTCTACACCACTCAAGATTTTATAGGCCTCAATCATATCTCCCCTCAACTGTCTCTTTTCCAAGCTAGAGCCCTAACCTCTTTAGCTTTCTTCATATGAGAGAAGTTCCATCTTCTATCATTTTGGTCGCTCTTCTTTGAACCTTTTCTAATGCCGCTATATCTTTTTTTAAATACGGTGACCAGAACTGAGTGCAATACTCTAAGTGAGGTCGCACCATGGAGAGATACTGAGGCATAATAGTATTCTCAGTCTTATTTACCATCCCTTTCCTAATAATTCCTAGCATCCTGTTTGCTTATTTCTGGCTGCCACCACACACTATACAAAAGATTTCAGCATATTGTTTACAAAGACACCTAAATCTTTTTCTTGAGTACTGACTCAGAAGTTGGACCCTAGCAACAGGTAACTACGATTCAGATTATTCTTCCCAATGGGCATCACTTCGTATTTGTCCACATTAAATTTCATCTGCCATTTGGGTGCCCAATGTTCCAATTTCCTAAGGTCTTCCTGCAGGGAGGGTTCAAATGAGAGGGTGGAGCATGGGAGGGACGTGCTTTTGCTGTGTGAGATCAATGGATGGATTTTGAGACTTGGAATGAGTCGGGTGAGAAGAGGAGGGTGGGGTGGGCTGGGTGTGGGATGGTTTTTGGAAAGAGATCTATGGAGAGGATGGGAGAATCGTATGCTATATGGGCAGAGTGAAGGCTTCTCTGTGGGGAGGCTCTGCTGGGAGGACGCCTTGGACCAGTTTTGCTATATGAACGTAGCAAGGATAGATTGAGAAATGTGTCATGATTACATTTAATCTAATGTTGGCCACCTTAAATGTGGATGGGTTGCCCTCACCGATTAGGCGCACAAAAGCGTGAACACATTTAAAGAGGGAGCATGTAGATAAAGGTTCTCCAAGAGAATCGCTTCATTAAGGAGCATTTAAAATTACAGAGGGACTGGGTGGGTGAGATGGGTTTCTCCTCTTAGTGCCCAACAGAGGGGTGGCAATACTTCACAAAAAGTTAGCATTTGGAATGCACAGGATAATACAGAATAAAGAGGAATAAAGTGTTGCTCTAGCAGGAGAGACACAGGGACATAAAAATAGTACTTTGCAATATTTATGCTCCAAATATCTTCAGCCATATGTTTTTCTCATGTGTGGTGTCATAGCTTTTCACATTGAATGAGTACCAGTTTGTCTGGGGGGGGGGGGGGGGGGGGAGAGGGGGATTTCTGACCCTTCCATTGACTGTAATCCTCCTAGGTTTTCAGGACATCTACAATGAATATTTAGGAGACAGATTTGCATGCACTGCCTTCACCACATGCAAATCTCTCTCATGAATATTCATTGTGGATATCCTGAAATCCTAACTGGCTGGGATGCCTACAGGAACCACTGTCCTAGGAGAAGACCTCACAATGCACATTGGAAAATGGTGAACTTTATGCTATATGAATAGAGGCTAATAGATGCTTAGAGAGTTCTCCACCCCAAGGAAGCAGACTTCATCTTTTATTCTAATCCACATAGAATGAATTCAAAGCTAAATTATGTTTTAGTATCTGCACAGGTTTTCACCCAAACACAATGGGCTAGGATTGATGGTAGAACAGCATTGGACCTGAGGAAATAGGAAGGAGTATATGCTTGGAGATTGAATCCTGCACTTTATTTGGACAATGATTTTAAAGTCTATCTGAAACAGGCTTAGCAGGATTATGAGTGCGATAACACGGAGGTGTTACAACAATCTTACAGGACAGCCAAAAAGGTGGCTATTAGGTGGTACTATTATAGCATACAAAGTGGGGTTGAGGAAGAAAAAAGGGCAAACGATTGCTTTCACTTATCCAGCAGCTTCAGGTATATAGGTGGCTATTTATTGATAGTTTCAAGAGTCAGGATAGGGCACATATTAATGGTGTCCTAAACTACAAAGAACAGAATAGTATCCACCTTTATAAATATAACTTACATCGCTGGTGCAATAAGGTCAGCAATTTGCAGGCCAATTTGGTGAAATTATGCAGCGCGGCAATTTATATCACACACAAAGAGATTTTGGGGGGGGGGGGGGGGGAGGGGGATTGCAGTGGTGGAGGATATTTTGCAGGAATTTATAGTGTTTTATGGTTAGCTGTATTAGGGAGACTAGGGGACACGGAACAATCAGATACTACACCAGAGAAACTGAAGTATCTCAACTGATCAATTGTGCACAGGAAAAAATGCAATAAGCAATTAAAAAGCTTAAATTGGCCAAAGCCCCAGGGCTAAATGGGCTGGAACCAGAATTATATAAGAGCTTAGCAGACCTAGGGGTCAGCCCTTTCCAACAGTTGAGTGAAGCTCTTGGCTTGGAAGGAAGCTTGGGGTCTCTATACAACCACATACGTTTGGTAGTATTACCAAACCAGAGAGGGACAGGGAACAGTTAGGAGTCATATTGTCCTATTGCCCTCCTGAATCAGGATGTCAAACTCCTCGCGATAACTTTGATAGCCATCTGATAGCAAAGCATTCAGCCATGGTGCATGGCAACCAAGTCAGTTTTGTGCCAGGGAAGTATGATTCCATTAATATTCTTAGAGCGCTGCAGGTGTTGCAGCAGGGAGTGAGGAAGCCCTAGGATCGATTTATAGCTAGCTTGAATACCAGAAAGACTTCTGTTGAAATATGTTAGGACTATGTTTTTTGGGTTTTACCTAAATTTGGCATACAGGAAGTCTTCTTGACCAGGGCCCGGGTGCTACACGTGGATTCAACAGTGCAACTTTTGGCCAATGGGAGACTGACATAGCCTTTCCAATTAGCCAGAGGTACCTGGCAGGGTTGCCCTCTATCTCCTTTACTGTTTATGTTATCGCTGGAAATCTGGCAAAAATTTGACACTCAACTATCATGGGCATAGCTGTAGACACCCAAAAATATAAACAGAATCCACGTAAGTGGAGAACTCAGTAGATCCCACGGGATAAATAATGAAAATAAAAGAAGTGGGAATAAAAACCAGGCTTATCCAAAAAACTGGAACCAAACCAAATGTTAAAAATCTAACAATATTTATTAATTTTCTTTAAAACAGAACTCATTAATATATTCTTTAAAAAAATGATTCGACACAACGTTGTGTTTCGGCCTAGCGGCCTACATCAGGAGTCTTGTGACCGTAGTCAAAAAAACACATGAACTGACGATATGAAAAATCTCAAGTTTCAAATAAGTAAAAATCTTGAGACAAAAACATGAACCAGGTCTTGGAAAAGACCGTTGTAAATCCCTGCTGGGGTGAGCAGCATTAGTGAAGATGGTCATGTTACCTACAGGGTATGATACATACCTGTAGCAGTTGTTCTCCGAGGACAGCAGGCTGATTGTTCTCACGACTGGGTTGACGTCTGCGGCAGCCCCCACCAACCGGAAGAAGCTTCGCGGGACGGTCGGCACGCAGGGCACGCCCACCGCGCATGCGCGGCCGTCTTCCCGCCCGTGCGCGACCGCTCCCGCCAGTTGAATGACTAGCAAAAAGATGAAAACGCAACTCCAAAGGGGAGGAGGGAGGGTAGGTGAGAACAATCAGCCTGCTGTCCTCGGAGAACAACTGCTACAGGTATGTATCATACCCTTTCTCCGAGGACAAGCAGGCTGCTTGTTCTCACGACTGGGGTATCCCTAGCTCTCAGGCTCACTCAAAACAAGAACCCAGGTCAATTGAACCTCGCAACGGCGAGGGAACAATAGAAATTGACCTACGAAGAACAACTAACTGAGAGTGCAGCCTGACCAGAATAAATTCGGGTCCTGGAGGGTGGAGTTGGATTTACACCCCAAACAGATTCTGCAGCACCGACTGCCCGAACCGACTGTCGCGTCGGGTATCCTGCTGGAGGCAGTAATGAGATGTGAATGTGTGGACAGATGACCACGTCGCAGCCTTGCAGATCTCTTCAATAGTGGCTGACTTCAAGTGGGCCACCGACGCTGCCATGGCTCTGACACTATGAGCCGTGACATGACCCTCAAGAGTCAGCCCAGCCTGGGCGTAAGTGAAGGAAATGCAGTCTGCTAGCCAATTGGAGATGGTGCGTTTCCCGACAGCGACCCCTAGCCTGTTAGGGTCGAAAGAAATAAACAATTGGGCGGACTGTCTGTTGGGCTGTGTCCGCTCCAAGTAGAAGGCCAATGCTCTCTTGCAGTCCAATGTGTGCAACTGACGTTCAGCAGGGCGGGTATGCGGCCTGGGGAAGAATGTTGGCAAGACAATTGACTGGTTAAGATGGAACTCCGACACCACCTTCGGCAGGAACTTTGGGTGGGTGCGGAGCACTACTCTGTTGTGATGAAATTTGGTATATGGAGCATGAGCTACCAGGGCTTGAAGCTCACTGACCCTACGAGCTGAAGTAACTGCCACCAAGAAAATGACCTTCCAGGTCAAGTACTTCAGATGGCAGGTATTCAGTGGCTCAAAAGGAGGTTTCATCAGCTGGGTGAGGACGACGTTGAGATCCCATGACACAGTAGGAGGCTTGATAGGGGGCTTTGACAAAAGCAAACCTCTCATGAATCGAACGACTAAAGGCTCTCCAGAGATGGCTTTACCTTCCACACGATAATGGTAAGCACTAATCGCACTAAGGTGATTCCTTACTGAGTTGGTCTTGAGGCCAGACTCTGATAAGTGCAGAAGGTATTCAAGCAGGTTCTGTGCAGGGCAAGAACGAGGTTCTAGGGCCTTGCTCTCACACCAAACGACAAACCTCCTCCACTTGAAAAAGTAACTCTTTTTAGTGGAATCCTTCCTAGAGGCAAGCAAGACCCGGGAGACACCCTCAGACAGACCCAACGCAGCGAAGTCTACGCCCTCAACATCCAGGCCGTGAGAGCCAGGGATTGAAGGTTGGGGTGCAGCAACGCTCCGTCGTTCTGCGAAATGAGAGTCGGAAAACACTCCAATCTCCACGGTTCTTCGGAGGACAACTCCAGAAGAAGAGGGAACCAGATCTGACGGGGCCAAAAGGGCGCTATCAGAATCATGGTGCCGCGGTCTTGCTTGAGCTTCAGTAAGGTCTTCCCCACCAAAGGTATGGGAGGATAAGCATACAGGAGGCCGGTCCCCCAATGAAGGAGAAAGGCATCTGACGCTAGCCTGCCGTGTGTCTGAAGCCTGGAACAGAACAGAGGCAGCTTGTGGTTGGTCTGAGAGGCGAAAAGATCCACCGAGGGGGTGCCCCACTCTCGGAAGATCTTGCGTAGCACTCTGGAATGGAGCGACCACTCGTGCGGTTGCATGACTCTGCTCAGTCTGTCGGCCAGACTGTTGTTTACGCCTGCCAGGTACGTGGCTTGGAGAAGCATGCCGAACCGACACGCCCAACGCCACATACCGACGGCTTCCTGACACAGGGGGCGAGATCCGGTGCCCCCCTGCTTGTTGACGTAATACATTGCAACCTGATTGTCTGTCCGAATTTGGATAATTTGGCAGGACAGCCGATCTCTGAAAGCCTTCAGTGCGTTCCAGATCGCTCGGAGCTCCAGGAGGTTGATCTGCAGATCCTTTTCCTGGAGGGACCACAGACCCTGGGTGTGAAGCCCATCGACATGGGCTCCCCACCCCAGGCGGGATGCATCCGTCGTCAGCACTTTCGTGGGCTGCGGAATTTGGAATGGACGTCCCAGGGTCAAATTGGTCCGTATGGTCCACCAGAGCAGTGAAGTGCGGCAACTGGTGGAGAGGCGGATGACATCCTCTAGATTCCCGGTGGCTTGGAACCACTGGGAAGCTAGGGTCCATTGAGCAGATCTCATGTGAAGACGAGCCATGGGAGTCACATGAACTGTGGAGGCCATATGACCCAGAAGTCTCAACATCTGCCGAGCTGTGATCTGCTGAGACGCTCTGGTCTGCGAAGCCAGGGCCAAGAGATTGGTGGCCCTCGCTTCGGGAAGGTAGGCCTGAACCGTCTGGGAATTCAGCAGCGCTCCTATGAATTCCAGAGACTGAGTTGGCTGGAGATGGGACTTTGGGTAATTTATCACAAACCCCAGCAGCTCCAGAAGTTGAATAGTGCACCGCATGGACCGGAGGGCTCCTGCCTCCGAGGTGTTCTTGACCAGCCAATCGTCGAGATATGGGAACACGTGCACTCCCAGCTTGCGTAGGTAGGCCGCTACCACCACGAGGCACTTTGTAAACACTCGTGGGGCAGAGGCGAGCCCAAAGGGCAGCACACAATACTGAAAGTGCCGTGCGCCCAGGCGGAATCTGAGATACTGTCTGTGAGCTGGCAGTATCGGGATGTGAGTGTATGCGTCCTTTAAATCCAGGGAACATAGCCAATCGTTTTTCTGAATCATTGGCAGAAGGGTGCCCAAGGAAAGCATCCTGAACTTTTCTTTGACCAGGAATTTGTTCAGGCCTCTCAGGTCTAGGATGGGACGCATCCCCCCTGTTTTCTTTTCCACAAGGAAGTACCTGGAATAGAATCCCTGCCCTTCCTGCCCGGGTGGTACGGGCTCGACCGCATTGGCGCTGAGAAGGGCGGAGAGTTCCTCTGCAAGTACCTGCTTGTGATGGGAGCTGAAAGACTGAGCTCCCGGAGGACAATTTGGAGGCAGGGAGGTCAAATTCAGGGCGTATCCGCACCGCACTATTTGGAGAACCCACTGGTCGGAGGTTATGAGAGGCCACCTTTGGTGAAAGAATTTTAACCTCCCTCCGACCGGCAGGTCGTCCGGTACGGACACTTGTAGGGCGGCTATGTTCCCGTGGATCCAGTCAAAAGCCCGTCCCCGGCTGCTTAGGCGCACGCTGTTGACGGGAACGAGCGCGCTGGGGCTGTCCCTGTGCCTGACGAGGCCTTCGGGCCGGCTGGTTGTACCTACGCTTCGCAAAAGAATAGGGTGCAGCCTGCCGAGCCCGGGAAAAACGCCCGCCCGCGGGGGCGGGTGCTGAAGGCGCCCGGTGGGAGAGCTTGTCGAGAGCGGTTTCCCGCTGATGCAGTTGGTCAACCATCTGCTCGACCTTCTCGCCAAAAATATTATCCCCCCGGCAAGGGACGTCAGCCAGTCTCTGCTGGGTGCGGTTGTCCAGGTCAGAGGCACGCAGCCATGAGAGCCTGCGCATCACTATACCTTGGGCCGCAGCACGAGATGCCACGTCACAGGTGTCAAAAATCCCCCTGGACAGGAACTTTCTGCACGCCTTCAGCTGCCTGACCACCTCCTGATATGGCCTGGACTGCTCCGGCGGGAGCTTATCGACCAGGTCCGCCAGCTGTTGCACATTGGTCCGCATGTGGATGCTCATATAGAGCAGGTAAGATTGGATGCGGGTCACGAGCATGGAGGATTGGTAGGCCTTCCTCCCAAATGAGTCCAGAGTGCGAGACTCCCGCCCCGGGGGCGCCGAGGCGGTATCCCTCGAACTCCGTGCCCTCTTGAGAGCAGAATCCACGACCGCTGAGTCATGGGGCAACTGGGGCCGCATGAGCTCTGGGTCAGAGTGGATCCTGTACTGGGACTCTGCTTTCTTGGGAATGGTGGGGTTAGTTAGTGGTCGCACCCAGTTCCGAAGCAGCGTCTCCTTCAGGACATTGTGCAGCGGTACCGTGGAGGACTCTCTAGGTGGTGATGGATAGTCGAGGACCTCGAGCATCTCGGCCCTCGGCTCTTCCACAGAGACCACGGGAAAGGGAATGCTTATAGACATATCCCGCACAAAGGAGGCAAAGGAGAGACTCTCAGGAGGTGAGAGCTTCCTCTCCGGTGACGGCGTGGGGTCCGAGGGAAGGCCCGTAGACTCCTCTGAGGAGAAATATCTCGGGTCCTCCTCTTCCCCCCACGAGTCCTCATCCTCGGTATCGGACATTAGCTCATGTAGCTGAGTCCGGTACCGGGCCCGGCTCGACGTCGAGGCACTGAGGTCTCGGTGTCGTCGAGCGGTGGACTCCCGCGCCGGCGGGGACGGAGCTCCCTCCATCGACGTCGACGGGGACTCCACCTGCGTGGCGGTCGAGACCGGCACCGTAAGCGGCGGCGGTGTCGACAGCCCCGGCGCCGGGCTAGAGCTCGCCGGCGCCACAGTCATCGGCGCCGGGGGCGCAAGCACCCCCGACGCCGGCACAGCCTGGCGCATCAGCCCTTCCAGGATCCCCGGAAGGATGGCTCTGAGGCACTCGTCCAGGCCCGCTGCCGGGAAAGGCGGTGGGGCCGGTAAGGGTGTCGGTGCCAGAAGCTGCTGGGGGCCAGGAGACGGCACCGAGGTGCCGGAACCCCGACGCGTCGGTACCTCCACCACCGACGGAGATCTCTCCTCTCTGCGATGACGCTTCGGCGTCGACTCCTCTTCAGGGTGCACCGAGGGCTCCCGGTGACGGCGCTTCTTATCTTTTTTCCGGTGCACGTCACCGGCGCCAGAGGGCATGGAGGAGGAGGAGGTCGATCCCCCTCGGTCTCGAGGTACCGGGTCCGACAGGGTTCGGTCCCGTGGCTCACGAGCTGAGGGAGTGGCCGGGGCCGACTGCCCACGCGGCCTCTCAACCCCACTCTCACCGGCGGACCGGCGGGCCGACGGGACCTGTTCTCCTGGGGTCGCTGCCATCGGTGCCGATGTCTCGGGCATCGATACCGGTACCGAAGACCCGGCCTTCGATACCGATGCCGTCGAGGTCGACGTCGAGGGGCCGGCGCAAGTTCCAAAAAGACGGTCCCGCAGAACTTGCCTCGCAACCTGAGTCCGTTTCCGGAGACCGAGACACAGCGCGCACGACTTGAGATTGTGCTCCGGCCCGAGGCACTGGAGGCACCAAGCGTGGGTGTCGGTCTGCGAGATCGGCCGGCCGCAGCGACCACACTTTTTAAATCCACTCGGGACCTTCGAGGACATCGACGGAAAAATCGCGTCGGCGAAGTCAAAGTCGGCAATGGTGGCTAAAATCACACCACGAAAAAATTAGCCGACCGAGCGGCCACTAGGCCGCAACGAGGCGTCCCCGCTGGAAGCGAGGGAAAAGGGGAGCGCGTGCTCCACACGCACGAAAATCTTTTTTTTTTTTTTTTTTTTTTTAAACAATACAAATGAAAGAAAAGAAAGAGGAACCGAACGGGGATCCAAAGCAACGATCCGCGTAAACGCGGTCGAAAAATCCGGCGGCTGAACGGAGAGAGAGGCAATTGCACAACTCTCTCCAGTCGCGGAAAAAAAGTAACTGGCGGGAGCGGTCGCGCACGGGCGGGAAGACGGCCGCGCATGCGCGGTGGGCGTGCCCTGCGTGCCGACCGTCCCGCGAAGCTTCTTCCGGTTGGTGGGGGCTGCCGCGGACGTCAACCCAGTCGTGAGAACAAGCAGCCTGCTTGTCCTCGGAGAAACTAATTTATCCACTGCAAGTGTTACCATTATGGAAGAAACAGTTCACAAAAGGGCCAAAATCTCTTTTATCATTGCATTGCAAAGCACCACACTTCAGGTATAATAAATTTGTGCTGAACTGGACACAAGGGTGCATAGGCCTAGCAGACCTATGCTCATATAATGTAGCCTCTCTACTTAGCTGGGTGCACAAGTTGCATAAGTTTGAACCTGAGCATTTCCAGATTGAAGAATGCAAGCCATATGACCCTTTTAATGATACATGTTAGAACCAAGTGGGTGGGGGAAGCTGGAGAAAGGTTAGAGCCTCTGATGTAGCCGTTGTAGAAGGCATGGGAGTGGTACTGAACAGTAACAGAGAAAAAATGAAGGGTGTTCCATCCTTTATACAGTTGGTAGATAACCTAGATTTTCCTGCACGTCAGGGATTCACTTTATTTAAGGGGTGGAAGACAAAACGGTGCAGATATCTGGGTCACCTGGTAGAACTGGGGCAAGGGGCAATGGAACACACCCAACTCACAGTTGAATTTTCTGCAGCTTAAGTCATTCTACTTTCTCCTTGATGAAGGGCACCCAAGAAATTCCAAGCTTTACAGTTCTAGATAATCGATTTATGCAAACGCTCCCCCCCCTACTCACTTCAATAAACTTTCCATTTGATATCGCCTGAGGAGGAGGAATATTTGCAAGCGTTAGCGGGGCTATCAGAAAAGGAGGTAGAAGAGATGGTTAGTGTTAGCAACAGGATAGGATCTTTGAGGATGGGTTCACAATATGGACTAATGTGGAACTTGCTACATAGAGCTTTAATAATGAAATCCAGG
Source organism: Microcaecilia unicolor (assembly GCF_901765095.1). Taxonomy (NCBI): domain Eukaryota; kingdom Metazoa; phylum Chordata; class Amphibia; order Gymnophiona; family Siphonopidae; genus Microcaecilia; species Microcaecilia unicolor. The sequence continues at coordinate 566,542,585 of NC_044032.1, read as the reverse complement.
GGTAAACTTCATGCCTTAGAGTTTGCTCAACTGGGGCCTTTATGGACAAGAATGTTGTAAGTTACAGGGAGGGGACACACAAAAGTTGAATGAGTTCCTCAACTTGGCTACTGAGGGATAAAGCCACACTTAATCAGGGTATATGAGAATATAAATTTGTTCATACAAGTGGCAGTGCTGCTGGTTAAGAAAATGATTCTCAAATTTTGGATTAGGAAAATACCACCCCAGTAAATAGTTGGGGAGAAAGGTATGAATGAACTGGCAGATTGGGATATGTGGACTAAAAAGAATAGCAAAAGAATGGAGACTCAAGAATAATGAAATACAAATTTAGGACCATTTTGCCCCAGAAAACAGCACAGGGCATTAGGAAGGGTAAAATGGAGAGGACAGGGGATTTGGAGAAAGGAGGGGGGGTGCAGAATGGAGAGGAATTTAAATTTAAAATGAATAGTGGGAAATGTGCGAGTGGGCTCTTGGATATGGTGGAAAGAGGATAGTGAAAGAGTGAGAAGTTCTACTTGTAGACCAGAGTTCATTGTACAACAGTAGTGTTTGCAGTGCAAATGATGTTAACTTCAATCTTTTCACTTTTAATTTTCTTGTTCATCCTCATTAGAGATGAACCGGGATGAGGAACCCTAAGGAAACCACCCTGATCTTCTGCTTTATAAGACACTTGTTCAGGGCCCTTAGGTTCAGGATCGGCAGTGTCCTCAAGTCTTTTTCATGATCAGAAAATACTTGGAATAAAACCCCTGTCCTCTTTCCTGCACTGGAATGGGCTCAACCACAATGGCCTGTAAGAGGGAAGAGTGTTCCTTTGTAAACATTTCGCAGTGCTGAGAACTTAATCTTGATGCTCTCAGTGAACTACTTGGGAGTTGGCCTGTAAAATGAAGATATTATCTCATGCAGACTATTCTGAGAACCCAGCTGTCTGAGGTTACAAGGGGCTGTCTGTTGAAAAAAAAATTGCTTTCCTCCTACAGGTAGGCTATCTGGAAAAGAAAAGGGAACTGAGGCTATGTTCTTGTGGAGGCAGTCAAAACCCCATCACTGGTTTTGGGAACTTTGAGGTCTGGGATGACAGCAAGACCTCTACTAAAACTGGGATCAACAGGACAGTAGAGAATACCTCTGTTTCTGAGAGTTATAGAGCTTTCATTTCACTCTGCTCTGATACCTAATGGAGGAAAAGGCTGGATCAGAAGTGGACCTGATGCCTGTTTTAAAGCTGTCAGTGTGCTGCTCGAAGATTACCACCTTCTTAAAATTCAATGCGAAGAAATGCAAAGTGATGCACTTAGGGAACAGAAATCCACGGGAGACGTATGTGTTAGGCGGGGAGAGTCTGATAGTTATGGGTGGAGAGAGGGATCTTGGGGTGATAGTATCTGAGGATTTGAAGGCGACGAAACAGTGTGACAAGGCGGTGGCCGTAGCTAGAAGGTTGTTAGGCTGTATAGAGAGAGGTGTGACCAGCAGAAGAAAGGGGGTGTTGATGCCCCTGTATAAGTCGTTGGTGAGGCCCCACCTGGAGTATTGTGTTCAGTTTTGGAGGCCGTATCTTGTTAAGGATGTAAAAAGAATTGAAGCGGTGCAAAGAAAAGCTACGAGAATGGCAGGGGATTTGCGTTACAAGACGTATGAGGAGAGACTTGCTGAACTAAACATGTATACTCTGGAGGAAAGGAGAAACAGGGGTGATATGATACAGACGTTCAAATATTTGAAAGGTATTAATCCGCAAACAAACCTTTTCCGGAGATGGGAAGATGGTAGAACGAGAGGACAAGAAACGAGATTGAAGGGGGGCAGACTCAAGAAAAATGTCAGAAAGTATTTTTTCACGGCGAGAGTAGTGGATGCTTGGAATGCCCTCCTGCGGGAGGTGGTGGAAATGAAAACGGTAACGGAATTCAAATATGTGTGGGATAAGCATAAAGGAATCCTGTGCCGATGAAATGGATCCTCAGGCGCTTAGTCAAGATCGGGAGGCGGGGCTGGTGGTTGGGAGGCAGGGATAGTGCTGGGCAGACTTATATGGTCTGTGTCAGAGCCGGTGGTGGGAAGCGGGACTGGTGGTTGGGAGGCGGGGATAGTGCTGGGCAGACTTGTACGGTCTGTGCCAGAGCCGGTGGTTGGGAGGCAAGGCTGGTGGTTGGGAGGCGAGGATAGTGCTTGGCAGACTTATACGGTCTGTGCCAGAGCCGGTGGTTGGGAGGCAGGGCTGGTGGTTGGGAGGCAGGGATAGTGCTGGGCAGACTTATACGGTCTGTGCCCTGAAGAGCACAGGTACAAATATCAAAGTAGGGTATACACAAAAAGTAGCAAATATGAGTTATCTTGTTGGGCAGACTGGATGGACCGTGCAGGTCTTTTTCTGCCGTCATCTACTATGTTACTATGTTACCACCTTCTTGAACCTCATCCCCAAAGAGATTTTTTTCTATGGCATAGCACATCAGCAGGATTTCCCTGATCACCTTATATGAAGCTTGCAGCCAGGTGACTAAGAACTCAATACCATCTCAAAAACATAAGTTGCTCAGACTATGTATTTTCCATACTCTTTTCCTTTGGCTACTAATGAGCTGAGTTCTTTGGCCTTACCAACAGGAAGTGTCCACAAACTCCACAACACTGCACACTATGTGACACAAGCACATGCCCATGAAGAGCTGGCAGTTTGATATGCAGGATGAGAGTATAGTAAATAATCTCTTCCCAAAAGGCTCCATGTCCAAGACTCCCTCTCGGAGAGCACCGAGAAGTTAGTCTTGGAACTCTTACCTCTTTTGAAAGCAGATCAGACCCTAAACATAGTCTGCCGTCTTACTAATAGGAGATGCATCAGTATGTCTTTTAGGATTCTATGAACAGGTACTGTCACAGCTTCCTTGTGTGTGTGTGTGTGGGGGGGGGGGGGGGGGGGGGGGAGGCAGACACAGGAATTGGAGAATATCCAATGTTTTGGCCCTGGGCTATACCTCGTCTCTAACTAAAATAGAATGATCTGAGCCATCTCCTTTATAAGATCAGTGAATGAAAGTTCCTCTGGTGGGGATTTGCATCTCTCATATGGTGTGAAGGGGTCTAAAGGGAGACCCAGTGGATCTCTCCTCTGACAAGCTTCCTAGCTCGTCTTCAGATTTCCACACACACACAGACTCATAAAAGAACTTAACTGGTGAAGTCTGAGTCTCTGCCTGTCTTGCACACTGACAGGAGTGGTTGGGCCTTCTACAGTGTTGAGACACCATGGATTCCCAGTGCCATGGTGAAGCTTCCTTCCACGATGCACTGGACACGGACACTGATGCAGTTGACTGACTCTAGCCTCTCCATTGAGGCATTTATGTCAGGCAAGGCATAGGTTTCAAATATTGGTTGGACTGCCCATACACTCAACATTATCAATGTCAAAGCTGCAACACATAATTGAGCAAAACTTCTCAAACTTCTGCACAAGCTGCTCCTTGAAAGCCAGCGACAAAGGTGAGGGCACCACAACAGGAGTGGTCGTGTCTTCTTGAGTCATTTGAGGAATATAGGAACTGTTAATCTCAGGTCCATGGATGCTGGCACACCATCTTTAATGGCATGGAGGATGAGCAGTCCTCACATTGTCCTTCAAAGACACTGGTGATTTTGATGCCATGATTTAATGGGGAACAATGCTGAGATACAATGGCCTCCTCTTGATGTCCTACACTATATGTTCCCTGTATGAAACTTGTGCACCCACCTAAGTAGGGTTGCTGCATTATATAAGCATTAGTTAAGTCAGGTCTATGAGATCAAATTCTTATTTTTCATTTGGATGTGAATCAGATGACAGCTCCTGGGCTCTACGAAAGCTCGATACCAAGAGTGACCGAGACACTCTTGATGCTGATGCATCTCCAGTGTCCAATGCAGCTCCTGGAGATCGATGCTAATATGGGTAAAACAAGTCTTATTTTCTCTCTGCTATTTACTACCACAAATCCTCTATTTTGACATCTATGAACAAGAACACAATGAGAAGGATTCATGGTCGGGTCCCAAGCACTGCAGGCATCATGATTAAGAATTCATAACAGAATGGTCCTGCTGCAACAGAAACACATCTGGAAGTCATTAGGGGTCCTCTTTTGGGACACATCTGGAAAAAATGGCACAGCATAAAACAAAAGACTCAACAATGAGAAAAATATCCTGGCCGGATGCTGAAGGCTGAAAAATAGGCCTAAGGTGAACTACGCTGGCGGGGGGTGGAAACTTAGAAACCAGTGGTAAACCTAAACAACAACCAGGAAAACATTTTAAACTATGTGACATCAACAGGACTTACAAATGCTTACCATACTTCCCTTCCTTTATCTCTATTATATTTAAGAGATCAGTTTACTTAGGAGTCCTTTTACCACTCTCCTTAACTAGTTAGCACAGATTTTACTATGTGATAGATGTTAGCACAGACCCACACCAACAGCTGCTGCACATTAAAAAAAAAAAGCCAACTTATGTGGGTAGGGCTGAATTACGGGCATGATATGGGCAGATCAAAGTAGTCTGTTACGACAACTAGTTGTAATGACTGCCAATAACATGGCTGCGCTCACCATCACCCCAAGAATTGATGCTAAGTGCAGCCATGCTACTGGCAGTCCAGTAGCACGGTCACATCCCTGGAGGCTAACTCCTGATCACAGCCCCCAATCACCATCCCCCCAAGCCAAGTCTCATGCTCCCATAGCCAAGGACCTTCAATTCCCTCGACCTCCACCATTTACCAACAGAGCACTAGTGTAATCAGACACAGATTGCGAACAATAAAAAAAAATCCACTTTTATTTGAAGGGTGAAAGACACAAGTATGACTGAATTTGTGGATGTTCTAAAGCATTATCTAAGCTGGACATGGATATTGGCATGGATATGGGGTTACCTGGTATATGATGCTGCCCTCTACATTCTCTGCCTTGGTTATTATCTGCTGATGTGATTTTTTATTTGAATGCTTGCTTGTTAAATTTATGCCTGCACTCTGGGAGATCAATATTCAACTGTGAAGGCAATATATGATTTGAAACATCAAACCTATAGGTTTTCAAATTCCATTTCATGTGTTCTATACTGTACAGTACTAGCTAATGCAGTCTACAAAATAAAATTTACCTAATAATCACAAATATAAAACACAACCCACCCCTTCACACAGAGATTTTAATCCAACCCCCCCCCCCCCCAATCCAGTATGCACAACTCCCAAACAAAAATCCTCTATCATTCACTTCCACTTTACCTCTCCCATCTTCCATTAAATTACCATTCCCCCCCCCCCCCCCCCCCCACCAAAAAAAAAAAAATTATAGGTCTGCCTCCAGTCTCAGTTCAAAGAGCATGCTATTCCACAACTCAGGACTCCTAACCAAAAAAACCCTCTCTTCACCCTGATTAGAGGGTTCTGTAGACGTGCACCCTGAACAGGAGACAAGAGTCCACCTAATTCAGTGGTGCTATCAATTTAAGTAGTACCACTGAAAACGCTCATGCAACTTGAAAGATCAAGGTTTAATTTACACATGCTATACGTGGAGCCCACTTGGCCATCTAACGTACGTGTGGCCACTGATTACCACCACTTAAGAGATGCTGTATAACTATGTAGTGTCACTTCCAGAATGCCCCAAATCCCAACACTTTTTCAGACATAAAGAGGCTCATTTTCAAAGCATATAGACTTACAAAGCTACATAGTAACATATACTTTGTAAGTCTATATTTATAAACCAAAATTAACCAGTGTCCAGGTTTCTATTAGAGAAAAAAAAAACCCACCACGCTTGTGCAGACAGCCCTGCAGATCACTGCGTGTTTTTCAATCTGAAGTTACAGATTTATGCTTGTACGCTGAAAAATACAAATAAATCAAAAGTGACCTGCCCAAAATCAGGAGCATCAGCGGGATTTAAACCCTGGCTACTTCTGCAGACATTTGGATTTCAACACTTGTCTCAGAATCCTTTTTTTAGTTGGGAAACAAGTATCACCTTCTCCACCTCTCAATTCTCACTTTACATCTACACTTAGTCTATTACTTTAAAATCCCTATTGGCGAGAGTGTAAATATTAGCACTGAAATGCCTCTCTCGAATAAATGATGAAAATCCAATTTTAGAAAGCCAGTATTTGCACAAGTAAATCTGTACAAATGGAAAAGGGGCAGGGTTTAGGTAGGACCAGGGTAGAAACAAAAACTACACATTATTTCCCATTTCAGAAAGGTAATTCACCTCTGTGAATACAGAATTCATTTTCAGGATTTACAGCTACTCCTGGATAGTACATAAGTGTTAGTTCTGCACAGCATTTAACAGGAGGAATTAAGGGAGACCTCCTCCTGCTATGACCTGGTAGTAGTGAGCCCCTGTGCCACGACTGAGCACGGCAGAGATGGAGTGACACCGCACTCGGTCAGGCAGCCAGACAACCCCTAGCTTCACCTGGGAAGTGACCACCGTTCACCAGGAGTTGAGCTCCCAGCTGCAGGTGGCCACCAGGACTTCTGGAACCGGCGGGGTTGCACAACCACTGACCAGACAGGCAGGCAGACACAGTCCAAAAGCCAGGAAAATCCGTAGGGCAAAGAGTAGTCAAAAACAGTCCACAATCTAGGCAGGCAGCAAAACAAGCGAGGTCCGGGAAACAAGCTGAGGTCTGGAACACTGGAACTGAAGACAAGGAGCACCGGCGTGGACCTCAAACACAATTGAGGCCGAAGCAACGAAGGACTGGAGGCAGGGCTTTAAATAGGGTAGGAATCAGTCTTAAACATGTGCAGCTGATCCAAGATGGCTGCCCCCATCAGCAGAGTAGCACAACGCCCCCTCCTGAGCTAGCCAAGATGGCTGCTGTCCTTGATCCAACCAAGATGACGGCTGCCAGAAATAGGAAACAGAAACAGACCCATCCTGGAGAAACCACATCCAAAATAGCCAGCTATCTCTGCCGGACCGTGCCTCGCCGGCGAATCGGCCGCGCAGGCCTGGAACCAGGTGAGGAACATAACACCTCCTCAATTCAATGGTATTTTATTCTCCCTCAAAAATGATAGTACAGAAAGGATGTAGCCCCTATAATTAATTAGGGCATTTAGATGGTAAAGTTATGCTACCTGATAACTTTCTTTCCTTTAGTCACAGCAGATGAATCCACATATTTGTGGATTGTGACCATTTATTAGCAGGTGGCGAGAGTACTGAACGCTGGTATTGCTCCTGGAGCTTCAGTATATCGATTAGCAAACCAGAAAGGCCAGATAGACAGCCAAATATCCTTCCTCTCAAAATAATATGAAGAGCATCCAAACAAACCTAGAACTGGAGCATCATAACTTAGACAATTGAAATCTTCACAGCGCTGAAAAAGAGCAACAAAAAAGGGTAGGGCTCTGGATTCATCTGCTGAAACTAAAGGAAAGAAAGAGTGTTATCAGGTAGAACAGAAATTTATCATCTTTACCATCTTTTGCATCAGCATTGTGGGATGTAGTAAAGCAGTCCTCACATCGGGCGGGAAGTTGCAAACTCAGAGACCAGCACCAACTGGTCAAAAGAGGCATCCTACCAAGCTGCAACATCAAATGATAATGCTGCGCAAACATATGCAAGTATGACCATGCCTTTGCCTTACAAATGTCTTCCAACTAAAAACCAGAGGACTCCGCCCAGGACGTCGACACAACACACGCAGAATGAGGGCCCCCAGCAGCTTTGCATGCGCGAGAAGGTAGGCATCTGCAATAACCTGCTTGATCCAACATGCAATGGTCACCTTAGAAGCTGCCGACCCACGATTCCGATACACCAGGAAAACAAATAGATGGTCCAAGCAACGAAAATTGTTAGTGGCATGGAGGTACTGAGGAACAGCTAGAGGCACATTCAGCAGCAGAAAGATTGAAACTCCGTAGAATAAACTGCACCCTGAAAAGACACAAGAATAAACTGCTTTCTGACATGAAAAGACGAGATCACCTTAGGCAAGAATCATCACCCCAGACTCCATGAACCGAAGATACGGATCCCTACACAACACCTGCAACTCTGAAATCTGGTGGGCTGAGGACACCGCCATCAGAAAAATCGTCTTCAGTGTGAGATCCTTCCAAGGTAGCCTTCGTCAATGGTTCAAAGGGGGCCTGCTGTAATCCATTAAGCACCAGACTAAGGCTCCATGGCGGGCACGTAGCCCTCACCAGTAGGTGCAAATGAACTGCCTCCCTCAAGAAGTGCATCACATCCAGGTGAGAAGACAATAAAAAATTCAGCAGCCAGTCCCGATAACGAGAAGGAGCCACCACATGCACCTTGAGCATATAACAGGCCAGACCCTTCACCAGTCCATCCTGGAGAAATGCCCATTTGTAGTAAGGTCACCTAAAAGGGAGAAATCACGATGTCTGAACACCAGACTCGAGCATACGACACAGAGGTGGATCGCTTCTTTGCTTAAAACAAGGTCGCAATGACATCATCTGAATAACCTTTCTTCCTCAACTTCGACAGCTCAACAACCAAACCAAATCGCAATGCAAACTAGACATTTGCCCTAATACTCTAATAAGATCTGCACCCAAACAATTCAAAGCAGACCTCACGACCCACGTAAATTACAGACTCCAAAATTGGCTCCTTCCCACGGATAAAGGAAGCATCCTACTTACTCTGCTACCGAAAAGATGCTAAGAAAAGCACAATGGACCTAACCAATTATTGCCCAGTAGCATCTATTCCACTTATAACCAAACTCATGGAAGGCATAGTGATGAAACAACTTACTGAATACCTAAATAAACACTCAATCCTGCACGAGTCTCAATCAGGATTTCGGTCAAACCACAGCACCGAAACAGTTCTAGTGTCCGCAATGAACTCATTTAAACAAGTAATTGCAACTGGTAACAACATACTCCTCCTACAATTCGACATGTCCAGCGCCTTTGACATGGTTAATCATGAAATACTTTTACATATACTAGAATACTTTGGAGTAGGAGGCACAGTTCTCAAATGGTTCAAAGGATTCCTGACCACAAGATCATACCAGGTAACAACGAACGCGGACAGATCACTCCCATAGACACCTGAATGTGGAGTAGCCCAAGGATCCCCTCTCTCACCATCTCTATTCAAACTAATGATGTTACCTCTAGCCAAACTCCTAGCCAATCAAAACCTCAACCCTTACATATATGCAGATGACGTCACAATGTCCATCCCGTTCAAACATGATCTGAATGAAATCACCAACAAGATCAACCAAAGCCTCCAAATAATGCACACCTGGGCAGATGCATTCCACCTAAAACTTAACGCAGAAAAAACACAATGTCTTGTACTTACCTCACAATATAACACAAAAACCTTCTCCACCATAATCACACCATACTGTTCTCTTCCTGTCTCACAAAACTTGAAAATTCTTGGAGTCACCATTGGTCGAAACCTCACTCTTGATGCCCACTTGAAAAACACTACGAAAAAGATGTTCTACTCCATGTGGAAACTCAAAAGAGTAAAACCTTTCTTCCCGAGATACATCTTCCGTACCTTGGTACAGTCAATGGTAATAAGTCATCTGGACTACTGCAACGCACTGTACGCTGGCTGCAAAGAACAGACTATTAAAAAATCCAGACTGCCCAGAATACGGCCGCCAGACTCATATATGGAAAAACTAAATATGAAAGTGCAAAACCCTTAAGAGAGAAACTTCACTGGCTCCCACTTAAGGAACGCATTGCATTCAAGATCTGCACGATTGTACACAAAATCATTCACGCAGACGCCCCAACCTATATGCTAAACCTCGTGGACCTACCTCCCAGAAACGCCACAAGATTATCTCGCAAATTTCTCAACCTACACTTCCCCAGCTGTAAAGGACTAAAATACAAGCTGATGCACGCCACCACCTTCTCTTACATGAGCACGCAGTTATGGAATGCATTACCCGCAGAACTGAAAACAATCGACGAAACAACTACCTTTCGCAAATCTCTGAAGACATATTTCTTCAACAAAGCCTACAATGAGAACCTACAGCCCCACTAATCCACTTCACCCACCCATTCAGTTACGAAAGCCCACCTTCTATAAATACCCTAATAAAGCCCTTCCTTCTCTTTCTTCCCTTAATCTCTACATAATACTAACAATACGTGATACACTGGAAAAACCATGTTAATAATACTATGTAAGCCACTTTGAGCCTGCAAATAGGTCGGATAAGGTGGGATACAAATGCAATAAAATAAATACAAATAAATAAAGCCTAAAAGTGGGAGGGATTCTCCATCAGAATGGGGCCCAGATAGAGCAAGCCACCCTCAAATGGTAACTTAAATGGTTCATCCACAAGAAGCCACACTGGGTCTGCATACCATGGATGCCTGGGCCAATCTTGGATGATCAGAATGACCTTCCCCTGATGATGCCGATCATCAGCCAAGGAGAGAAAACATACAGGAGGCCAGACTCCGGCCACCGTTTGAGAAGGGAATAGATACCCTCCGATCCGATCTCCCTCCTAATGCTGAAAAGCAGGAAACCTTGGCATTGCCTTGTGTCACCATAAGGTGCATCTGTGGCTTGCCCCACTTTTTCAGTTACACTCAGAAAAGCTGTTGCCGACAACTCCCACTCTGGCAGATCCAACCAGGTCAGACTGAGATAGTCCAACTGCATAATGAGAGCTCCTGAAATGTGCACCGCTGACAAATGATGCAAGTGCTGCTCTGCCCAAAGAAAATGAGCCTCCATCGCCAAGGCCTGACTGCAGATCCCTCGCTGTCTGTTGGTATATGCCACTGCTGTAGTGTTGTCTGAGAGAACCCGAACTGCCTTGACTCGAAGGATAACCTGAAAGGATCTCAGTGTCAGCAGAATTGTGCGCAATTCCAGGTGTTTGATGGGTCACCAAGTCTCATCCGGTGACCAGATCCCTTGTGCATTAAGGTGGAGGAAGTGATTCCTCCCCCATCCGGAGAGGCTGGCATCGGTCACCACCACCCAAGAAGGCGATGCTAATAGCACGCCCCCGGAGATGCCACGGATCTAGCCACCATGACATACTGCGTTTCGCCACTGGCGTCCACATGAGATGCACCCAATAATCCTGGGATACTTGAGATCATCAACTCAAGACAGATTGTTGCATGTACTGGGACTCGGCTGCCAAAGCACAAGCCAGATCTGGGCTTGAAGTCTGAGTACTCTCTGTTCTGGCAAGAATGCTGTTCCCTGAGCAGTGTTGAACTGAACTCTTAAGATACTCCAGTGTCTACAAAGGGAGCACAATAGAGTCATGACCCAACCCGTGGCCTAGCGGCTTTCCTGCTCTGAGGGAGCTCAAATGAGCCAATGGTCTAGGTACGGGTGGACTTGAACATTCTGCTGAGGAAGGCTGCTACCACCAACATAACTTGGAAAAGGTCCTTGGAGCCGTTGCTAACCCAAACAATTGCTTGAAACTGAAAGTGATTGCCTCGAATCACAAAGTGGAGGAAGCGCTGATGAGGCCAAATTGGGATAGGTAGATAGGCCTTCTTTATTTCCAGATGTTATGACCCGGTAGTAGTAAGCCCCTGTGCCCCGACTGAGCACGGCAGAGATGGAGTGACACCACACTCGGACAGGCAGCCAGACAACCCCTAGCTTCACCTGGGAAGCGACCACCGTTCACCAGGAGTTGAGCTCCCAGCTGCAGGTGGCCACCAGGACTTCTGGAACCGGCGGGGTTGCACAGCCACTGACCAGGCTAGCAGGAAACAGACACAGTCCAGAACTAGTACTCCAACAGGCAAAGAATAGTCAAAATCAGTCCAGGGTCAAGGCAGGCAGCAAACAAGCAATATCCGAGAAAACTAGCCAGGGTCCGGTACACAGGAAAACAGGAACAGAAGTTAGTCGGCGAACAGCACTCCGACAGCAACTCCTCAGAACAATTGAGGCCGAATCAACAAAGGACTGGAGGCAGGGCTTTAAATAGAGCAGGAATCAATCCTAAACATGTGCAGCTGAACCAAGATGGCTGCCCCCATCAGCAGAGAAACCCAATGCCCAAATATGGGTTTCCTTCCTGCAGCCGGCCAACCCCAAGATGGCTGTCACAAGCTAAGATGCCCATCCGAAGATGGCCGACCTATCCTGGAGAAACACCACTAAGATAGCCGATTAGCTCTGCCGAACCGGCAGCGCAGGCCTGGAACCAGGTGAGGAACGTAACATCAGAGCCATATGTGAAAGTGGTGGATCCGGAATAAACAATTGATTATTGAGGTCCAAAACTGGCCAGTGAGCTCCTACTTTTTTGGGCACCATGAAATAAATGGAGTAGCGACCCTGACCGATCTCTCGCCTCAGTATTGGCACTACTGCCCTCAACTCTTGTAAAGAGAGGGGCGTGGCCCGAACCACCTCCCACATTGCCAGTGCACTGCATGGGGACTCTACGAAAAAATCTTCGATGGAAGCGCAAAACTCTAACTTGTAACCTTTTTTGAAAATTAAGACTCACTGGTCTGAAGTAAATGTTGGCCCACTCCTCGTAAAAAACAAATGACCTCCCACCGGCTCTGCAGAAGAGTGGGCCAGCACCCCATCACTGCGCCGACTGGGTAGCAGTGCTTGCCCTACTTGACTTAGGAAAGGAGGAAGATGAGGAAGATCTCCTCAGGCAATACTGGTGGGCCTTCAAGCGGCAGTGCAACTGGTTCATCTGGAAAGATACCTTCGGCTTGTCTTCAGGCAACCTTTGTGCTTTGGAATCGCGCAAGTCTTTAACTTCTCCAAATCCTCCCCAGAAAGAGAGTACCCCTAAAGGGCAACTGAGTAAGCTGCTGCTTGGAGGCATTTGACACCCAGTGACGCAACTAAAGCAGCCGGTGGGCGATTACTGCCAAAGTCATCTGTTTGGCAGATGCTCACACCAAATCATATTTATTTATTTTTGTTTTTGTTACTTTTGTACCCCGCGCTTTCCCACTCATGGCAGGCTCAATGTGGCTTACATACTGTATACAGGTACTTATTTGTACCTAGGGCAATGGAGAGTTAAGTGACTTGCCCAGAGTCACAAGGAACTGCCTGTGCCTGCAGTGGGAATCAAACTCAGTTCCTCAGTTCCCCAGGACCAAAGTCCACCACCCTAACCACTAGGCCACTCCTCCCACTCTGCCAATGAGTCTGCCAAATATGCGCGTCCCATCTCCATGTTTGGGAACTCAGATTCCACCAGAATGTCAGTCTCCTGTTGGACCCAGCTGAGGCAAGCCCAGGTGATATACTAGTTGCAAATGGCCGCTTGAAAAGACAAAAGCCGAGAACTCAAAGGGTATCTTCAATAAATAATACAACTTCCGGTCCTACTCATCTTTCAACACAAACCCACCTTTTACTGGAAGAGTGTGTCACGTCTGTGGTCGTGACCCCTCTCAGGCTTACCTTATTTCTGGCGGTCAGCTTCTAAGCTGGCTTCTGTCTGGTCTTTCTAAGTTAGCTCTGTCTCTGTGTGTTGGCTGCTTCCAGCATGGCTCTGATTTCTTCACTACACTGCACCTGTGTGTGTGTTAAGCCTCTCTGTGCTTCAGTATGCTTTCTGCCTGTGTCTTGGTTTGTGCTCCCCTCACCCTCTGGTGGCCAGAACCGGTGGCTGCCATAGACTGTCTTGCTGTCCCTACCCGTTCCAGGCTTCAGCTCAGTCCGGTCCGGATCTTCCAGGCTGCCAGACTTGTCTTTCTTGTTTGTGCCTACACAGCACCCGTAGCTGCCTTGTGATTGCTGCAGCTGGGTCTCAGTTGCTGCTGGTCTTATTAGCCATTTGGAAACTTCTGTGTTTGCCTTTGCATCGCCTAAGGTCCCTGGTATGCTGGTGTGCGCTGTGCACTTCTGCCTAGTCCAGTTTATTGTCTGAGATTCTTGCTTGTTTCTAGTATAGTCTTTGTGTAGTTTATCTTGTACTGTATTGCTTGTTCCCAGTCTTGTTTCTTGTTTGTATTTCTCTGTCTAGTTCTTGGTTGTCTGTGTTTCTTGTTTAGTGGCTGCCTGGCAGCCTTCGGTCTTGTCTCTTGTCTGTCAGTAGTTGTACCCTGTCTTAGTGGCTGTTCTGCAGCTTTCAGTTCTTGACCCTGTTGGTCTGTCCCCTTCCTGCCTAGTGGGTATCCAGTTCCTGCCCTGTCCGGTAAGTCCTGCCAGCCACCTGCACCCAGGGGCTCAACTCCTGAGGAACGGTGGTCAAGTGCAGGTGAAGTCTAGCTGTCCCTGTCACAGTTCTGTCTTATCCCTGTGTGGGGTGGTTTTGCCTGCCACTGCCGCTCCTTGGCAGTGGCCCAAGGGCTCACGAACCCAGTTCCTGCCTTGAAAGCCTGACAGAGTGGTCTTTGCCATCAAGGCAACCAACTTGGGAAACTTCAATTTATCCAGGACTCCCTGGACCAGTGGATACAGCCTGGATATGGCCCTGAAGACCTGTAGGCTACCCTCTGGAGTCACCCACTGCACTGAAATAAGCTCCTAGATTGCTACATGGACTGGAAATGACCTAGGCAGCTGCCCACTACGCACCATGTTAGGATTCGCTGCCGCAGGATCTGGTCCCTTTGCATTGGAAACATTCAGAGCTTGCAACACCTTGGAAATAAATGCGAGAAGTTCCTCTTTATGAAAAATGTGTACCGCCTTGGAATCATCTGTCTCATCTGTGAACATCTCACCTTCCTCAATTTCCTCCAGGACATGGCCCGACAGCACGGCAACAGAAGTCCCTGCATCTGATCATGGAGGGAGCAACAACTTCCTCTCCATGAAGTCCACCACACACCTCCGCTTAGCCCATGAGTCCTCAGGGATAGTCTGAACCAATTGTTCGGACATTGCGGCGTCCATCTGTATAGGCAACATGTAGGGCACTGGTACTGGATGAACCTGCTTAAACATGAATGGCTGATGAACAGAAGCACGAATTCAGGGGTAAAGAGCTCTAAACCCCACCCCCCCCAGCTCTACCCCCGGAGTGGTGGGACCAGACTCCTGATAAAGTTCCTGCAACGCTGACCCCGCAGCAGCTGATACCAGCTGTTGTATAATGGTCGTGGTGTCAGACATCAGTAGACTCGCACCCGAGCGGCAATGGTGAAGGAAGCACAACGGTGAAGTCAGAGCGTGGGAAAAAGATGGGTCTTCCGCGACATCAGGCCTCTCTGGAGACATCAAATCAGTGCAGTCCCCCAAACAACGGCCCAACACTGCTCTCCACGTTACACAGCGGGAGCAGCGGTTTCCCACATCAGCATCCATCACAAACTGAAAGTAAAAGTGGCAGCAAATAAAAAAGCAGGAACACTCACCCAGGTAAGAGGCACTGCAGAAAACTCAGTCTATCCCAGTTACCAGCTACAGAGATTGAGGCAGTACATTGCCTCAAAGAGCCTTTCCTGCTCCACTTGTTTTTTTATTTGTAGGTTGTGCGTATGTGTATGTTGTTATTTTTTAAAGAAATACAGCACTCAGCTCCTTCCCTTTTCTGAGAGGAAGGACATAGAGACTAGAGAGCCAAAGGCTGTACTGGAACATGGCGTGGAGGAGGGACCGGGAACCACCAGGTGTCTCACCAAAGCCAGCACCGTACAGCCTGGCATCCTCAAGTTCTACAGAACCAGGCAACCCGGAACTGGAATGGACGCTGAAGATGAAACCAGAAGTTTGTGGAGAACCATCCACCGCCTGCTGGAGATAGAGATATACTGAAGCTTCAGGAGCAATACCATCCTATAAGACATTCAATACTCTCTATCTCTACCCGCTGGTAGATGATCACAACCCACAAGTATCTGGATTCATTTGCTGCTGACACAAAGTGTAAGTTTCCAAAATGAAAGACAGACAGACATCTAAGTGTAGGCACCTTCACATCTATGATCTGAAAACCAACTTAACACACCTAAGTGAAGACACTTAAGACATTCAAGTTACAGGTGCCGATCATGTTCTAGACATTGACATATGTAAAATGGTTGTTCCTGCTGCACATAGCCAGTACATATACATCCATTCCTCCACATATTTTTCAAAAGGATCTACACCAGCAGATCCTTTTCTAAAACACTACTGGAATTGGACATGTCATGACTTGAACATCTGATATCTGTTTTAACTAAAATGAGACGATTAATCCCACACTTACCTGTATTATTTATATAAAAACAAATTGGGTTAATATTTAAAAAAATGGTCAATGTTTAAAATTGACCACATATATTCAATGCCGCTATACACAGAATTGGTGGTGCTAAAGATGTGTGCCACTAGCTATACAGAGTGATATTCAGCTGCTAACCAAATACTATAGGACAGCCTTTCACTTATCCTTAATTCATCCACAAAGGTATCCAGTTAGCAACTGAACACTATCAAATATCTGTAGCACTAAGCTGAATGCCCATGTTCCATCCCTGGACTATTTAGATAGCGCAGCTGAAAATTATTTTCTTATAGACCACTACGAAGAGAGGCTGAGAAGGCTAGGGCTTTTCAGCTTGGAGAAGAGACGGCTGAGGGGAGATATGATAGAAGTGTATAAAATAATGAGTGGAATGGATCGGGTGGATGTGAAGCGACTGTTCACGCTATCCAAAAATACTAGGACTAGAGGGCATGAGTTGAAGCTACAGTGTGGTAAATTTAAAACGAATCGGAGAAAATTTTTCTTCACCCAACGTGTAATTAGACTCTGGAATTCGTTGCCGGAGAACGTGGTACGGGCGGTTAGCTTGACGGAGTTTAAAAAGGGGTTAGATAGATTCCTAAAGGACAAGTCCATAGACCGCTATTAAATGGACTTGGAAAAATTCCGCATTTTTAGGTATAACTTGTCTGGAATGTTTTTACGTTTGGGGAGCGTGCCAGGTGCCCTTGACCTGGATTGGCCACTGTCGGTGACAGGATGCTGGGCTAGATGGACCTTTGGTCTTTCCCAGTATGGCACTACTTATGTACTTATGTACCACGCATGCACTATCTGGAAATTGCCACTGAAAATTCACAGATTGGGTTAAGTGCCCTATTCAGGCCCTATCTTGATAAGTAGTTGTGAATAATAGGCTGACAGGAACATAAGTAAGACTCAATCACTTTATAACTCAAATACAAAAGATATTATAGTTAACAGTTATTAAAACTTGTTATACTGCCGAAGCTAACTTGCAGATCTGGGTGCTATACTGGCTAAAAATTAATAGTAGGAAAGGAACTACAATGCTGGATAGGAAACAGCCATTCCACACACACCAAGACAAGCTAATCCAATTAACAGCATCATCTAAGGAGAGCAGGAGGCAGAAAAGAAAACAGAAGGGAAGTAAGGGAAGGGAGGGGAACGGGCAGATCAGGAACAGAAAACATAAAAACAGTGAGTGCTAGTGGGATGCAAATACTCCTGTTAGCCAGTTAAGTACTTCTGAATGCTTGTTGAAAAAGATTTTTTTTTTTTTTTGCTGATTTTAATTTTTAAATGACAGTTTGGCATGAATAGGGAGAGGTAGAGAATTCCAGTAAAAAGGAGAAGAAAATAAAGCATTATGTCTAATATACCTATATCTGCCAATCAATACATATGAATGTACACACACACACACACATATATATATATATATATATATCTGTTCAAATTTTCACTGCAAGACTACAGATTCCTACATAAACCTTACATGTTAACAGAATCCCATACTACAGTTACACATGCAAACACAAACAGACCATTATCGAAAACAAGTAGGACTAAAAATAAAAACAAATATGTAGACAAAAAATGAAATGGAAACCAGACTACATGAGAATGGACATGAACGAAAAACTAAAGCATTTCTTCTGATAATAAACAAAATACAAAGATAAAAGAAAAACACAAACTTAATGCTGACATTTTCTACAAATGGTGTATCCTAAACAAGGTCTTTAGTCACATCAAATGATGTGAATAAAGACCTTGTTTAAGAAACACCATTTGTGAAAGGACTTCTTTTTAGATCCACTGTTCGTCAATTTGACTCTCATTTCTCCTGCGGAGAGATCACCTTCTGTAGGTATTTATTTTATTCTCTACTATATAAAATAATTCTAATATTTTTGTTATCTGATCATTTTATTTTTCCAGTTGGGTTGGTCCTGTTTTCACTTTACTGCTTCCTCTTACATAAGTTACTGCTTTTCTAAGTCAATCGCGATGTGGCATTATAGGGTAGCCGATAAAGGATTCCACATGCCGCAGTATATATGTTTTCAATAGCTAAATATATTAAATAAACTAAAGAAGGGAAACACAAAGAGAATTCAGTATAGGTTGATCCTTCAGCAGAGTCTGTTTATTAGTGAGTCTAGCCATAACAACGGCTCACTATCATGCTCTATACATCAGTACTCCTTATTTCATAAAACTTTCCAATTTTATTATGAAGAAAATGAAAACCCAGATACGCTAACCACTGTTACTACATCCTTCAGAGCTTAACTATTTGTTGAGTGGAAAAATCATTCCTATTTGTTGTAAAAATACTTTCATGTAACTTCCTCGAGTGTACCCTAGTCTTTGTACTTTTGGAATGAGTAAAAAAAAAATCAATTCACTTCTACTTGTTCTACACCACTCAAGATTTTGTAGACCTCAATCATATCTCCCCTCAACATTCTCTTTTACAAGCTGAAGAGATGTAACCTCTTTAGTTTTTCCTCATATGAGAGGAGTTCCATCCCCTCTATCATTTTGATATATTATCAAATGGCCTACAGAAAGACTTCAAAGTGGTTTACATAGCAGTAGCAGAAAGAGAAGGGAGGGAAATAGAGGTCAGGTAGCAGTAGGTTTAAAGGCTTCAGTAAAAAAGTGGGTTTTGAGCAATCTCAAAGACAGATAGGGTGGGTTGGTTCCTGATATGAAGGGGAAGGTTGTTCTATAGTTTTGGGCCTTGGTAGCAAAATGCAGTATCACAGGAGGAGATAAGGTGTAATACTGAGAGCAGAGAGGTGACAGGAAATTATTATTCGCTGATCTTAAGAAACGGAGGGGAGTGTAGGGAATGAGCAGGTTGTTAAGGTAGGAGGGGGCTAAGGGCAGCCAGGATCTGTAAACTAGATTTAGGATTTTAAATTTCACACGTGCGGACACTGGAATCCAGTGCATGGAACAGAGGAGAGGGCTTATGTGATCAAAATGACATGCATTGTTTCAAGCAGAATTTTTATTTTGACTTAATTCCCTCTAACATATAGCACACCCCACCCCCACTTGATCCACCTCTATCATTGCGATAAAACTTGTACCCTGTTAACACAGTATCCCATTTATTGTCCTCCTTCAACCAGGTCTCTGAGATGCCTATTGGATCTATCTCAATTTAGTGCTATACACTAATTCTCCCAACTTGTATTTTAGGCTTCTAGCATTTCTATACAAACTTCAAATTGTGTTTTTCCTTGGATTTACAAGTTGCTTAGAAGCTGACAGGGATAATTTGCAGCCTTTACTCTGCTTTCCCCTTAAATATTCCTGGCTTTCTTTCACCTTTGTTAAAATCTATCAGGATTCCCTAAATGTCATGTTTTAATAGTATTCTTCAAGGATACCTCATTCTAGCCCATGCGCTCCTGAGTGACCGTTGGCTCCCGTCCAAGATTAAAGGCTGCTCTAACTCCTTTTTAAATGTTAGTGCCAGCAGCCTAGTTCCATCCTAGTTAAGATGGAGTCCATCCATTCATTCAGAATATAATAGACTTCTATCATATCTCCCCTCAACCATCTCTTCACCAAGCTGAAAAGCCCTATCTCTTCGGCCTTTCCTCATGTGAAAGACAATCTATCCCTTTAATCCCTTGGTCACACATCTTTGAAATTTTTCCAAATCCACAATATTATTTTTGAGATGCTTTGGTAAAAGCTGCACACAATACTCAGGATGTGATCTCACCATGGAGACATACGGTAAAATTATGTATCATACCTGATAATTTTCTTTCCATTAATCATAGCTGATCAATCCATAGACTGGTGGGTTGTGTCCATCTACCAGCAGGTGGAGATAGAGAGCAAACTTTGCCTCCCTATATGTGGTCATGTGCTGCCGGAAACTCCTCAGTATGTCGATATCAAAGCTCCATCCGCAGGACTCAGCACTTAGAGAATTACACCCACAAAGGGACACTCTGCCCAGCTCACCACCGCCGAAACGGGGGAGGGGAATTAACCCAGCTCATCCCCACACAAGTGGGGGAGGGGAATCCGTCCAGCTCATCCCCGCGGAGCGGGGGAGGGACACCACCCCGCCGATGCAGGGGGATCTGGCTTATCCTGCAACCACAACCGCGGGAGGAGCTGACTGACCCTAACACCGCCGAAGCGGGAGGGGTACAAAGCTGCCCTACAGCCGCACGAAGCGGGAGGGAGTGCCGGCAGAATTTAAGTCTCAATCCAGCCCCGTAAAACGGAGGGGAGAGGAATGCAGCAGCTCACTGTAACACAAACTCGTCTCAACTCTTGAAGAATCCAAGTGAAAAAACTTGAACACGAAGTCCTCCTGAACAGGAACTGAAGACTAAACTTGAACCTGAAATGCAACCAGAATATAAACAGTACAGATATCTGGGAGGGGCTATGGATTGATCAGCTATGATTAATGGAAAGAAAATTATCAGGTATGATACATAATTTTACCTTCCATATCATCATGCTGATCAATCCATAGACTGGTGGGATGTACCGAAGCAGTACTCACCCAGGGCGGGACATTGAAATCCCTGACCGCAACGCTGAAGCTCCAAACCGGGCCTCCGCCCGAGCAGCCACAGTCAAGCAGTAATGTCTGGAGAAGGTATGGGCCGACGCCCAAGTTGCCGCCTTGCAAATCTCTTCCAAGGAGACAGACCCGGCCTCTGCCATCGAGGCCGCCTGAGCTCTAGTGGAGTGGGCCTTCAACTGAATAGGCGGCACCTTCCCCGCGGCCACATAAGCCGCTGCAATGGCTTCCTTGACCCATCTTGCCACTGTAGGCTTAGCAGCCTGCAGACCCTTACGAGGACCTGCAAACAGGACAAACAGATGATCCGACTTCCGGAAATCATTGGTCACTTCCAAGTATCTGATGATGACCCGTCTCACATCCAGATATTTGAGAGCAGAATACTCTTCTGGGTAGTCCTCCCTACGAAAGGAAGGGAGACAGAGCTGCTGACTCACATGGAAGCGAGAAACAATCTTGGGTAGGAAGGAAGGCACTGTGCGAATAGCCACTCCTGCCTCAGTGAACTGCAGAAAAAGCTCTCGACAAGAGAGTGCCTGGAGCTCGGAAACTCTTCTGGCTGAAGTGATAGCCACCAAAAAGACTGCTTTCAACGTCAGGTCTTTCAGAGATGCCCTCGACAAGGGTTCAAAAGGCGGCTTTGTAAGGCTCTTAGCACCAGGTTGAGATTCCACAGGCACCACTGAGTGCAGAGGAGGGCGCAGGTGATTAACTCTCTTGAGGAAACGCACCACATCTGGCTGCAAAGCCAGGGAAGCACCCTTCAGGCGGCCCCTGAAGCAAGCCAGGGCCGCTACCTGGACGTTCAGGAACTGAGCGACAGGCCTTTCTCCAGACCTTCTTGCAGGAACGCCAGCACTGAAGAAATTGGAGCAGTAAATGGAGAAAGTGAACCTGCTTCACACCACGCTGCAAAGGTACGCCAAACCCTGGCGTAAGCAGTAGAAGTAGAGCGCTTCCTCGCTCTCAGCAGAGTGGCGATGACCTTGTCTGAGAAGCCCTTCTTCCTCAGACGCTGCCGCTCAATAGCCAGGCCGTAAGACCAAAGGGGGAGGGATCCTCCATCACCACGGGACCCTGATGTAACAGGCCCTGCTCCACTGGCAGTCGCAGAGGTTCGTCCACTGAGAGCCTGATCAAGTCCGCATACCAGGGACGTCTGGGCCAATCCGGACCCACCAGGATTATCCGGCCCGGATGCTTTGTCACCCGGTCTAGCACCCTGCCCAACATGGGCCAGGGCGGGAACACATAGAGAAGCTCTTGTGTTGGCCACTGTTGGAGAAGAGCATCTACTCCCAGGGATCGAGGGTCCCGTCCTCTGCTGAAAAAGCGCAGCACTTGGCAATTGGCCGATGACGCCATCAGATCTAGGCTCGGCTGGCCCCAGCGCTTCGTGATGTCCAAGAACGCCTGAACAGATAGCTGCCACTCTCCGGGCTCCAAGGTATGGCGACTGAGAAAGTCCGCCTTGACATTCATGACTCCGGCAATGTGGGCCGCTGACAGCTGTTCCAGGTTCGCTTCCGCCCACTGGCATAGATTCATGGCCTCCTTGGCTAGAGGGGCGCTCTTGGTACCTCCCTGGCAGTTGACATAGGCCACAGCCGTGGCATTGTCCGACAGGACCCGTACAGGCTTCAACGCCAGTACCGGGATGAACTCCAAAAGCGCCAACCGAATGGCTCTGAGTTCCAGGAGGTTGATAGACCACTTTACCTCTGCAGGAGACCAGAGCCCCTGCGCTGTCCTTCCCAAGCAGTGGGCTCCCCAGCCCGACAAAGAGGCGTCCGTCGTGACGACAATCCACTCCGGGGTCACCAGAGGCATTCCTGCAGACAACTTATCTGTCTGCGTCCACCAGCTCAGCGCCTTGCGCACTGCTGGGTCCAAGGGAAGGCGCACAGCATAATCCTCCGACATCGGAGTCCAGCGCTGCAGCAGAGAGTGTTGTAGTGGTCTCATATGAGCCCTGGCCCAGGGCACTACTTCCATCGTGGCCGTCATAGAGCCCAACAGCTGCACATAGTCCCAAGCCCGAAGAGGAGAGGCTACTAGGAACTGGTCCATCTGAGCCTGAAGCTTGACAATCCGATTGTCTGGCAGGAACACTCTGCCCACTTGGGTGTCGAATCGAACTCCCAGATACTCCAGGGACTGAGTTGGGCGCAGCTGGCTTTCCTCCCAGTTGATGATCCACCCCAGGGAGCTCAAAAGAGCAACCACCCGGTTTCACAGCTTTGCCGCACTCTGCATAAGAGGGGGCTCGGATCAACCAGTCGTCCAGATAAGGATGGACTTGTACTCCTTCCTTCCTCAGGAAGGCCGCGATGACCACCATTACTTTGGAGAAGGTCCGCGGAGCAGTAGCCAACCCGAACGGGAGGGCTCTGAACTGGAAGTGTCGGCCCAGTACTGCAAAACGCATAAAGCGTTGATGAGGAGGCCAGATGGGAATATGCAAGTACGCTTCCTTGATGTCCAAGGATGCCAGGAACTCTCCTGCCTTCACTGCCGCTATAACAGAGCGGAGGGTCTCCATGCGAAAGTGCCTGATTGACCCCTTGAGGTCGAGGATAGGCCGTACAGAACCTCCTTTCTTTGGTACCACAAAGTAAATGGAGTAACGTCCCTTGCCAAGCTGATTTTCTGGCACCGGAACGACCGCACCCAGGTGGATCAGATTGTCCAAGGTCTGCTGCACTGCCACAGCTTTGACCGGAGACTTGCAGGGAGAGAGTACAAACCCGTCTCTTAAGGGTCGGCAGAACTCTAGCTTGTAGCCGTCTCTGATGACTTCCAGCACTCAAGCGTCTGAAGTTATTGTGATCCACTCGCCCAGAAACGAGGACAGCCGTCCTCCAATCTGTACTGGGGTGTGGACCAAGGCCCCGTCATTGGGTACGAGACCCTAGGGGAGGACCGGAGGGAGCACCTCCGGGACGGCGGTCTCTGCGAAAGGAATGCTGCTTGGGGGAGAAGTTCCTTTTGAAGGAAGAGGGGGCGGAGGAGCCCGACCTGCCCGGGCGGTACCGACGGGCTTCCTGAAACCATCCTCTGGAGTTACCGGGACGAGCACTAGCCCGAGCCCTGACCTCTGGTAGCCTCTTGCCCTTAGACGTGCCGAGATCGGTCACGATTTTGTCCAGCTCGACCCCAAAGAGCAGCTTGCCTTTAAAAGGCAATCTAGCCAGGCGGGATTTAGAGGCGTGGTCAGCAGACCTATGCTTCAGCCAAAGCCACCGCCGCGCAGAGATTGTCTGAGCCATGCCTTTAGCTGAGGCCCTCAAGACATCATACAGCAAGTCTGCCAAATAGGCTAAGCCCGATTCCAGGGCCGGCCAATCAGCCCTCAAGTAAGGATCCGAGGGGGAAGCCCGCTGCACCATAGTCAGGCACGCCCTGGCCACATAGGAGCCGCAAACTGAGGCCTGCAAATTTAAAGCAGCCGCCTCAAAGGACGACCTTAAGGCCGCCTCCAATCTTCTGTCTTGGGCGTCCTATAGGGCCGTGCCACCTTCCACCGGCAACGCCGTTTTCTTAGTCACCGCAGTGATTAAAGAATCCACGGTAGGCCAAAGAAAGGCCTCATGTTCACTTTCAGGCAAAGGATAGAGGCGGGACATAGCCTTAACCACTTTAAGGCTCGCTTCCGGGACATCCCACTGAGCCGAAATTAAGGTGTGCATGGCATCATGCACGTGGAAGGTTCTATGCGGGCGCTTCGTCCCCAGCATAATGGCAGAGCCAACAGGGGCTGAGGGAGAGACGTCCTCCGGAGAGGAAATCTTCAAAATGCCCATGGCCTGCATTAACAGGTTGGGCAAATTCTCTGAGCTAAAGAGCCGCGCTGCAGAGGGGTCATCCGCTCCATCCGAGCGGGGATCCGTCTCCTCCAAGGAATCCGCAAAGGACCGTTGGGAGAACTCAGATACGCTGCCCTCATCTACATCGGAGGAGACAAAGTCCTCCAAGGCCTGGGAATCAACCCGAGGGCGTTTACCTCCGGGGGCCTCAACCTCTTTACCAGACGAGGGAGCAGGGGCAGCGTTTTGCATAAGGAAGGCCTGATGCAGCAGCAAAACAAACTCGGGGGAGAAACCCCGGATACTGTGCACTTCCGCAGCCTGGGCTACAGCCCTAGACACACCCTCAACCAGCGCTCGCAAGAGCGGGGGAGAGACATGCTGCGCATCCAAGATGCCGTCCGGCGCGACACTCCGCGAAGGAGCCGCGCGGGAAGAACGGCGCTTAACTTTAGCCGCTTTTGTGCCGTCGCCCAAATTAAGGGCGTTTATGGCATCAATGTCTCCCACCTCAAGGGCGGCCCAAGAAGAAGCCGTCCGAGCCGCGTGGCCGGCCAATATGGCGGAGGCGAGCTGCGGGGGATGGGCGTTTATGGCGGGAAAAACCGCCACACCGGAGGAAGGACCGGGACACTCATCGGTCACGAAACTGTCACCCAACAAGGGCGAATCAGACTTTAAGACCCCCGCATCCCCTCTAGAAGCGCACACGCGATCCGGGGAGCGACTCTTTGCGCCCTCGCCCTCCGACGCCATAGGCCACGTGGAGACCAATCGGGGAACCCCCTGCCCGCTATAAAAGGTAAAAATTACCTGCTGTCCACTCCGAGCTGTAACGACCTGGTGTCCCAGTGAGTAGCTGCAATAAACGTTTAAATAAACGTCGAAATAAACGCCTTTAAGGACGTTCAAAAATTTTTTTTTTTTTTTTTTAAACGGAGCCAGCGGGAGGGGGGAGAAAAGGAGGGACCTAGCGCCACCAGGTTTGCACTTGCTCAAGAAGAGCCCTCAACCCCAGGCACTCAACAAAACCTAAAAATTAGGCTTGGAGACCTAGCCAGAGCTGCTGCTGTGTGTGACCACCACCTGCTGAGATAGAGAACATACTGAGGAGTTTCCGGCAGCACATGACCACATATAGGGAGGCAAAGTTTGCTCTCTATCTCCACCTGCTGGTAGATGGACACAACCCACCAGTCTATGGATTGATCAGCATGATGATATGGAAAGGGACATTATGATACTTTTTATTCTCTATTCCTTTCTTAATTCTTAACACTGATTGTTTTTTTGGCCACAGCCACACACTCAGCAGAAGATTTCAAAGTATTGTCCACAATGACACCTAAATCCTTTTCTTCGGTGGTGACTCAATATGGAACCTAGCATCATTTTGCATTTGTCCATATAAAAGTTCATCTAACATCAGGAGCTGTCTGCTGAGGTACTTACAGGCATCAGCTTGGAGCCTGGTGACATCACTGCAAGAGCTTCCCTTCCACCGGCTACATCTGACTGACCCTGCTGCAGAACACAGCCGTGAGGTGTGCCCAATGGAATATGACCAAAGGGGCAGGTCTTGCCCCTTTGAAAAGCTCTCAGAGCCATAAGGTGCGAGTTACCCTGTCTTTTTCAATGGGGAAATGTAGGAGGAAAATTTGTAAGTGCTAAACCTACTGTTGTAAAGGGGTATATGGACAGTCACCTGACTCAAATCAGATGTCATCCTTCTACAACAGTGATGCTCAAACCTGATCCTGGAGGCATCCCAGCCAGTCAGGTTTTTAGGATTCCACAATGAATATTCATGAGTAAGATCTGCATGCAGTGGTGACAGTGCATGGAAATCTCTCATGAATATTCATTGCGGATATTCTGAAAACCTGACTTGCTGGGGTGCCTACAGAAGCAGGTTTGGGAACCACAGTTCTAGAGTACTATTTCCTCTTCAGAGATCTTGTTATTGTCAGGTGGTAGAACTACCCCTCTCCCCCACACAAATCGATGCTTCTATTTATTGCATTTGTACCCCACATTATCCCACCTTTTTGCAGGCTCAATGTGGCTTACAGAGTAGGGTTATGATAAAGTCAGTACATGGTTTAAATACAGTTGATCATAAGCTGAGGTAAAAGAGGAATTAGATAGGTGGATGTTGGGTATGTTGTGTGAGAAGTGTTTTAGGTGTGCTTGGGTGGTTTTGTAAGCAAAGGTCGTAGCATAAGCCTGTTTGTATTTCATTCCTTTGCAGCTGGGGAAATTCAGATTGAGGAATTTGCGGGCCGATCTTTTGGCGTTTCTGGGCGGTAGGTCCACTAGGTTTAGCATATAGAGTGGGGCGTCTGCGTGAATGATCTTGTGCACGGTTGTGCAGATCTTGAACTCAATACGTTCCTTGAGCGGGAGCCAATGTAGTTTCTCTCTTAGGGGGTTCGCACTTTCATATTTAGGTTTTCCAAAGATGAGTCTGGCTGCCGTGTGTTGGGTTGTTTGGAGTTTTTTTTAATTGTCTGTTCTTTACAGCCTGCGTACAGCATGTTGCAGTAGTCCAAGTGGCTTATTACTAGTGACTGTACCAGGGTGCGAAAGACGTTTCTTGGGAAAAAAGGTTTAATTCTTTTGAGTTTCCACATCGATTGGAACATTTTTTTCGTTGTGTTCTTCACGTGGGTATCAAGTGTGAGGTTTCGATCAATGGTGACTCCAAGAATTTTCAGGTTTTCTGAGATAGGAAGTGTGCAGTGAGGTGTGGTTATAGTGGAGGAGTAGTTTGTGTTGTATTGGGAGGTGAGAACTAGGCAATGGGTTTTTTCTGCGTTGAGCTTTAACCGGAATGAGTCCGCCCATGAGTGCATGATCTGGAAGCTCTGGTTGATCTCGTTGGTTATATCGTTTAAGTCACTCTTAAACAGGATGGAGATTGTGACGTTATCGGCATATATGTAGGGATTAAGGTTTTGATTGGCCACGAGTTTGGCTAGTGGTATCACCATTAGGTTGAAGATTGTAGGTGACAGGGGAGATCCTTGAGGGACTCCACATTCCGGTGTCCAAGGCGGTGATCTGGCAGTATTCGTTATAACTTGGTAGGATCTAGTGGTGAGGAATCCTTTAAACCATTTGAGAACTGGGCCTCCGATTCCGAAGTATTCTAGTATGTGTAATAGTATTCCATGATCCACCATGTCGAAGGCACTAGACATGTCGAATTGTAATAGGAGTATGTTCTTGCCGGTTGCAATTGTTTTTTTGAAGGAGTTCATTGCAGACACTAGTACGGTTTCGGTGCTATGATTTGATCGGAATCCTGACTGTGACTCGTGTAGAATTGAGTGTTTGGTCAGATAATCCGTGAGCTGCTTCGTCACTATGCCTTCCATCAGCTTTGTAGTGAGTGGGATAGAGGCGACTGGTCGGTAGTTGGTTAAGTCCATTGTACTTTTCTTGGCGTCTTTTGGCAACGGGGTGAGTAGTATGTTTCCATTTTCCATGGGGAAGAGACCATGTAGGAATCTATAGTTTACTTGGTTCGTGAGGTCTTTTTTAAATTGTTTGGGTGCCGCTCTTATTAGGCTGGTAGGGCAAATGTCGAGTTTGCACTGAGATTTGGCATATTTATTGAGCCAGTGTGTGAGTTCATCTACTGAAATTAGGTCAAAGTTGGTCCATGATCGATCAGCTGGGTATTCCCCAGGTACTGGGTCCAAGCTTTCAAGGATGCTTGAATATTCAATGGTGTTACTTGGTATCATGCGTCAGAGCTTTGTGATTTTTTCATTGAGATACTTCGCTAGGTTGGCTGCCGATGGGGTGTCTGTGTTGTTCGAGGTGACCCGTGTGGTGTTTAGGAGATTGTTTACGAGTGAAAAGAGTTTGTGTGTGTCCTTGTAATCTGGTCCTATTATGGTTTTGTAATACTTTCTTTTGGTATGTCTGATGCTGTATTTGTATTTTCTTTGTAACTGTTTCCATTCTTTAAGTGTGTGTTCGTCTTTTTTTTTTGCTCCATGCTCTTTCTAGTCTTCTGACCTGCGTTTTTAGTTCTTTCAGTTCTTCGTTGAACCATGGGATTGAGCTAATCCTATGCGAGGTTCTGGTTTGGAGCAGGGCTATATTGTCTAGGACTGTTCTGCATCTGTTATCCCATTCTTGTAAGAATTGGGGTGATTCTGTGGTTGTTGTTCATTCGGCGGTATATATTTGTTGCCAAAATGTTAAAGGGTCTATTTTGCCTCTTGTTGTGTAGGTTCTTTTTTTCCTGTTTTTGTTGTTTCTCTTTTGTTTTCCAGAGGAGGGAAGTATTTGCTTTGTAGTGGTCTGACCATGGTGCGATTGTCCATTTTGTGTCCTTGATTGTGAAGTTCACGTCTGGTGAAAATTTGTGAGTTATGATGTCCAGTGTGTGGCCATGTTTGTGGGTGGGCTGCATGTTAGGCCAGTGGAACTCCCAAAGTTGGAGGAATTCCTTGCATTTGTGTACGTTGTTTGAGTTGGTGTCTTCAAGATGGAGGTTAATGTCTACTGCTATGATGATATTCTAGGATGCTAGACAGCTATTTGATATGAAGTCCGTGAAGTGTATCTGTGCTTCTTGCCACTTAGCTGGGGGTCTGTAAAATAGGATTATATTTAATTGATCATGCAAGTTCGGGTGTGTAACTCTGACTGAGGCTATTTCGAGCTGAGGGAGGATCGATTCGGCTATAGTTGTAATGGGAATGCAGGACCCCAGTTACTATGGAGGTCTTAAATCCCAATAAACTTCTATCACTAGGAGCTCTCTCTCCTATGTTCTTTGTAGGGGGATCTATTCCTTTGCCTGTCTCAGTTAAACTGAGATTTGTGAAATCCTCTTTGGATGTTGATAGCGCATTATTCTCTAGCAATTCTTCTGATGTTTCTTTGGAATGTGTGGGCTGCAGTAAGTGAATGGAAAAAGACACCTGAAACTAGTTTACTGCAACTGAGTAATTTTACTAAGGATGTAATGCTTAGAATGACTGATCAGCACACAAGGTTGGAAGGGATAAAATAATATGTGGACACATTTGAAAATCAGTCATCAATACAGGCTGTGGTTTCCTTGACTATCAAAGATAGCTTAATAATTAATCTACAGATGGAAGCTCAGGAGAACATATTAAGGAGCTACAAACTTTGTTCTTAAATTTTCCAATAACTAGGTATTTGGCTACTTTTCAGTTATTCACGATGTACTGACATTTTACATGTAGCTCCTGAATAAACATTACAAATCTTTATGTACCACATGGAGTTAGAATCGAAGAAGGAAGTAATGGATGAAATTAATTCTCCAGATAGTTGGATAAATCCCAATTTTTGGAATCATCTCAAGATATTATAACAAGAAGGGCAAACTTATTAGTTACCTTACAGAGAAAAGAGAAAAAAAATGTCTGTTTAGAAAGCATATTTCCTAAGAAAAGTATTTTCTTTTGTGGACAGGCAATTATAAAACTCCAAGATGTTGCTAAACCAACTCAGATGAGGAGAAAAGCCTTTCTCAGCTGAGACCTAAAACGTTAGCAGTAAGGGCTTCTTTTTTTCCTAAATTTCCTTGCAAGTGTTTGGTCTAATACGGTAAAGATTCATGAGCATTTCCGGATCCTTCTTATTTGGAACAATTTCTATTTGATAAATGTATTTTCAAAGTAATATTTTATTTTTGATATTATTTTGTGGGTGGGCTTAGAAGATCTAGAGTTCTTAGAAATACTGAGCATTTTAACACCATTTTTCTTTTTTTTTTTTTAAACCTTATTTTTGTTCCCCTCATTGCTCCCCTTAAAGTGGGCTTGATAATATTTGAATTACTTCAAATTACTTATTTGCTTAATTTGCATTCTTATTTTACTCATGTTTATTTGGATGACCAGTTTTCTAGCAACACAAGGTCCTTCTGCAATTTCATACAGTCCACATGCAACTTAACAACTTTGAATAGTTTTGTGTCTTCTATAAATCTGATCACCTCACTAGTCGTCCCCATTTCCAGATTATTTATAAATACATTAAAAATGCTGCTTCAAGTATCCTGGGGCTCTCCACCATTCACCTTCCACCACTGAGAGAATTGTCTATTTAACCCTACTTTATTTCTGATCTTTTAACTAGTTCCAAATCCACAACAGAACTTTGTCTTCTATCCCCTCCCTTTTTGGTTTAATTTTATTTTTAATTTCTCAAGAGTCTCTGGTGAGGAACTATGTCAAAAGCTGTCAAACTCTAGATACATAACAACCAGCTCAGCTCACCTTTATTCAAAGATTTATTCACAACTTGAAAAAAAACATGTAGCAAACTGGTGAGGCAAGACTATCTCTGGTTAAATCATTGTTGCCTCTCGATCATTAAACCACAGGTGTCTATGTGTTCAATAATTTTATCATTTTATAACAGTTTCTACCATTTTGCTCAGCACTGATATCAAGCTTACCAATCTGTAGTTTCCCAAATAATTGAAGAACTCTCTTTAAAAATTGGGGTTACACTGGCCATTTTCCAATCTTCAGGTACCACGGACAATTTTAATGACAGGTTTACAGATTATCAATAGCTTTTTATGTTTATTTCAATTTGATATTCATTATCTGGCACACAAGGCAGTTTACAATCATACCTTGCAACTTGCATTTTAAAATACTCTAAAAACGTAAATCTGCAATTTCATTTTTGAGGTTTTTCAGTTCCTTTAGGTGTATACATCTGGTACAAGTGATTTGCAACTCTTTGTAGATTTGGTTTTTTATATCTCCCAGTTTCATTGAGATTTCTTTATTTCCTCTGTATCAACACCCATAAATACTATTTCTGGTATAGGTAGCTCTCTTATATCAGCCTCAGTTTCCCTAAGTCTTCTTCCATTTTATGCTCCTTCAACTCTCCTTGTTTTCTTCCTTTTCTCCCCTACATCTACGACATTGATCATAGATAGAAATAAGCATGTAGATAGCTGTGTTGTTAGTGGACATAAGGATCACTTGATTACTTGACTGCTTAGTGCAGAGTTGGCGGTCCTTATGTTCTACCTAGATAGGAAATTTGACAATGCTGGGGAGGAACCGGCCATCTTGGCACATGTAGGTACCAATGACATAGGAAAATGTGAGAATGCAGTTTTGGAAGGCAAATTTAGGTTCTTAAGTAGAAAGTTGAAATCAAGAACCTAAGGATAGCATTTTCAAAAAGGCTCCTGGCTCTATGTCATGTTTAAATATGCATTTATAACCTGCCTTCTCCCAATAAGGTTCAAAGTGAAGTCACAATTAAGAGTCTAGTGAATGACTACAGGAATATTACAATAACATGTAGTATAACAATATTACAATTTTGAATTAAGTATTTTTGAAAGAGAAGTGTTTTTAATTGTCTTTGAAATAAATAAGAAGCTACTATCTGAATTACTTAAGGAAGAGTATTCAACAATTTTGGCAGACTGGAAAAACAATGAACTTTCTAAAAATCATTTCACTCTTTAAACCTGTGACAGATGGAAAACAGAAGCGATCAATTTATTGTATGGTGTGTTCGACCTATCAGAGGTATCCAAGAGGAAATCACTGAACTATTAGAAGACTGCACCAATAATATTTTATAAACTAAACAAGAAACTTTAAAAACAATCTAAGCCTCCAAATGAGCCAATGAAGTTGAATTAACCAAGGGGGTCACATGATCAAATTTTTTCCATTTCAAATATCAATCAAGCAGCAGTATTCTGCAACAACTAAGTCTTTTCCACATTTTTAAGGAAATCCATAGATACAAAGAAATATAATAATCTCAGCCAAGAGGGGAGACTCAGTCACTGGAACAGAAACTGGAATCTTGTCTAGAACAGAGCTAAACCAAAGGATTTGAGTCTTATCTATATTTAACTTTAACAGACATGATGAAAACCAATCTCTGATCCTATCAATACATATTTTTATCTGATATGAAATTGTAAATCTAAAAAAAAAAGGTAACAAGATAAAGATATCATCTGCATAAGAGTATACAAATTATCATTCTATCAAAGCTAAAGAACCTGAGGATCTCTCATAATAGATGCTAAATAGGAAGGCAAAACAGGAGACTGCTTGGTTCACTAGAAGCAGGTCTTGTCAAACATATCCGATTAATTTATTTGACTTGTTGACTACAAAGGAGGGTATGGGTCAAGGGTTTTTGACTGACAGTGAATTTAAGTTTTTGAACTTTGATAAGCATAAGATTCTGGTGTTTTACCTGCTACCCAAGATCCATAAACTGGAATAACCTCCTGGTCGTCCTATTGTCTCAGCTAGATACTCGCTGTTGGAACGCTCCTGCAAATTTATTGACAAGCATTTACAACCGTGCTTGGTTTCAATCAAATCATATTTAAAAGATATGACCCATTTTTTACAGGTTCTGCAAACTATGGAGAATGGTTGTTTTCCCCCCCACTTGTTATTGGTGACCCTGGATGTCTGTTCGCTGTACACCAGCATACCGCAAGGAGAGGCATTGAATGTATTATTTGAGTCATTTGAACAATGCCCTCATCCGCACTTGATTCCTTCTGACTTTTTGGAACAACTAAGTGGTATAGCTATGGGCATGAACTTCTTCATTTTTGACAACAGATTCTATCAACAAAAGTTGGGGATAGCTATGGGGGCGACTTTTGCCCCGACCATAGCAAATTTGTTTATGGCCATGTTTGAAGAGAAATGGATATATTCATCTATTTACTTTCAGCATATCCACTTGTGGAAGCGATTTACAGATGATGTGTTTTGCATTTGGATGGGCACAGCAGATTTGCTGCAACAATTTGTGGATTATTTAAATCAATGTCATGCATGGATTAAATTTGAGATATCAAGCAGCACACAGCGGATTTCGTTTTTGGATGTGTGGGTTGAGAAGGGAGATAGTTTTTCTGTCAGGTTCCAAACGTGAGCCCTTGGGCTGCTGACGAGGAGCGACAGCAGCAGGCAAAACCCACCAACCAACACTGGGCTAGCACACCGGCATAGGCAAGGACTGCAGGCACCACCCAGCGAACCGGAACACACGGACTGGAACCCCCTGGACTTGAGGACACCGGACTGGTCCGCACTGGACTGGAACACACCGGACTGGTCCGCACTGGACTGCAACACACTGGGCTGGAATACATTGGACTGGAGTACAGTGGACTGATTCGCACTGGACCGGAACACCCCGAACTGGTCCGCACTGCTTCACCTGCACTTAGCCACTGTCCCCCAGGAGTTGAGCCCCTGGGTTCAAACTGCCGGCAGGACTTACCGGATGCAGGATAACACAGGGGCTGGGATACTAGAACAAGCTTGACAGTACCAAGACCAGGAATGGGACTAGGGCTGAGGGACCACCTCAGACCCTGGAATACAACGCAAGCTTGCACAAACCAGGAACACAGGGCCAAGACAAGACGGAAGTGCTCCCAAGCACCAAAAGGAAAGGCAGGGAAGCCCCCAGGGGAAAGCAGGGAAACCCAGCAATTCAGAAGTGTTCCTATAGTGTAACCAGACTGAAGTGCTCCTAAGCACCTAAACACAGAAATGCTCCCCAGCACTAAACTAGCAGAGGTGCTCCTAAGCACCGAACCAACAGGAGTGCTCCTAAGCACCGAACCAACAGGAGTGCTCCTAAGCACCAAACCAACAGGAGTGCTCCTAAGCACCAAACCAACAGGAGTGCTCCTAATCACCAAACCAACAGGAGTGCTCCTAAGCACCAAACCAACAGGAGTGCTCCTAAGCACCAAACCAACAGGAGTGCTCTTAAGCACTAAACCAACAGGAGTGCTCCTAAGCACTACACTAACAGAAGAATGCCTAAGCACTAAACTAACAGGGGTGCTCCTAAGCACCAAGCTACAGCAGTGCTCCACAGCACTACACTAACAAAGGGGAAGCAGGTGAGCCACAAGGAGAAAGTAGGGAAGCTAAACACAAACTAACAAAGGTGCTCCTAAGCACAAAGCTACAGCAGTGCTCCACAGCACTAAACTAACAAGAGTGCTCCTAAGCACTCCATTAACAGAAGTGAACAGCAAAACAGAAGTGCTTCTAACAGCACCAAAAGGGAAAGCAGGGGAGCCACAAGGAAAAAGCAGGGAAGCTAAACACAGAAGTCTAAAGAGCACACTGCACCAACACTAACCTGGACCTAAAGCAAAGGTGCAAAGGCAAAGGCAGCAAGTTCCCAGGTGGCTAATAAGCTCATCACCGCTGAGCTCAGCTGCAGCAATCACAAGGCAGCTACGGGTGAGGCTAGCTGCCAAACTTCCACACAAGACTGGAAGGCTAAAATATCTGGACCGGAATGAAGAGAGTCTGGCAAGTCTATGGCAGCCACCGGTTCTGGCCACCAGAGGGCGAGAGGAGCACAACCCAATGGAAAAAAAGTCATGCACATGACATTTTCTACCACTGTTTTTTCAAAACCTACTGCACTTCTCAAGGAATTCCTTGCTGCACTTCTCAAGTATGCATCCTCTGCACATGAAAAGGAACATTCCGTTTGTGCAATTTCTGCAATGTCGAAGGATTTATGAGTTTAAGAGTTGCACTAGAACACTGAGCAATAAATTAGTTCAGCGAGGATATCCTCAACATGTGGTTAAAAAAGCAACAAAACGAGCATGGTATAACCCTAGAGAGTCACTCTTACAATACAAAGCGGTTCAACAGTGTGATGACATATTGCCTTTTGTCATTAAATATAATGCGAACACCACCAGGCTCAGTAGAGCTGTAAGGAGACATTTTGAACTATTAAAAACGCATTCCATATTTGAGAGATCCACTATTTTGTTTTCATATCAGAGAGGTTGTAACTTGGGAGATCTATTGAGCTCAAATGATGTATGGTCTCCAAGGAGAGCTCACACAGATGTGGGTAGTTACAAGAAATGTGGCCACTGTTCGGTGTGTCACATTGTGAAGGATGGCAGTGAATTCATCCATCTGAACACAGGAAAGAAAGTGTTTTGAAATCGAATACGACTTGTGAGTCTGCAGGGGTGGTTTATTTAATCAAGTGCCCCTGTGATTTACTTTATAATGGCCAAACAACCAGGAGTTTGAAAACAAGACTGATGGAGCATTGGTCCTGCCTGAAGCATTTGAAACGGGAGGCACCCTCCTAGTTATTCATTGTGAAACTAAACACCATCAGTTTGACAAGTTACAATGTACAGTATTGGAACAATTACAGGCATCGCAGAGGAGAGGCGACGTGGATCGTGCTCTACATCAACTTGAACAAAAGTGGATCTTTTATTTCAATTCAGCAGAACCGGACAGAGTGAATGTCCGGGTGGAATGATTGGCATTTTTTTGATAAGGGTTGAAGTGATGTCACTGTCACTGATCATCATGGATTGGTGGTGCTTTATCTATTTCAGTAGCTGTGGTGGCGTCTTTTTGTTAGTTACCTGCTTAGGTTTGCAAGACAGCAGATCAGACACAGGATCGGAACCCCTGATGCAGCTCGTGTGAAACGGGGGACTCCCTGTTGGGTTGTTTTGGATAAACTGACTGGCTGGTGATGGTATGGGCAGTGGAGCGCTATGCGAACAAGAGAAAATAGAAGAATCCTAAGTTAAGAGCTTTTGTGCTATCTCACCAGGATTGTTGAAGTGCATTGAATGGATTTGCACTGAATTGAATAGGAATTGAACTGAACTGTATTATGTGTTGTACATGTATACACACGTCTGTCACCTCATCAGTTTTTGTTTTTGAAACACTTTAACACAGTAAGGAGTGGAGTTATTTTCAGCCATATGATGGTGCGTCGGGCCCACGTCTTATATATTGGTTTTTTAGGCTGGCTGGGTGGCATTACTGAGGCTTTTTTTCTCCACTTTCTAAAGTGCTTGGTTGTAAATCAGCTGTTTTAGTGACAGCGTTGGTATCTATATTTTTGCACTCGTTGTGCTGCTTGGTTTGATATTCATAGTTAAAATGTAATGCCAAAGTGTGGAGTGATACACTTGGGGTGCAGAAACCCAAAAGTTAGATACTGGATAGGAGGGGAGAGATTAGTAAAGCTCAACTCAGGAGAGAGACCTTGGGGTGTTGGTGTCCGAGGATCTGAAGATGAAGAAACAATGTGACAAGGCAATGGCCGTGGCCAGAAGGATTCTAAGCTGCATAGGAAGGGGTATACAGAATCCTCAAAGCAGTGGATGTGGAATCAAAATAACTCAAAACCTCATATCCATATATATCAAATGATCCACACAAGAAACAAAAAATGAGTGAATGTCTATTTATAAAGAAGGAAAAGCCTCAAGGCACTCCAGACCCGTAGGTGTAATGAGCTGCTGACGATCAAAATGACCTAAATATTGGTCAATAAGATCGGTTCCTCATCATTTGCTAAAAACCTTCTAGATTTTAAAGAGTTCAAAGAAGTGTCCAAAAAAATGTGTTCATTTCAAACAGATACACATTTGTATACCCCTCTTGTAATTCACAATGCACTCGCTTAAAGTCAATCACTCTTGTACTTAGCTGTGCCCATCACCTGCCAGGTAGACTGATCGTCTCGAGTAGAGGATCAATTTAGGAACCTCTGTCAATTTTCATGGATTGTTTTCTACAGCCACTTGTGTCAGAAGGAAGATCATACCTCAAGGATACCACACACATTTTACGGTGCTTTGAGTGCAAGGGCAAGCCCGAGAGCTACAAATGGTGACGCTAGACGTGACATCTCTTTACACTAGAATATCTCAGGATGAAGTGCTTGAAATACTAAGATCTGCTCTTGACAAGAGAAGGCCATCTAGAATTCCTACTCCTTTCATTGTAGAGCTAGCTAGCCTAGCAGTGAAGAAAAATTTCTTTCAGTTTGATGGTAAGATCTATCAACAAATATCCGGGTAGCTATGGGAGCAAAGATGGCTCCCTCGGTGGCTAATCTGTTCATGACTGATTTTGAAGAAAGATACATCTATAAAGAACCTTTGTTTGAACATGTGTACCTATGGGTGTGGTTTATAGATGACATTTTTCTTCTATGGGATGATAGCACTGATTTGCTGCAACAGTTTGTATGCACCCTTAATAACTACCACCCTGCAATTCAATTTGTCATGCAATGTCATAGAAATGAAATATCTTTTTTGGATATCTTGGTCAAGAAGTCTGAGGATGGATGGTTTACTACAGTTTTTCATAAAGAGACGGATAGGAATATCTTCCTTAATTATCAGAGCTGCCAGCCTCTGTCATTAAAGAACAGTTTAACCTTCTCTCGATTTTTGAGATACCACAGAATTTGTTCTACAGATCAAGAATTTATAAATAGACGTTCACTAATTTTTTTGTTTCTTGTGTGGATCATTTGAGAGAGAGAGAGAGAGAGATAGGGGTATAACCAGCAGAGGAGGTGTTGATGCCCCTTTACAAGTCGTTGGTGAGGCCCCACTTGGAGTACTGTGTTCAGTTTTGGAGGCCATATCTTGCTAAAGATGTTAAAAAAAAAACCTGGAAGCGGTGCAAAGAAAAGCTACAAAAATGGTATGGGACTTGCCAACCTGAACATGTATACTTTGGAGGAAAGGAGAAACAGGGGTGACATAATACGGACGTTCAAATATATGAAAGGTATTAATCCGCAAACAAACCTTTTCTGGAGACAGGAAGGTGGTAGAACTAGAAGACATGAACTGAGGTTGAAGGGGGGCAGACTCATGAGTAATGACAGGAAGTATTTTTTCATGGAGAGGGTGGTGGATGCGTGGGATGCCCTCCAGCGGGAGGTGGTGGAGATGAAAACAGTAATGGTCTTTATCTGCCATCACTTACTATGTTATGTTACTATGTGTTTGACATGTAAAACAACCATTTCAATCATATCCCCTTCTCAGCCATTTTTCTCAAGCTCAAAAGCCCCATCTTGTTTAGCCTCTCTTCATGAGTTACACTATACCCTTTTTAAGATGGGACAAGCAAAATTGTACACAATATTTAATGTGCAGAAGCACAAGGGCTTAATGATATTTTGTACCTCTATTTAGTATTATTTTACCCTGTGTGCACATCAGTTTGCTACTTAGATGCTCAGTAAACTAGTCTCAAGATCCTTCTGCAAATCAGCCATTTTAATGACTTTGAGTGATTTTGTGTAATCTGTAAACTTGTTTACTTCATGTTACTTCTCTCTTATTCAAACTCTTTCAGGACTCTGCAGTGAATGCTATCTGGTCCTGATGATTTGTTGCTCTTGAGTTTGTAAATTTGTTCTATTACATCTTCTAGGCTTACAGTGATGTTTTAGCTACTCCAAATCATCAACCTTATAAAAAAAAAAAGTTACTGGTTTGGGTAGTGCCCCCATAGCCTCCCTCAGAGCAAAGAAATTGGTTAATTTTACTGCTATTACCTTATCCTCCCTGAATACCCCCTTTTACCCATCAAAGTCTCTCTTGGCCTGCCTTATTACATCTAACTTGTCAGTGCTTGTGTGCTCATTTGTTTACTTTATTAGGGTCTGCTATCTATTTTCTAAAAGACACTCTTGTTTTCATTGCCTCTTCTACCTCAACATTAAAGCATGCTGACTTTCATTTGACCTTCTTTTTGACTTTTCTGTGAAATAAATACTATGCTGAGAAGCCAAGTTATACTGGGCCAAAAAGTTTATAAAACTTCAACCTACTGTTAAGATTCTCTAGCCCAGATAAAGGAATTCAGTTAAATTCTCATACTTTTTGGCCCTTACCTATCTAGAATGAGACTGAGGACCCCATTTTAATAGCAATAGGAGGGTAGAACAGCCTTTTCAGAAAACAGAAGAAGTTCTTCAGTGGGTCAGTTTCCCATTCAAATAACTCCTATAAGCAGAGCAGGCTCTGTAAGAGGCAGCTGCAGAGATGGCCTGAAATGAACAGTGATCCTTTATTTTAGACACCAGCACTTTAAACATATTTCTTGCTCTCACTCAGTTAATATGAGCATTAAGGTAGATGGCACAATGACTGATGCACATCCATTGATGGTGAGACCCCAGGCAGTGAACGAGTCTTTAAAATGGGCTACATCAGAGCTGGCCTTGGTGTTGATGCTTTTGGTACAGGGCCAAAAAAATTCAAGGTCACCACCATTCATGATCCTTTTCTCAAGATCTTCCTCAAAGACTGCTTAACTTGAGATACTGTGGTCCATATTATGTATAGTATCATCCTCTAAGGACTTACTTTATAGACCTGGTTTTATTGCCCCAGATCTTTGAAAACCCCACCTACCAAGTTACAACTATTTTTATACACAAAATTCAAGACAGGTTTAAAGACCTACTTTTATACACAGGCTTTTTCTTGAGTAGATTAAAGTCCTTGGTTGTAAGCAGCTAGCATGTTGGATCTGAGATAGCATGGACCAGCTAGCTGAAGAGCTGGAAATGTTGCTGTTAAATTACTGTAGCAACAGCAACCTGAACTGGGAGGCTCAGATGGCACAGACATATGGAAAGCCTGGAAAATCTGTCTTGGTTTCAAGTTGTTTATTTATTTTTCTGCCAGAGAATTCATATCCTGTCTTGATGTGTTATTTCTGTAAAATCTTGTTTACATAGTAATATAGTAGATGATATC
Source organism: Microcaecilia unicolor (assembly GCF_901765095.1). Lineage (NCBI taxonomy): Eukaryota > Metazoa > Chordata > Amphibia > Gymnophiona > Siphonopidae > Microcaecilia > Microcaecilia unicolor. The sequence continues at coordinate 566,502,315 of NC_044032.1, read as the reverse complement.
CCATCTGATCTCCCCAACAAGATAAACTCGTATCATATGGTGTGACGCAATATAACATATGCGCACTTCATCTTGATCTGTCTTTGCCATATTTAAGGCACAGATCATAGAAGTCTGTCCAGCACTGGTCCTATTCCCCAAACACTAACTTCCACTTAAGACCCACTCCAATCTATCCAGATCTGTCTAGCATACTCATGGCACAGATTGTAAAACTCTGGCTTTATTTCCCAATTACTGGACTTGCTGTCTAAGCACTACTAAGTTTGATTAGCTTACTTCCAATCTCTTTCTGTATAGGAATCCTTTGTTTTTAGTCCATACAAGTTTGAATTCTATTACTGTTTTCATCTCCATCACCTCCCATGGGAAGGCAGATTTTATTTTATTGACTATTTAACTTGTAAACCACTTACTTGATTGAAACATTGTACATTAAATGTTAAATCTGTGAAATGTACCACCTAAGGTAAACCTGTGGCTTGAATTACAGTGATGTGAAAAAGTATTTACGATTTCCATATTATTGCATATATGTTGCACTGAATAGTTTCTGATCTTTAAATAAAATGTAATATTAGACAAAGGAAACCTTAATAAATGCATTATACAGTTCTTAAATTACTTCATTTATTTAAGGCACAAAGTTAACCAACATATCACCCATGTGAAAAAGTAACTGCCTCTTAATCAGTTGACCAAATGTAATTGATAATTGCATTCAGGTGATTCAACACAGTGAGGCTTGATCGCTGCTGAATCTAAACCTCACTATATAAGGAACCTTACCATGTGAGTAAAATAGTTACCATGATCAAAGGAAATTCCAGAAAAACATTCTAAGCCAAATAGTGGAGACTATTCTAAAGAACAGAATGACTTAGCACAGAGACAAACATGGTTCAATGGGACAGAGTAAGCATGGGTTTAGCCAAGGGAAGTCTTGCCTCACCAATTTGATTCATTTCTCTGAAGGCGTGAATACACATGTGGATAACGGTGAGCCCGTTGATGTAGAGTATCTAGATTTTCGGAAAGCATTTGAAAAAGTTCCTCACGAGAGACTCCTGAGAAAATTAAAAAGTCATGGGTTAGGAGGCAACGTCCTTTTGTGGATTAGGAATAGTTATTGGACAGAAAACAGAGGGTAAGGTTAAACGGTCCTTTCTCTCAGTGGAGGAAGGTGAATAGTGGAGTGCAGCAGGGATCTGTACTGGGATCAGTGCTATTTAACACATTTATAAATGATCTGAAAATCGGAATGACAACCGAAGTGATTAAATTAGCAGATGACACAAAACTATTCAAGATTGTTAAAAAATGAGCAGACTGTGAAAAGTTGCAGGAAGACCTTAGGAAACAAAGCATGGACATCCTAATGGCAAATGAAATTTAACGTAGACAAATGCAAAGTGAAAAGTTGCAGGAAGACCTTAGGAAACAAAGCATGGACATCCTAATGGCAAATGAAATTTAACGTAGACAAATGCAAAGTGATGCATGTTGGAAAGAATAATCCAAATCACAGTTATATATATGATGCTAGATGCACCTTGGGGGTCAGAGCGCAAGAAAAAGATCTAGGTGTCATTGTTGACAATATGCTGAAATCTTCTGCCCAGTGTGTGGCAGCAATCAAAAAAGCAAACAGGATGTTAGGAATTATTAGGAAAGGGATGGTAAATAAGGCTAAGAATATAGTATTGCATTCAATTCTGGTCACTGTATCTCAAAAAAGATATAGTGAAATTAGAAAAAGTTTAAAGAAGAGGTTAAGGCTCTTCATCTTGGAAAAGAGATGGCTGATGGGGGATACCATTAAGGTCAACAAAATGAATGCTCATCTCAAATATGTAAAAATGCACCTAGACGATTCCTAAGCCTTTTGGGATAATGTTCTAAGGACAGACGAGTCAACAGTGGAACTCTTTGGGTAATACTGGTTCCGCTATGTCTGGTATAAAGCAAATAGAGCATTCAACAGTAAGAACATTATATCAACAATTAAACACAGTGGTGGCAGAATGATGATGAGAAAATGCTTTGCTTCCTCAGGACCTGGACATTCAAGGAAAATTCTTAAGGAGACCATCTGGTCATCTGTCCATGGACTAAAGCATAATTGGCCTATACAGCAAGACAATGATCAAAAACACAAAAGGCAAGTCTATCTGAATGGCTGAGGAGAAACAAAATTAAATTTTTAGATTAGTCAAACCCAATGGAGATGATATGATTGGACCTGTAACAAGCAGTTCCTGTGCAAAAACCTACAAGTATGTCTGGATTAAAGGAGCTCTGCAAAGAACAGTGGGCAAAGATTCCTCAAGAGTGATATGAAAGACTGGTATCAAATTACAGGAAGTGTGTTACGTGTTTACTCAAGTTCCTGTTGCCTAATATTACATTTTGTTTAAAGATCAGAAACCAATAGGGGAAAAGTTTTCCACATCACTGTAGAACTCTCATGACTTGGAACAGAATGAGTGATCCTCTGCACAAAGGCTGTTTAATAACCCAAGAGCAGCTGCCAATATTGCTATATTCTTGACTTTTTGCTCCACCAGTGTTTCTTAACCTTTACTTCAAGTGCAGCATCAGAATCCTTCACTCCCAGTACTGAAGAGCCGAAACCAATTTCTTCAAAAGGGACTTCCAAAATGAATGGCCCCAATCAATGTTTGACCTCAAGGGGGATTGATGTCTACTTGATGCTCACATCACCAGTACCTGGTACAACAGCAGGGTACTTGAAAGGTAATGCCAGTGCACTTGGGTCAGACTTGGTTTAACATAGCAGCTTCACCTTTTACTCTTAAAAGCTATGAAAAACCTATTTATCATCATCTGACAGGCAGAGCAACTAGGAATGCTGTGCTCATGCCAAAAGCATACCAAGTACAATTTATAGTTGTCGGTGACAGATATTGTCCTGGAACACCACTCACAGTAATTCATGTCACTAGAAATCTTGTTTCTAGGACATTGGGCAAATATAGCTACAGAAAAGTCACCAACTTCTGAGGGCTCTAAATCTTGTTTGTCCTCTGAGAAAAAAAATTGCTGTTTAAAAAAACATTTAAAGTTTACAAATTGCATTTTTTGCAACTTAAATTGCACTGCAAAACTTTCACAGAACTTTTATTTAAAAAATACCAAACTTAAAAGATATTATTAATAATCATTATAATTTCTAATTCTATGAATATGCTTCTTTGCTGCAGCATATGGAGGTATGAGCTCCTGTAGTGTATGTGAATAAACACAGTCAAACTCTTCCCTCCCTCTGTCCTCCCCAACAAGTTTAAAACCACCACAAATAAGATCACCAGAATAGGTTCTGCTATAGAAACCCTTCTCCCATGTGATGGGGTGTATGTCCTGTCACTGGAAGTAGGTCCCCTACACCAAAGTAGATATCTCCATGTCTTTACAAGAAGACAACTTGGTTTTAGTCCTCACCATTATACTTAGGGTGAATTCTGGCGCCTTAGAGTAGGGGAGGACTGTTGGGACCTGCAGGGCCTGCCCCGACCAGGGAATACCATAAACGTCTGAGGAGATAAAACTCACCTTGAGAAGAAAGGGGACCCTTAGACAAGACTCTATAGCAGAGGACGGCAGAAAGGAAAGACCAACGTCTCCTTGCGAGTGGAAAGGTTTCTACTTGGATATTTGGCTTGCACCTTCAACAAGCAGTGTTTTGGATATTCGGTTTGCATTTTCGGCAAGCGGTGCTTTGGATACTAGACACTCGGCTTGCACTTCAGCAAGCGGGGATTGGGATACTGGAAATTCAGCCTATACTCCAGAGTAGGCAGCATGTCGTTCACATCCCACTTACAGCTCCAATGTTTTGGTGAAAAAAAACTTTGAATGTCAACTGTTGCTCAATGGTTTGGCAGTAAAATATCCAACTATCAATTTAATTTTCTTGTAGGTCAATTTCCTTTAAAAGCTGATTCAAAAGACCTAAGCAATATCCAAATACAGTCACATTTGACAAGCCAGGCTACCAATTCAAAACATCATCCTACTCAAACTACAAGAAGTTTGTGCAAATACTGTAAGCTGAGGCAAAGTCTGAAAAGATTAACAGTCTCCCTCACTCAATATAACATTCAAACAAGTTAAACGATTTTTAAGAAAACTAAAGCTAATGTGTTTATTACAATTCTCTTCATTTAATATAAGAAAAGCAAGAAAAAGGAAGCTGGCATGCTCATGCTTATTAAAAAAAAAAAAAAAAAAGCAATCTGCCACAGCTTCTAAGACAGTGGTTCCCAAACAGTGGGTCACATCATCAGTGGATAGAGATCAAACAAATAGGGCTGCTCCTCCACCCTCTGGATCTCCACTGTGACCTATGCCCAGTAGTGGCAGTCACCATGGGGCTTGTGAGTCACATTCAAAGGCAAGCCCCCCCCCCCCCCAATATATGGGCTTCCCATTAGATTGGAAATGCATACAAAGTACTGAGGCCTAAGTGACTGCTGCAACTGTTCCCACCACTGCTGCCTTTATGATCTGAATTTTTGGGGAGGGAGGGGGAATTGGCAAAGGGAGGGGAGGGAAGTGAGAAGCCTACTGTTCTGTTTTCATCATCATCTAGTGTCACATGAATTTCAAAGTATTAAAAAGCACTCATACTGGATAAAAGGTTATGAAGTACTGTTCTAAGACATTTGTCCAAAAACAGAACACTGTAATCAAAGCAACTAGCAAACTGAAGCTGCCAAATTAGATGGTAATCACATGGACCAAAAGAGAACATGACAAAATGACAGTCACAAAGAAATTTGGACACCTTAAAGCAAAGCAAATTGGTAGCTCTGTATTATCAAAACAATTTAACTGAAAACAAATGTCACAAGAACCATTGTGATGGTTCCAAATTATCTTTCTTAAATGAAAAATGTAATGGGCTTTTGTTAATGTATGCGATTAGTGGATGTGGTTCTCCATTTATTCTAACATATTTACTATTTTTTTTTTTTTAAATTTCCAAAATTTATCACTAATATTCCTATAACATTAATAAAAATACACAAGCATATACGCAGATTTTTAAAAAGTATTTGCTTTGTTAAGTTCATTCTTTTCAAATGACTTGTTCCCTTCTCAGCTTAGGTTCACATGAAACCTACCAAAATCTGTAACTCCCTTACATTTGGACTGGGAACTTTTCCTCTTCTTATTCTTTAATTTAGGGGTTTTGTCTTTAGACGCAAGGCTAGCTTGTGCTGATGCTTTCCTTGATTTAAATGTTTTAGTAACTGTTGTTGGATCCATAGGATCAGGCATGCTGCTAAAACTCTCCAGCGATTCCTCATCTAACTGTCTTCTTCGTCTTCCATTATCCAATGGTTTTTTATGATTACCAGAGGCTAAGCTTTGCACTGCCACAGGAAGTGTTGTTTTAAGAAGTGTCCGTTTTTCAATTTGACCTCCCTGGTTGTCATTTGACCAGGCCGATCTGCTTTGTTTTACTTCCTCTACAGGTTGATCTTGACTCCTTTAAGGAAAAATGCAGAATATAGTCAATCAAAGTAGACTATTAAAACACTTCAATTACATATACCATTAAGAATATAATAAGTTTCAATATGTAGTGATCAGTTAGTCAGATATACTTCAAAGCTGCAACCACAATAATTGGATGTTTGTATTCATCCATAACTAGATGGCCTGTTTACTAAATTGCACTAAAGTAGCTGGTACGCATGTTTGCATGTGATAGCCACTGGAGTGAGTCCCTGTTAACAGGTACTGCATGCTAAAACCAGCCAGTGTGGTAAAAATCCCAAGCTAGTTACTTCGTGCGGATTCGGGATGTATCAGTACAGGTTATGGGCAGAGACAGAGTGTGGCCAGTACAACTACCACCACATAGTACATGACTGCATGCTAGCTGTCAGGGGTACTGCATTGTGCAACCTGTATTTTTGTGCATTTTAATTGTATATTGTAGATCAGTGTTTCCAAGTCTACTCCTGGAGTACCCTTTGACAGTCAGGTTTTCAGGATATTCACAATGAATATCCATAAACTTGATTTGCATATACTACCTCCACTATATGAAAATCTCTTTCACGCATATTTTTTGAGGATATCCTAAAAAAAACTTGACTAGCAAGGGGTACTCCAGGACCGGATTTGGGAAATACTGTTGTAGATAATGCTTCTTCTTTGTACACCGCTTCGGAGTCATGGAGAATTAGCAGTTTAATAAATTACAGATTAGATTAGTGTGGTTGCATTCAACGCCTGCTCAGTCTAGTAGCTCAGCCCAGGCCCTTATAAAAAAAAAAAAAAAAAAATTCCCAAACTTCCCCTCCCCCCAAAGCAATGCAACTCCATATAGCACCCATCCACCACAAGAACCCTCCAAAACGTTTTTTCACACAGCAATCCCCAACCCTCTCCCTACACAGTAATCTAGTGGATGGGATAGAGGTGGTTACCCTCTGCTTCCCACAACCAATAGGGTTAAAAATGCCAGCCAGAAGCTCTAGCAATAGTATCACAAGATTATTAACATAGGTCATAGCTGCTATTTTAGAGTCCAATGGTTATGGCATGGAAGCAAAGTCCAGTCCAATCCACCAGATTACCAGGAAGACTTACAGGGTAGTCCCATAAAAAAGTGTGTGTGTGTGTATTGGGGGGAGGGGGAGGAGTCTCTCGAGGAGGGTTTGGGTTCTGCCACCAAGGCAGCAGTTTTGGTTGTTTCTTTTTGTGTTGTGCATATAAGGATAAGGTTTATTTACTTCTATTTCACTTACACCTAAGTACAAAATTAACATACATACGGTAAAATACAAAATATTAAACAAAACATACATAAAATATTAATAAATACAAACAACTTTCCCAATCATCAAAATCCACTGAACTCTCATTCACCCAACTCAAATCCTGCTATTTCTTCAATTTAAATATAGTCATTCATTTTCATATCCATATTCGTACCCGTCGCAATTATGTTTACTGCATAGTTTCTCACCTACAGCAATTCCATAAGCCTTCACAAATAGATGACCTTTGGGCCTGTGCAATATCTGCCCTGTGCAGTACAGGACAAATGTTGGCCACATCCCTTTCATTTACCACACAAGCTTTGTGCATTTAAATTGTAAAAACCTCACTTTAGTAAACATTCCCCTGGGTTACGTGTAAATTCCAATCATCAGTGACAACTAGTAGCAGACAGGCCATGTAGATTCACTACTAAATTTTGAAAATGTTTACCTTTGTTTATCTCCTCCACTAGAAGAATTGCTTTCAAAAGGTTTGGGAAATGCCATGTACTCAGTTTTTCCAGAAGTATTATGATCTTGGGACTGAGGCAGTTCACTATTCTGTGGTGTGGCGTTTTGAGAATAATCACCAAAACCAGAAGGAAAACCGGGGTTGAAGCTCATGCCTGTGGGAATGTGTTAACATAAAGCTATAATCTTTGGAATTAGCAAATTGTTAACCTACTATGATGAATATCAGAATCCAAGTTAACTTAATTTAGTGTTGTCACATATACTTGAATATTAAGCCATCTAATATAAACAGAACAATTTTCACCTAACAAAACAGAGGAAACAAACTCATCTAGCTTGTCATTGATGTACCTACCGGTGGTGTCCAGCATGTCTCTCCTGCCCCCTCACCCACGGTGTCCAACATTTCTCTACCCACTTCCTTCCCCCAGAATCCTGCATTTGTATTTCTTCCTTCCTCACATCCCTCTCACAATTCGGCAAGGCTGTGATCAGCATAGCACCACAAGCACAGCAGAACTTTCAGACAGCGGATGTCTGCAGGTCATGCACAAATGCTCAAGCTCCTGAACCAGCCAATCGTGATGCTTCCGCTGCTATGCTCATCACAGAGTCTTCAAACCAGGAAAGGGAGATAAGGAAGAAAAAAAGCCTTTTGCAGAGGAGGTGGAAGAAAGAAGCTGCACACCAAGGGTAGAAGGTATTCAGAGGTAGGGAAGATAAAAAGACATCTAATTTTGGATGTAAAATTTTGGGGAAAATAATCTTGTTTATAATCAAGTTATATAAGGTATTTTAAAGCATTGTGGCTGCCAGAGTTGTTCACTTGCATTCAAGTGAGAATAAATGCCTTCTGCCCTTAGAGAACACCCGCTACAGGTTAAGTAGCTTTGCTTTCTCCTAGGACAAGCAGGCATGATATTCTCACATATGGGACTCACTAGCTGCCAGGCTCACAAATATAATAATAATCTTGAGAGTTAAGGAGAAAGTGAGCCTGTGGCGAAACAGGGAATTTTCCTGCTTGTAAAATGTCGAATCTAAACCGTCCCCCCCCCCCCCCCCCCCATAGCTGACTGGTGGATTGCCTTGGATGATCAAAGTAGGTATATGGGGCGGGTGAAAAATTGGATGGCGTTGCATGGAATGTGTTTGAACTTGCATTGGTTACCTGTTGTCCAGCGGATACAGTATAAGGTTCTGTCAATAATTCATTGCACTTTGTATGCGGGTGCTCCTGCCTACTTTCAGGAAGTTTTGCAGGTATACCATCCTACTAGATCTTTGACATCGGATAAAACAATGCAATTGTCACTGGATCCAATTATGCAATCACACTATGCAGAAACAAGTTCTTCATCGTTTACAGTGGCTGATACACAACTATGGAAAGCACTCAAAGTTCACTTAAGCTCATTTAATAATGTGCATCGATTTAAGAAGCAGCTTAAAACACAGACTTTTGTGGTAGCATTCTATTGAGTAGTGATTACTATACTGTTTTTCTGATTTATAACGAATCACCTTTAAAATCTGCTCCCTAGTTCACAAAATTCTGTATGGTGAAGTCCCTGGCTACATGCTTAATCTAATCATACTACCTCCCAGGAATACATTGAGATTATCCCATTCATATTTAAACCTTCATTACCCAAACTGCAACGGACTTAAGTACAAATCCACGTATCATCCTTCTCTTTCATCAGCTCGCAATTAGGGAATTCTTTACCAAAGACTATGAAAACCATCTACAACCATCTAAATTTCATGAAATCTCTTAAGACCATGCTATTTGGGAAAGCTTATCCCACGGACTCAGCATGTGTCTCCTCTGCTTGATACACATCAATCTAGTGACTGGAATAGGCTTCCTGAGCCATTACATCTAGCTCCATCCCTGGCTGCCTTCAAATCCGGGCTAAAGGCCTACCTGTTTGATGCTGCTTTCGACTCCTGACTTGTAACTTTTATCTTATCCTTATGTGTCCTTCTGTCTGTCCTTCCCTTATCCTTTTTGGTCCTGTCTGTTTGTCCTGATTTAGATTGTAAGCTCTTTTGAGCAGGGACTGCCTTCTTCATGTTCAATTGTAAAGCGCTGCGTACGACTGATAGCGCTATAGAAGTGATTTATAGTAGTAGTAGTGACAATTTTGGACACATTCACCCTTCCCTCCTCTCTCCTGATTTCCCTTTTCGTCCCTTCCCCATCCTCCCCATTATTACTTATGTAGGTTTTCAGTTGTATTAGCATATTATTACTGCATTGGCGTCTGCCTCTGCGGTGCACTGTAAGCAGTGCTTTTTTTGTGCCGGTACGCGACGGTGTCATTTCCTTTCCTCGAGGGCGAGACGCGCTGAGAATGCAGGGAAAGGAAGCGGCCGACGCGATCGAAGGAGGCAAGCCTGTCAGCTGTTTGTTTTATTTCTTCAGTCTGCCGGTTCGCGAAAAAATAAGTTTTAGGAGGCAGGGATCGGTGCAAACAGCAGGGAGCGAGCAGGGGAGGGTGAGCAAGTGGGGCTGGGGGTTGTGTGGCCAAGTGGGTCTGGGGGGGGGGGGGTTGTGTGGCCAATTGGGTCTGGGGGGGTGTGGGCAAGTAGGGCTGGGTGTGTGTGTGTGTGTGGGCGGGCAATTGGGGCTGGGGTGTGTGTGTGGCCAATTGGTGCTGGGGGTGTGTGTGGGCAAGTAGGGCTGGGTGTGTGTGTGTGTGGGCAAGTGGGGCTGGGGGGGTATGTGTGGCCAATTGGGGCTGGGGGTATGTGTGTGTGGGCAAGTGGGGCTGGGTGTGTGTGTGGGCAAGTAGGGCTGAGGATGTGTGTGTGTGTGGGCAAGTGGGGCTGGGGGTGTGTGGGGGGGGGGGCAAGTGGAGCTGGGGGTGTGTGTGGGCAAGTGGGGCTGGTGGTGTGTGTATGGGCAAGTAGGGCTGGGGGTATGTATGTATGGGCAAGGGGGGCTGGGCAAATGGGGCTGGGGTTTGAATGATCTCAGGGGCAGGTGGAGGCTGGGGCGAGTCACTGGACATTGAAGGGAGGGGGAGGATGGGGGCAAAAGAGAATCGCTGGACATGGAGGGGATGGGATAGTAGGGCAGGGGAGAGAGGAGAATGGAGAATTGCTGGACATGGATGGAAGGGGAAGGCAGGGAAGAAAGAATTGCTGGACTTGGATAGGAGAAGAGGGCAGGGGAGAGAGGAGAATCACTGGACAGGGGAGGGGAGAGGAGACATGCTGGACATGGATGGAGGGGAGGGAAGATAGGAAGGAGATGCACATGGATGGGATGGCAGGAGAGGAAGGAGAAATGCTGGAAATGGATGGAGAGGAGAGCAGAGCAGGAGATAGAGGAGCATTGCTGGACATGGATGGATAGAGGGTTTGGCGGGGAGAGAGGAGAAATGCTGGACATGGAAGAAGAAAGGAGGAAAGTAAAGAAATAAATGGAAAGGAAGCCCTGGAAACGGAGTTAAGAGAACAGATAGACAGCAGCAGAATCAGACACTTGGACCAGTATGGATAGAAAACAGTCACCAGACAAAGGTAGAAAAAAATTATTTTATTTTCATTTTAGTGTTTGGAATATGTCCAATTTGAGAATTTACATCTGTTGTCTTATTTTGCACTGGGTATACTGGAGCTGTAACATCTTACAGAAATGATTTATAATGAAAAAAAATCACAAGTTATTGTTTTTCTCCTATACTAGTATATTTTCAATGATGTCTGTTTATATGCGCCATGGCTGATATAAGGGGTGTGGCTAATGTGGGTGTGGCTATCATAGGGGTGGAGCCATATGTGGTGACCCCGCCCATAATGAGTACCGGCACCTTTTTTTCTACAAAAAATGCACTGACTGTAAGTCACATTGAGCCTGACGCTGTTGGGAAAATGTGGGGTACAAATGAGATAATAAATAAATAAATTTAATCTAATAGGTAATAATTGGATTGTTTTGTATTAATTTTGTTTTGTTATTATGTATGTAATTTTGGAAACCACCTAGGTTTTAAAGTGGTGTATAAATTTAAAATAAATAAAAATAAAGAATGTTTGGCCTTAGTGTGGGCCCTTAAGAAACTGCAACTATATCTGTATGGGCGATACTTTACTGTCATCACAAATTCCAATCCATTGGTCAGGCTTAAGAGAGTCCCAGGAGAGAATGGGAAGCTACTCCGGTGGAGCCTGTCCCTGCAAATGTACAACTTCACCATACAGCACCAAGGGCAGTCAATATGGCAATGCTGATGGGACTCTCTAGGAAGGAGGAGCCAGGACTGCCCTGACACTGGACTGTCGTGACCCGACCAGTGGTCTGAGGCCACAGTCCGGGGTCTCTCTTAGAGGAAGGTGGTGTGGCAAAAAATGGAATTTTCCTGCTTGTAAACTGTATAGCTATTTTTATGATGTGCATTTCTCTTGTTTGGCCAGCAGATGGTGTCTGTCCTTTGTTTGTAAAGTTGTTACAAAAGTGCCAGTTTCTTCTTCCCTTCTAAGCTGAGAAGTAATCTGCACTGCTGTTGATCAGAAGCCCCTAAGTGAACCTGCTGGAAATTTTTAGTCTCGGAGTGGGAGTGTGGAAGGTACAGACCTCTATACTGAGACCCTGATCAAAAGCTGTGAGCAGTTAATTTTCCTGAACTCCCCAGGTAGTGAATAAGTGTTTAGTACGATTCCTGTCTCATTTATCTGTTACTGTCTGTTTTTCCAGGACTGACTAAGAATCCTGGTGGTTTGTGTTTTGAGTCTGTGGGTGCTTTCTAGGAACTGTGGGACCCCTAGAAGTGTGGCCCCAGTGTCCTTAGAAACCACTGGGTAATTAAGTTGTGGGTGAGAGACTTGCCCAGAGGCAAAAGTAACCTAGCAAGTGGGAGGAAGAGTATGCCAGAGTACAGCACGTGCACATGTGGTAGTGGGCCTGAGCAGTGTTGGGACAAACCCTCTAGGTGGCCGCAGGGTTAGCCCCAGGTGGGTGCTAGGCGTTCCGTGACAGACCCTGATGGAAAAAAAGGGCTGGAAGGCAGAGTTGATATTCAAGTAGTAAAAAGATTTTGCAGGACTGCTTGTCCAAACTGGTTACCCCGGCCAGAATGTTGCTCCAGATAGTAGTGGAGGAATGGCCTAGTGTTTAGGGTGGTGGACTTTGGTCCTGGGGAACTGAGGAACTGAGTTCGATTCCCGGCACAAGCAGCTCCTTGTGACTCTGGGCAAGTCACTTAACCCTCCCATTGCCTGCCGTGTTGAGCCTGCCATGAGTGGGAAAGCGCGGGGTACAAATGTAACAAAAATAAAATAAAATAAAAAAATAGTGAGCAGTTAAGGTGTGGATAGAAGAGCACGTTGCTGCCTTATTCAATAGAGGAAGTTACTGAGGCCACCAAGGTTCTTACACTGTGAGCAGCAATGCCACCTGAGCACAGGAGATATAGTGAGCCAGCCAAGTCAAGAGATAGTACATTTTGTGTGGGGAAATCTTTCCTGACCAATTTACTTCAATTCTTTGAAGGAGTAAACAAACATGTGGACAAAGGGGATCCGGCTGATATTGTGTATAGGGATTTTCAAAAGGCATTTGACAAGGTACCTCATGAAAGGCTACAGAGGAAAATGGAGGGTCATAGGAAGGAGGAACTGTCCTATTGTGGATTAAAAACTGGTTGAAGGATAGGAAACAGAGAGTGGGGTTAAATGGGCAGTATTCACAATGGAGAAGGGTAGCTAGTGGGGTTTCTCAGGGGTCTGTGCTAGGACCGCTGCTTTTTAATATATTAATAAATGATTTAGAGATGGGAGTAACTAGCGAGGTAATTACATTTGCTGATCCATGTCCTTGTATGTGCTCTGTAATTTTGTTTTTGATAATGATCTCCCCTGGAACCTTTTTTAAAAATCGGCGTTACATTGGTCACCCTCCAATCTTCCGGTACCACGCTCGATTTTAAGGATAAATTGCATATCACACAGTAGTTATTTTCAGATGGTTCCTTCTTCCGTTTTCTGAAGGCGTTTCTTTAAACCCTAATAGCTTCCTTCACCTCACTTTTCAACCACGCCGGCTGTCTTTTGGACTTCCATCTTTCTTTTCTAATTCGCGGAATGTTTGGCCTGGGCCTCCAGGATGGTATTTTTGAACAGCGCCCATGCCTGTTGTACAGTTTTTACCCTCTCAGTTGCCCCCCTAAGTTTTTTTTTTACCGTCGTTCTCATTTTATCATAGTCTCCTTTTTTAAAGCTAAACGCTAACGTATTTGACTTCCTGTGTATAGTTACTTCGAGGTTGATATCAAAACTGATCATATTATGATCACTGTTATCAAGCGGCCACAGTACCATAACGTCCCTCACCAGATCATGTGCTCCACTAAGGACCAAGTCTAGAATTTTTCCTTCTCTCGTCGGCTCCTGCACCAGCTGCTCCATAAAGCTGTCCTTGATTTCATCGTAGCTCTCTAGCGTGTCCCGATGTTACATTTACCCAGTCTATATTTGGATAAATGAAGTCACCCATTATTATCACATTGCCCATTTTGTTTGCGTCTCTGATTTCTTTTATCATTTCTGCGTCTACCTGCTCATCCTGGCGAGGTGGACGGTAGTACACTCCTATCACCGTCCTTTTCCCTTTTATACATGGAATTTCAACCCACAATGATTCAAAGGTGTGATTTGTGTCCTGCTGAATTTGTAATCTATCTGAGTCAAGGCTCTCGTTAATATACAATGCTACCCCTCCACCAGTCCGGTTCACCCTATCACTATGATATACTTTGTACCCCGGTATGACAGTGTCCCCACTGGTTATTCTCCTTCCACCAGTTCTCAGTAATGCCTACTATATCCAATTTTTCATTTAGTACAATATATTCCAACTCTCCCATCTTATTTCTTAGACTCCTATTATTTGCATATAGACATTTCTGAGTATGTTTGTTGTTCCTATTTGCATGATGCCTAGTACTTGACACTATTGATTTGCCATCTTTTGTCTGATCTTTAGTTGTATTTAAGGGCACCTGGCCTACCACTGTCTGTTGTGCAACCTCACTATCCAGAAACCCTATCTTCCCTGTTTCTGAGGTATCCTTGCAAGATACCTTATCCTGAACCATGCACTTTAAGCGACTGTTGGCCTTCCCCCCATTTCTAGTATAAAAGCTGCTCTATCTCCTTTTTAAATGCCGATGCCAGCAGCCCGGTCCCACCCTGGTTAAGGTGGAGCCCATCCTTCCGGAATAGGCTCCCCCATCCCCAGAATGTTGCCCAGTTCCTAACAAATCTAAAACCCTCCTCCCTGCACCATCGTCTCATCCACGCATTGAGACTCCGGAGCTCTGCCTGTCTCTTGGGCCCTGCGCATGGAACAGGTAGCATTTCAGAAAATGCTACCCTAGAGGATCTGGATTTCAGCTTTCTACCTAAGAGCCTAAATTTGGCTTCCAGCACCTCTCTCCCACATTTTCCTATGTCATTGGTACCCACATGTACCAAGACAGCCGACTCCTCCCTAGGTGACGCGTGAGGTCCGCCACCTTCGCCCCAGGCGATCCTCACGTCCACCGGCCACCCAGCTATCTATAAGCCTAATGATCGAATCACCAACTGCAATGGCTGTCCTAACCTTTCCCTCCCGGGCAGCACTTGGAGACATATCCTTGATGCGAGAGGATAGTACATCCCCTGGTGGGCAGGTCCTGGCTACAGGAGTACTTCTTACTTCACCAAGGTAATGCTCTCCTTCTAGGAGACCTCCCTCCTCCAAGGTAGCACAAGGGCTACCAGACTGGAGGTGGGACTTCTCTACAACATCCCTGTAGGTCTCCTCTATGTACCTCTCTGTCTCCCTCAGCT
This sequence comes from Microcaecilia unicolor, assembly GCF_901765095.1. Classification (NCBI taxonomy): domain Eukaryota; kingdom Metazoa; phylum Chordata; class Amphibia; order Gymnophiona; family Siphonopidae; genus Microcaecilia; species Microcaecilia unicolor. Next base: position 566,487,196 of record NC_044032.1, on the reverse strand, counting down.
CCACCAAGTCTGCTACTCTAGACTCAAGAGAACGGACACGTTCCCTGAGAGCTAGGAGCTCTTTGCATTGGGCACACACATATAACATCTCACCAACTGGGAGATAATCATTCATGTGACACTCAATGCAAAAGACTGGATAGCACCCCTCTCACTGCTGGACTGCTGACTCCATCTTAGCGTTTTTGAGTTTTTCAATAATTTAAAACTTGCTACAGTATTAAGGATATTAGCTTAATACAAAGGGTCTTTTCGTTTATATAGTAAGACTAAACTAGATCCTGCAGTGCCTGTTAGATTCTGTTAATGCTGTGGTACAAAGCTTTTAAAACTAAGTGGAAAAGACTATGGAGAATAGTTGTTAAAATTTCCTTTTTATATTTTTATTTCGCCTAACACTAACCTACAATTCTTCCTTTAAACCCCAATCTTTAAGTTCCCAAAGCACAAAGCAAAGTAGCATTCACTTACCAGAGGATCTTTTAATGTACATTTACATAAGTACATAAGTACATAAGTACATAAGTAGTGCCATACTGGGAAAGACCAAAGGTCCATCTAGCCCAGCATCCTGTCACCGACAGTGGCCAATCCAGGTCAAGGGCACCTGGCACGCTCCCCAAACGTAAAAACATTCCAGACAAGTTATACCTAAAAATGCGGAATTTTTCCAAGTCCATTTAATAGCGGTCTATGGACTTGTCCTTTAGGAATCTATCTAACCCCTTTTTAAACTCCGTCAAGCTAACCGCCCGTACCACGTTCTCCGGCAACGAATTCCAGAGTCTAATTACACGTTGGGTGAAGAAAAATTTTCTCCGATTCGTTTTAAATTTACCACACTGTAGCTTCAACTCATGCCCTCTAGTCCTAGTATTTTTGGATAGCGTGAACAGTCGCTTCACATCCACCCGATCCATTCCACTCATTATTTTATACACTTCTATCATATCTCCCCTCAGCCGTCTCTTCTCCAAGCTAAAAAGCCCTAGCCTTCTCAGCCTCTCTTCATAGGAAAGTCGTCCCATCCCCACTATCATTTTCGTCGCCCTTCGCTGTACCTTTTCCAATTCTACTATATCTTTTTTGAGATACGGAGACCAGTACTGAACACAATACTCATATAAGAGTTTTATATATGTCTTTTATATTTTCATTTATGTATATATTAGAAAAAAAAAAGTAATGAACACCAGAGAGCTACCAGAAGTAATAGATATATAACCCTTTTTTCCCATATAGTCATTTATTGTTGACAATATGCTGTATTCTGTGTTGTAATGAACCACAGAACAAGGAATTCTTCTTCTTCTTATTTGTTACACTTGTTTCCCACATTTTCCCACATTTTGCAGGCTCAATGTGGCTTACACATAACCGTTAACTGTGTTAGCCGATTACGGTTTGAACAAATACATAGTATGAATGAATACAAAGTGATACTGTGGTATAATGAGGTATATGTATGGTAGGGAACAGTTGGGGGGAACTTAGAGAGGGAAAGGGGGAAGCAGAGTCAGGTAATATCCGTTGCAGTCTTTGGTTATGTTGTGTCGCAAGTGACCGGTATTTTTATGTTGGGTCAGTGGGGTATGCTCTTCTGAACAGGTCTGTCTTTACTGCTTTCCAAAAATTTAGGTGGTCGAGCATAGTTTTTACTGCTTTTGGCAATGCGTTCATAAGTATTGCCATACTGGGAAAGACCAAAGGTCCATTGAGCCCTCTACAAGTACCTGCTTGTGCTGGGAGCTGTAGGACTGAGCTCCTGGTGGACTATTTGGAGGCATGAATACCAGATTGAGAGTGTATCCTAACCAGACTATTTGAAGAACCCACCGGTCGGACGTTATAAGAGGCCACCTTTGGTGAAAAAATATTAACCTCCCTCCAACCTGTACATCATCCGGAACGGACACTTGCACTGTGGCTATGCTGCACTGGAGCCAGTCAAAAGCCCGTCCCTTGCTTTTGCTGGGGAGCCGCAGGGGCCTTAGGCGCACAATGTTGACCAGAACGAGCGCAATGGGCTGAGCCTGGGTAGGCTGCCAAGAAGCAGGAATGTACCTACGCCTATTATAGGAATAGGGAGCACTCCTCTTCCCTTCAAAAAACCTCCTCGATGAGGAGGTGGTAGCAGAAGATGCCCGGCGGGAGAGAGAATCCATAGCATCTTTGTGCTTTTTGATCTGATCGACCACATCCTCTACTTTTTCGCCAAAAAGCATATCCCCCCGGTAAGGAACATCCGCCATTCGCTGCTGCGTCTTCTGATCCAGGTCAGAGACACGCAGCCATGAGAGTCTGCGCATCACTATACCTTGAGCAGCTATTCTGGATGTCACATCAAAAAAAGTGTCCTAAGTACCCCTGGACAGGAATTTTTGACACGCCTTCTGCTACCTGACCACCTGGTGAAAAGGTTCGGCAAGCTCCAGTGGAAGCGCTTCGACCAAACTAGACAGTTGCCTCACCGAGTTCCGCAAGTGGATGCTTGTGTAGAGCTGGTATGTCTGAATTTTGGCTGCGAGCATAGCGGCCTGATACGTCTTCCTCCCAAAAGAATCCAAGGTCCTAGACTCTCTGCCTGGGGGCGCTGAGGCATAGGCCCTAGTACTCTTGGCTCTCTTGAGAGCAGAATCCACCACCATGGAATCGTGAGGTCGTTGACACTTCACCATTACCAGCTCTCCATGGGCTCTGTACTGGGACTCAGCTTTTTTTGGGACCACTGGATTAGAGAGAGGGAACGACCAGCTTCGCATAAGAACTTCTCTGAATGTGTTATGCAAAGGAGCCATTGCAACCTCTGAAGGTAGAGAAGGATAATCCAAAACCTTGAGCATCTCGGCCCTGGGCTCATCCACAACCTCCATAGGGAAGGGAATATCCTTTGACATTCCCCAAACAAAGGAGGAAAAAGAAAGACTCTCAGACGGAGACATCCTTCTCTCATTGGGTGGAGAAGGATCAGAGGGGACCCCATAGGACTCTTCTTCAGAAACGTATCTGGGATCTTCCTCTTCCTCCCACGAACGCTAATCCTCGGTATCGGACAAAAGATCTCAAAGAGGAGTCGGAACACGAGCCTGTCTCAACGTCGAGGAATGATGACCTCAAGGGGGATGTCGAGAAGTCGACCCCTGCCTAGACTGTGGCGAAGCTTCCTCCGCTGACGTCGAAAGGAGAGTTGACCCGGGTGGCAGCCGACGCCGATGCCGCAAGCGGCACCGAGGTCGGAGACCTCACCACAGGCGAAGGACCAGATGCCACTTCAACAGCAGTAGACACAAGCACCCCTGGCACAAAAGTAGACTGGCGCAAAAATCCCTCCAGAAGCTCTGGAAGAAGGGCGCTGATTCGCTCATCGAGACCCTCCATCGGAAAAGGCTGCGGGGCCGGTGGCAAAATCTGTGGGGGCTCGAGAGCCAGTACCAGGCTGCCAGAAGACCCCGGAGCACTCGATACCGTGCATGGAAGGCGATCGATGACGGTGCTTCTTAGGCTTCGCTCAACGCCCGTCATCGAGACTCCTCGGTACCAAAGAGGAGGACGTGGAAATCTCATGCCTCCTCGGGGCCGGGTCCTACGAAGGTCGGTCCCGGGGGGCCTGCACAGCAGTAGGCCTCGAGACAGGTGGAGACCCACTCGATGCCTCGCTGCTTCTAGCGCGATGTGGTCGTTCGGCAGCCATTACCTGTGCTCTCGAAGTCGATGCTTCCCTCAACATCGACGCCTATGATCTCAAAGGACTGGACCGATCAACAAAAAGTTTTTCTCTTTGAGCCTCCCAAGACACTTGGGTCTGTTTTTTCATCAAAGGACACAGCTTGCAAGCAGCTGGTAGATGATCAGGCCCAAGGCACTGGAGACACCACGCATGGTGGTCGGTCCCCAAGATGGTCCGGTTGCACCGAGTACAACGCTTGAAGCCGCTGGGTGTCCTCGATGATATGGACGGAAAAACGGCGGCTGCGAAATTAAATGGCGCGATTGTGCCAATTAAAAAGGCACAAAAAGGGAAAACAAAAGACAGCCGCGGCAAAAAGAAAGAAAACTTAAACTTAACGAGAAAACTAAGAGAAAATAAGGGTAAAGCAATTTTTATTTTTTTATTTTGTTGAAACAAGAAACAAAAAGAAAGAGAAAAAGAAGCAGTAACACGCAGACTCTTTCCTGGGCCGAAAGGAACACAGCGAAAAAACCGTGTCACCTCAGATGCGGAGAAAAGATAACGGAGGTTCTTACTCACGCGATGGGCGGGAAACCAATGCGCGCCAGAAGACTCTGGAAGATTTTTGCTAGCAAAACTTCCGATCCTGGGCCGACGTGGACGTCGACACAAGTGTGAGAACAAGCAGCTTGCTTGACCTCGGAGAAAGATCATATACACAGACAAATATTCAATCTCAAACTCATTTCTAAATAGGTAGGGTTTAAATCTATGATTTATGAATACTACACAAATCCTTTAAAGAACTTCTGGTACTGACCAGAACTCAATAATGTTAAAAAAATAATATTTAAAAAAAAAAAAAATCAACAAAATTAGGATTGGAGACTTAATCCCATCCCTATCTGAACTCTGAGGAAAGGAGTTCCCCGATCGCCATACAAATGCTGCGAAAAGAGGTTCCCGGCAACCAGCAGCTATAATCTAGAGATAATGCAAACAAGTGACTTGGACTGCAGGGAGACTAGTTCAGCTGCCAGTTATGAGGCAATATAGTCCATAGCTTCAGATTTGGGACATATTAATAGGAGTGGTCCCCTGAGCAATTAAACAAGACAATCTTTGCTGGAGGTATGCAGAAGAAGAGCCAAATGGTGGTGATTGCTAGAGTTATTGGGGATAGAAGGAAAATGAAAGAGCTGGTAAGAGTGGAGGACACAACTGATTTCTCTATCCCTGCACCAGTGAGATATTGTTTAACTCCACTGCCAGCTCCACCAACAGAAGTCACTTTGGACCAGGAATGGTCACTGGTTTCCCAAATGGAGGGTTCTCTTACTGGCTGATTGCATCAGCTTTGCAACTTTACTAAAGGGGCTGCTGTTTAGTTCTCCACTCAGGATATGTTATCAAAAACACGAAGAATGCTTGTAGGTTTGTGAAAAGACAACAAAATCTTTAACATCTTTGAATTCAGCCCTATCGAATGACAGTATTTTCTTAGAAATAAGAACATAAGAAAATATTCATTGCCATACTGGGACAGACCGAAGGACCATCAAGCCCAGTATCCTGTTTCCAACAGAGTCCAATCTAGGTCACAAGTACCTGACAAGATCCCAAAACAGTAAAAAAAGATTCAATGCTGCTTATCCTAGAAATAAGCAGTGGATTTCCCCAGTCCATCTTAATAATGGCTTATGGCAGTGGTTCCCAGCAATCTTAGTGTCCAAGAAATATTTATTGGCACACCCCCCCCCCCCTCCCTTTTCCATGCAGCCACCTCCTCTCACTCCAACACACCTCTTCTCCCTGAAAGTTCAGCACACTTCTCCACTCCCTGCAGCCCTCTCCTCCCAGAAATTCCAGCACACCCCCCTCTTCCCAGAAAGTCCAGCACACCTCTCCATTCCCTGCAGCCCCTCTCCTCCCATAAGTCCAGCACACCTCTGCTTTCCCCAAATCCAATATTGCTCGCTACCTTCCTTCCCGCAGGTCCAGGATCGCTGCCACTTCCTTCTCTTTACCCCGCTGAAGTGTTGCAGCTTACATTTTCATGCTGTCCAAGATTCACACAGGAACTCTGGGGCCTTCCCTCTGCCACATCCAGCCCTCTCTGATGCAACTGCCTGTTGCGAGGGACGTAAATGGCAGAGGGAAGTCCCCACAATGCCTGTGTGAATTGCAGACTGCCTGAAAATGTAAGCTGCAAGAACTGCAGCAGCAGCAGGGAAAGGAGGAGAAAACGGCAGATTCCAGACTTGTTGGAGGGGAAGTAGGGAGCGATGCTGGATTGTGGGCATCAGGATGGTGATCAAGATTTGCCACGGCACCCCTGAGAGTTTGCTGTGGCGCACAGTTTGGGAACTGCTGGCTTATGGACTTTTCTTTCAGGAAATTAGCCAAATCTTTTTTAAACCCTGCTAAGCTAACAACTTCTGCCACATTCTGTGGCAAAGAATTCCACATTTTAATTACATGTTGAGTAAAGAAATACATTCTTCAGTTTGTTTTAAATTTACTACTTAGTAGCTTCATTGCAGACTCCCCATTCCTAGTATTTTTGGAAATAGTAAAGAAGCGATTTACATCTATCCATTTCAAGTCATTTGGTATTTTATAAACCTCTACAATATCTCCCCTCCAAACTGAAGAGCCCTAACTGCTTTAGCCTTTCTTCATAGGAAAGTCGTCCCATCCCCTCTATGATTTGTGTCACCATTCTCTGTACCTTTTCTAATTCTGCTATATCTTTTTTGAGATACTGTGACCAGAATGGCACCCAGTATTTGAGGTGCAGTCACACCATGGAATGATACAAGGGCATTGTCATGTCCTCATTTTTGTTTTTCATTCCATTCCTAATAATTCCTAACATTCTATTTACTTTTTTAGCCGTCACCACACACTGAGCAGAGGGTTCCAACATATCATCAACGATGACATCTAAATCCTTCTCCTGGGCAGTGATTCCTAATGTGGAATCTTGTATCAAGTAACTATAGTTTGAGTCCCTCTTTCCCATATGCATCACTTTGCATTTGCTCACATTAAATGTCACCTGCCATTTGGATGCCCAGACCCAATCTCGTAAGGTCCTCTTGTAATTTTTTATAATCCTTTTGTGATTTAGCAACTTTGAATAACTTTGTATCATCAGCAAATGTAACTACCTCATTAGTTATTTCCATATCTAGATCATTTATAAATATGTTAAAAAGCAGCAGTCCCAGGACAGACCCATGGGGAACCCTACTTATCTACTCTTCTCCATTGAGAATACTGACCATTTAGCCCTATTCTCTGTTTTCTTTTAACCAGTTTTTAGTCCACAACAGTACATTATCTCCTATCTCATGACTTTCTAATTTCCTCAGCAGCCTTTCAATTGGTTACCTGTTGAACAACGAAGCATTTACAAAGTAGCGATACTAACCTTTAAGGCTTTTAGAATAGGTGTTCCCGATTATCACTCTTGTTTAACAATTCCTTACTACCTGGCCAGGATTCTCTGCTCTTTAAAAGATCATTTAGTTTCACCTAATCCCAGACTCACGCATCTTCAATCTACCAGACACAGTGCTTTTTTTTTCACTCCGCAGCTGTCTTTCTTTCAAAAAATGTAAAGCCGAACTAAAGACTTGGCTTTCTCAATGGGCTTTTAGGTAAACAGTCTGATCGAGACCACCAGCTAAACCAAGCTACATTAACCGATTGTACTGTTTTATTATTTTTTCTTTTCTACTCTTCTTATTTTTTAGGTTTTATATGACCTTCTGTGTGACTGATGTGTTTCCTTTTTTATTTTTAATGGAGTTCCTTTCCTTTTCCTGGTTTTTAGTTTATACACTGCTCTGTTCTGCTTAGTCAGAGTGGCATATTAAGATTTTAATAACAACAAGGTACTTTGTAAAATGCCTTTTGAAAATTCAGATACGTCACCTTTATCCACATGTTTATTCACCCCTTCAAAGAAATGTAGTAGATTGGTAAGGTAAGATTTCCCTTGACTAAATCCATGTTGGCTTTGTCTCATTAATGTATGCCTATGTATATGTTCAGTAGTTTTGTTCTTTATAATAGTCTCATCATTTTGCCCGGCACCAGTGTTCAGCTCAGTGGTCTGTAATTTCTCTGATCACCTCTGGAACTCAAAGTTTTGGCATTTCATTGGCCATCCTCAAATCTTCCGGTACCATGTTTGATTTTAAAGATAAATTACATATTACTAATAGCTATGCAAGTTCATATTTCAGTTCTGTCAGTACTCAGGGGTGTATACCATCTGGTCCAGGCATTTTGCTACTCTTTGTGAAACTGCCCCATTACATCTTACAGGTTTAAAGCGATTTGTTTCCGTTTCTCTGACTCATCAGCATTGAATACCATTTCTGGCACTGGTATCTCTCCCACATCTTCCTTGGTGAAAACCAAAGCAAAGAACTCATTTAATCTCCCTGCTACGGCCTTGTCTTCCCTGAGTACCCCTTTTGCCCCTTGGTCATCTAGTGGTTCAAATGATTCTTTTACCAGCTTTGTGCTTCTAACATACCTAAAAAAGTTTTTACTATATGTTTTTGTCTCCAATGCAATCTTCTTTTCAAAGTCTCTTTACCTTCCTGATCAGTGCTTTGCATTTGAGTTGCCATTCCTGATGCTGTTTCCTATTTTCAGTTGGAGCCTTCTTCCATTTTCTGAAGGATTTTCTTTCAGCTCTGCTTTTTTCACCTCAATTTTTAACCATGCCAGATGTTGTTTGGTTTTACTTCCTCCTTTTTAATATATGTAATATACCTGGTCTGGGCTTCCAGAATAGTACTTTTGAATAGCATTCATGTCTGATGTAAATTTTGGACCTTTGCAGGTGCTCCTCTACGTTTGCTTGTTTTTTTTTTTTGTTTTTTTTAAACCATTCTCATTTTATCATAGTCTCCTTTTTGAAAGTTAAATGCTAATGTATTGGATTTCCTGCGAATCTACTCCAGATATTATATCAAATCTGATCATGTTATGATCACGGATATCAAGTGGCCCCAGAACTGTTACCTCCTACACCTGATCATGCGCTTCACTAGGAAGACATTGAAAGATAAAGTCTGATTTCAAAAGAACAAAGGCATCACCTTCAGAAGGGAGAGTGTGTTGGGCACAGAGATAAGCTTTCCTTTAAAATGAACCAAGGAGACAAACCTCTGCCCCAAAACCTAAGAAAGGCTTAAAAGGAAGTGTAGGACTGATTGCTCAGGGCTGAACACAGCATCAGCCCCTTCAAGGGGTATGAAGTCAGTTCTGTGCTGCGATTCTCTGGCTTCATTTGCTGACAGAGGTAGATAACCACTTGCTTGGATAAGTCTGGGATGGACAATATAGAACAGGAAATCTTTTTTCTTAGAAAAGTTGGAAGATGCCTGGAATGCCCTCCCAGTAGAGGAGGAGACAAAAATGGTGATGCAACTTTAAAAAAGTGTGGGATAAACACTGAAGATCCTATAACAGTAAGAGACTGAAACATTTCTGACAGATGTTATCAAACCTATCTTTTCACAACATACCTGGTGTTATAGATGAGAAGCCAGAAAAACCTGGCACATTAAACAAACTCATAGGTTGAGTAGGAAAGCTGAAAGGACAAACAATAGGTGATGGTGGTGGAACACTATTGCCCTTCTCCTTTCTCTGCGGCTTTCCCTGATGTTGCTCCTGTTGTTGACGTGCAAGGTCATTTAACATCTGTTTCAGCCTGAAAAACACAAAATTGGTTTAAGTTTCAAATTTACAAGGTAATTTACACAAAGCTATTTTTTATAAAACGTTTTTTGCATATATGAGCTCCTATAAAATTTGGTCATGCTTAAAAATTACATATGGTGTAAGCCCGTATAAACTTGTGCAATAAGCATGTCCAAGGGCAGGGTTTGGAGCTATCAAGGGCAATCAAGGGAAATTAAGTCTTACCTACTGAGTTTTCTTCCTTTAGTCCCACCAGACCAGTTCAGAACCAGTAGGTTGTGCCCATCAACCAGCAGAAGGAGATGGAGAAAAAAAAAGCCCTGCATGCTTTGCCTAATGGCGGCACCATGCAGCTTTAAATGCTCAGTATTTATAGGGACAAAGCAATGGATCATCTATTTTCCATTTCACTTCAATTGTTATTCTAGTAATACTAGAGGAGGAGTGGCCTAGTGGTTAGGGTGGTGGACTTTGGTCCTGGGGAACTAAGGAACTGAGTTCGATTCCCGGCACAGGCAGCTCCTTGTGACTCTGGGCAAGTCACTTAAGCGTCCATTGCCTGCCGCATTGAGCCTGCCATGAGTGGGAAAGCGCGGGGTACAAATGTAACAAAAAATAACAAAAAATAAAAAAAATCATAACCAACTGCTGGTAAAAAAAAATGCAAAAAAAAAAAAAAAATCACCGCCTTAGAAAAAGAAACTATTTGAGAAATGTGACCCTGAAGACAGTTTATTAATAAAAAAGTAAACATAGTAATTCTAAAGTATACTTCAGTGGATTAATAACTGGAAATACATTAGTAGGGAGGACCTCTGGACTGGTCTGGTGGGACTAAAGGAATAAAAGTTACAGCTAAAACCTAATTTCTCCTCCTTTAGAATTCTCACCAGACCAGTCCAGAATTTGTGGATGTACCAAAGCAGTTCCCAAGATGGTAGGACTCTTTCTACCCAAATAATTTTAGTCCTGCTTCTGCCCTGAACTGAAAATGCTAGGTAAATCTAAGAACAACTATATCACCGGAAGTATCACTCAAAATTCTGCCTGATACATTAATGGCCATTACCACATCCTCATTCAGCGAGGGACATGGAGCAAAAGTAAAGACAATCTACCTGATATGAAGATACCACCGCTTGAAAGACAGAATTGTTTAATTGACATTTCTGCTTCTGTGAACTAAAGAAAGGGATTTATGCATTTTAAAACTTGTAGCTCAGAAAAAAAAACTGTGACAATGGGAGGAGTTAAGATGGCGGTTCGTGCTTGAGGTTCTGCAGGCGCTGTGCTGAGCTTTACCAATTTTACCTCTCCTAAAAATGCCGCATTCAAAGAGGAAAGGTGCAGTGAAGGGCGCTTTGTCGTTGGCTCAATCACTGCCTCCGGGTCAGCGAACGCTACTGCAGTTCACTACGCGCAATCCCGTGGATACTGGTGAGAGGGATCCCGCTGTTAGTCTCGCCGAAGGAGAGGCGTCTCCACTTGGGATGGAAACATCACTGTCCCCGCCAGAACTTAAATCCACCGCTCTGCCCTGCAGCACTCCGGATGAGCAATGAGGATCCGAAGGAGCCGGAAGTCGGCAACCAAAGGGCCTCAGACGACAGAACTCTTCCTCAGGGTGCAGATGGTGTGATCATAGAACCAATGGTTCCCCAAGCGGTGACTTTACACTCCATTTGGACTGCAATTCAACAACTAACATCTGCGGTCAGGAAAACTTCCCAGGATACAGCATTGCTGGTAAATAAGTTTGACTCTAACTTTAGCACTGGAAACTGTTAAGACGGAGCAAGCTAATCAAAAGGCTGAAATGACATCGTTAAAAGCTCTTTCAGATACTTTGATGAAAGATAAAATAAAAACTTCCTTGAAATTAGAATCTTTAGATAATTACAACAGAAGATTAAATCTGAGGTTGTTGAATTTTCCCTTTGCAATAGGAGTTTCTCCAATAGATTTCCTTAAAAAATATTTCATGGAGGTCTTGTTTTACCCGCAATCTGCAATACCACCTATTAATAAAGCTTACTATTTGCCTGATAAATCCTCCAAGGCGAATCCAAACGATGATAACCAGTGCCCAGAAATAAATCTACAGAACTTATCCGCATTCTTAGAAGAATCTATTTCGGAGATAACTACTCGGAGGACATTACTTATATCCTTTGTTTTCGAGCAAGATTTAAGGGCATTATTAAAACTTTACTTTAAGAATGCTTCTAAACTGTTTCATGGACAAAAAATCTGGATTTTTCCAAATGTGATTAAAACTACTCAGGATCGCAGGAGAGCGTTTCTTGTTTATAGAGAAGAAGTTAAATCTATGGGTGCTACCTTTTTGTTAGCTTATCCTTGTAAATGCTGTATCAAATATTTAGGGAACAAATATATATTTTTTTTAGCCTGACCAGTTGAAAAAGTTTATAGAAGCCAAAAAATTGACCAAGTAGGGTGTAAAAGGTATTAAGGATATGGAAGTAAGACGGGCGTAAGAGAACCAGGCCATTTACTTTCTACAAATGTTTTCTTTTAATTTATCTCCTTTATTGCCTCCCTTTTCAATCTTTGTGGTCTAAGAAAGTAGAATATGTTTCAAATAAAATTTTCCTGAGGTTTTGCTAAATAAGTATATCCTTTGTTTATAGAAATATTGATTAACCTGTGATATAGCAACCAGTATAAGGTATTACTACTGTATTTCCATTTATAAGTTTATCTTGTAAATTTTGAAAAATTTAATAAAGAAATAATAAAAAAAAAAACCAACTTGTAGCTCAAACGTTTTATAAAAAAGACAGAAACCAAGGACAGCTACATAAAGAGTAAGATTCTTCCAAGATGCTCCTTAAAGGTAGTCAAAGGACAGAAGAACCAGGGCCTTACGCAGCAGAATCAAACTCCACTCAGGGCAGGAGAAATGCACAGGATGACATATAGCCTTCAGAGCATTCCAGATCACTCATAGTTCCAGGAGATTGATCTGAAGACCTGTTTCCCAGAAGGACCAGGCTCCTTGAGTGTGAAGCCCATCTACACGAGCTCTCCACCCTAGGAGGGATGCATCCGTCATCAGCACTTTTTGCAGCTGAGGAATTTGGAATGGTCGTTCCATGGTCAAATTGTACAGAATTGTCACCACTGAAGAGAGTTTTGAAAATCGGCAGACAGCTGGATCACATCCTCCAGATTCCCTGTAGTTTAATAGCACTGGGAAGCTAAGGTCCATTGAACTGATCTCATATGTAGACGTGCCATGGGTGTTACATGTACTGTAGAAGCCATGTGCCCCAAGAGTCTCAACATCTGGCAAGCTGTGATCTGCTGGGACACTCGAACTGTGGACACAAGGGACAGGAGGCTGTCTGCCCTTGTCTCTGGAAGATAAGGCCAAGCTGTCTTCGTGTCCACCAGTGCTCCAATGAACTCCAATTTTTGGACAGGAGAGAGATGGGACTTGGAGTAATTTATTATGAGCCCAAGTAGCTCTAGCACCTGAATAGTCATTCGCATGGAGTCCCAAGCACCGTCCTTCGAGGTGCTCTTCACCAGCCAATCGAGATTAGGAAACACATGCACTCCCAGCCTGCGTAGCGACGCTGCAACTACTGCTACACACTTTGTAAACACTCTGGGCGCAGACGCCATACCAAAGGGCAGGACACTGTACTGAAAGTGCTGCATTCACAACCGAAATTGAAGATACTGCCTGTGAGCTAGGAGTATCGAGATGACTGTGTAAGCATCCTTTAAGTCCAGAGAGCATAGCCAATCGCTTTCCTGAATCATGGGAAGAAGGGTGCCTAGGGAACCCATCCTGAACATTTCTCAGACTAGGAATTTGTTCAGTGCCCTTAGGTGTAGGATGGGGCACATCCCCCCTGTTTTCTTTTGCACAAGGAAGTATCTGGAATAGAATCCCAGCCTTTCTTCCCCTGGTGGAATGGGCTCGACCGCATGGGCCTTTAGAAGGGCGGAAATTTTCTCTGCAAGTACCTGCTTGTGCTGGGAGTTGTAAGAATAAGCTCCCGGTGGACAATTTGGAGGTTTGGATTCCAGATTGAAGGTGTATCCTAATCGGACTATTTGAAGAACCCACCGGTCAGAGGTTATGAGAAGCTACCTTTGGTGAAAAAACATTACCCTCCCTCTAACTGGCAAGTCGTCCGGTACGGACACTTTTACTGTGGCTATGCTTAACTGGAGCCAGTCAAAACTTTGTCCCTTGTTTTTGGTGGGTAGCAGCAGGGGCTTTAGGCGCACGCTGTTGACAGGAACTAGCGTACTGGGGCTGACCCTGACTAGGCTATCGAAAAGCCGGAGTGTACCTACGCCTATCATAGGCATAGGGAGCACTCCTCTTCCCCCTAGATGAGGAGGTTGTAGCAGAAGGCAACCAAGCAGGAGAGAGAATCCATAGCATCATTATGCTTCTTGATCTGGTCAATAAGATCCCCAACTTTCTCACCAAAAAGTCCCCCCGGCAAGGTACATCCACCATCCACTGCTGGACCGAATGATCCAGGTCAGAGACACACAGCCATGAGATTCTGGATGCCACATCAAAAGGATCATAAGCGCCCCTGGCCAGGAATTTACAACACACCTTCTCCTACCTGACCACCTAGCAAAAAGGTTCAGCCTGCTCCGGAGGGAGGGCATCAACTAAGCTAGACAGCTGCCTCACCGAATTCAGCAAGTGTACGCTCGTGAACAGCTGGTAGTACTGGATACGGGCAGCGAGCATAGTGGCCTGATACGTCTTCCTCTCAAAAGTATCCAAGGTCCTAGCTTCTCTGCCTGGGAGTGCCGAGGCATAGTCTCTAGTACTCTTAGCTCTTTTGAAGGCAGAGTCCATCACCATGGAATTGTGGAGTAACTGAAACCTCATCAATCCAAGTTCACTGGGAGTCAGCTTTCTTAGGGATCACAGGCCCAGACAGAGGGAATAACAAGTTCCACATAAAGACTTCCTTCAGGACCTTATGCACAGGAACCATCACAGCCTCCTTAGGTAGAGAGGGATAGTCCAGGACCTCGAGCATCTCAGCCCTGGGCTCATCCTCCACCTCTATAGGGAATGGAATAGCCATAGCCATTTCCCGGACAAAAGATGTAAAGGAAAGACTCACAGGAGGAGACAGTCTCCTTTCAGGTGGAGAGGAAGGTTCAGAGGGAATCCCATACGACTCACCAGAAGCAAAGTGTCTGGGATCTCTTTTTGACTCCCACGAACGCTCCTCTTCAGTATCGGATGGTACCTCTCTTAGGGAACTCAGAGACTGAGCCTGCCTCGATGCAGGGCCGAGGGAGACCTCACCGCAGGTAAAGGGCCAGACACCACCACAGCAGAAAGCACGGAAGGCGCAAGCATCCCCGAAGCAGACTGGTGCAGCAGTCCTTCTAGAAGTTCTGGAAGCAGGGCCCGATGCGCTCGTCAACGCATCAGCACCTCCTATATGAAGGGGGGGGGGGGAGATTCTCTCGGTGCCGACGCTTCTCGGGTGCTGAATCCTTCAACGCCCCGGAGCTCCTGGCACCGTGTGTCGAAGGAGATCAGTAACGGTGTTTCTTCACCTTTGCTCAATGCCCATCACCAAGACTCCTCAGTGCCGATGAGGACGAAGTGGAATCCTCACGTCTCCTCGGGGTTGGGCCCAATGATGGTCGGTCCCAGGGGCCTGCATAGAAGGAAGCCTCAAGATAGGTGGAGACCAATTCGATGCATCACTGCTCCCAGCGTGTCCTGGTCTCTCAGCAGTCATAAAAAACTCACAAAAAACATAGAAAAACAGAAGACTCTTTCCCGGACCTTAACCAGGAGCACAGGAAGAACCTGCTGCACCTTGTCGCAGAAAAAAAGAAAACTGAGGTATGTGGTCGCACGGCGGGCAGGAAGTCAGTCCAGCAATGCGCGATGCGTGCTGGACACGAATCAGAAGACTCTAGCAAAGTTTTTTTTATCTTTGCTATGCAAAATGCCGACGTCGACCCAATAAGCAGCCTGCTTGTCCTCAGAGAAACACAATTATCATCCATTAAGAAAGAACAAAAAGTAACTTTAAAGCTGGAAGTGTTTTTACTACTACTACTTAACATTTCTAGAGTGCTACTAGGGTTATGCAGCGCTGTACAGTTTAACAAAGAAGGACAGTCCCTGCTCAAAGGAGCTTACAATCTAAAGGACGAAATGTCAAGTTGGGGCAGTCTAGATTTCCTGAATAGAAGTAAAGTGGTTACGTGCCGAAGGCGACATTGAAGAGGTGGGCTTTGAGAAAGGTTTTGAAGATGGGCAGGGAGGGGGCCTGGCGTATGGGCTCAGGGAGTTTATTCCAAGTATGGGGTGAGGTGAGGCAGAAAGGGCGGAGCCTGGAGTTGGCGGAGGTGGAGAAGGGTACTGAAAGGAGGGATTTGTCTTGAGAGCGGAGGTTATGGGTAGGAACGTAAGGGGAGATGAGGGTAGAGAGGTAAGGAGGGGCTGCAGATAGAGTGCATTTGTAGGTTAGTAGGAGAAGCTTGAACTGTGCTGTACCTGATCGGAAGCCAGTGAAGTGACTTGAGGAGAGGGGTGATATGAGTATATTGGTCCAGGCGGAAGATAAGACGTGCAGCAGAGTTCTGAATGGACTGAAGGGGGGATAGATGGCTAAGTGAGAGGCCAGTGAGGAGTAGGTTGCAGTAGTCAAGGCGAGAGGTAATGAGAGAGTGGATGAGAGTTCGGGTGGTGTGCTCGGAGAGGAAAGGGCGAATTTTGCTAGTGTTATAGAGAAAGAAGCGACAGGCCTTGTCTATCTGCTGAATATGCGCAGAGGAGAGGGAGGAGTCGAAGATGACTCCGAGGTTGCGGGCAGATGAGACGGGGACGATGAGGGTGTTATCAACTGAGATGGAGAGTGGAGGGAGAGGAGAAGTGGGTTTGGAAAGGAATACAATAAGCTCGGTCTTGGCCATGTTCAGTTTCAGGTGGCAGTTAGACATCCAGGCAGCAATATCGGATAAGCAGGCCGATACTTTGGCCTGGGTTTCCGCAGTGATGTCTGGTGTGGAGAGATAAAGCTGGGTGTCGTCAGCATAAAGGTAAAATTATGTATCATACCTGATAATTTTCTTTCCATTAATCATAGCTGATCAATCCATAGACTGGTGGGTTGTGTCCATCTACCAGCAGGTGGAGATAGAGAGCAATCCTTTTGCCTCCCTATATGTGGTCATGTGCTGCCGGAAACTCCTCAGTATGTCGATATCCAAGCTCCATCCGCAGGACTCAGCACTTAGAGAATTACACCCACAAAGGGACACTCTGCCCAGCTCACCACCGCCGAAACGGGGGAGGGGAATTAACCCAGCTCATCCCCACACAAGTGGGGGAGGGGAATCCGTCCAGCTCATCCCCGCGGAGCGGGGGAGGGACACCACCCCGCCGATGCAGGGGGATCTGGCTTATCCTGCAACCGCGGGAGGAGCTGACTGACCCTAACACCGCCGAAGCGGGAGGGGTACAAAGCTGCCCTACAGCCGCACGAAGCGGGAGGGAGCGCCGGCAGAATTTATGTCTCAATCCAGCCCCGTTAAACGGAGGGGAGAGGAATGCAGCAGCTCACTGTAACACAAACTCGTCTCAACTCTTGAAGAATCCAATTGAAAAAACTTGAACACGAAGTCCTCCTGAACAGGAACTGAAGACTAAACTTGAATCTGAAATGCAACCAGAATATAACAGTACAGATATCTGGGAGGGGCTATGGATTGATCAGCTATGATTAATGGAAAGAAAATTATCAGGTATGATACATAATTTTACCTTCCATATCATCATGCTGATCAATCCATAGACTTGTGGGATGTACCGAAGCAGTACTCACCCAGGGCGGGACATTGAAATCCCCGACTGCAACACTGAAGCTCCAAACCGGGCCTCCGCCCGAGCAGCCACAGTCAAGCGGTAATGCCTGGAGAAGGTATGGGCCGATGCCCAAGTTGCCGCCTTGCAAATCTCTTCCAAGGAGACGGACCCAGCCTCTGCCATCGAGGCCGCCTGAGCTCTAGTGGAGTTAGCCTTCAGCTGGATAGGCGGCACCTTCCCCGCGGCCACATAAGCCGCTGCAATGGCTTCCTTGACCCATCTTGCCACTGTAGGCTTAGCAGCCTGCAGACCCTTACGAGGACCTGCAAACAGGACAAACAGATGATCCGATTTCCGGAAATCATTGGTCACTTCCAAGTATCTGATGATGACTCGTCTCACATCCAGATATTTGAGAGCAGAGTATTCCTCTGGGTAGTCCTCCCTACGAAAGGAAGGGAGACAGAGCTGCTGATTCACATGGAAGCGAGAAACAATCTTGGGCAGGAAGGAAGGCACTGTGCGAATAGTCACTCCTGCCTCAGTAAACTGCAGAAAAAGGCTCTCGACATGAGAGTGCCTGGAGCTCGGAAACTCTTCTGGCTGAAGTGATAGCCACCAAAAGACTGCTTTCAACGTCAGGTCTTTCAGAGATGCCCTCGACAAGGGCTCAAAGGGCGGCTTCTGCAAGGCTCTTAGCACCAGGTTGAGATTCCACGCAGGCACCACTGAGTGCAGAGGAGGGCGCAGGTGATTAACTCCCTTGAGAAAACGTACCACATCTGGCTGCGAAGCCAGGGAAGCACCCTTCAGGCGGCCCCTGAAGCAAGCCAGAGCCGCTACCTGGACTTTAAGGGAACTGAGCGACAGGCCTTTCTCCAGACCTTCTTGCAGGAACGCCAGCACTGAAGAAATTGGAGCAGTGAAGGGAGAAAGTGAGCCTGCTTCACACCACGCTGCAAAGGTATGCCAAACCCTGGCGTAAGCAGTAGAAGTAGAGCACTTCCTCGCTCTCAGCATAGTGGCGATGACCTTGTCTGAGAAGCCCTTCTTCCTCAGACGCTGCCGCTCAATAGCCAGGCCGTAAGACCAAAGGGGGAGGGATCCTCCATCACCATGGGACCCTGATGCAACAGGCCCTGCTCCATTGGCAGCCGCAGAGGGTCGTCCACTGAGAGCCTGATCAAGTCCGCATACCAGGGACGTCTGGGCCAGTCCGGACCCACCAGGATTATCCGGCCCGGATGCTTTGCCACCCGGTCTAGTACCCTGCCCAACATGGGCCAGGGCGGGAACACATAGAGAAGCTCTTGTGTCGGCCACTGTTGGAGAAGAACATCTACTCCCAGAGATCGAGGGTCCCGTCCTCTGCTGAAAAAGCGCGGCACTTGGCAATTGGCCGATGACGCCATCAGATCTAGGCTCGGCTGGCCCCAGCGCTTCGTGATGTCCAAGAACGCCTGAGCCGATAACTGCCATTCTCCGGGATCCAAGGTATGGCGACTGAGAAAGTCCGCCTTGACATTCATGACTCCGGCAATGTGGCCACTGACAGCTGTCCCAGGTTCGCTTCCACCCACTGGCATAGATTCATGGCTTCCTTGGCTAGAGGGGCGCTCTTGGTACCTCCCTGGCGGTTGACATAGGCCACAGCCGTGGCATTGTCCGACAGGACCCGTACTGGCTTCAACGCCAGTACTGGGAGGAACTCCAAAAGCGCCAACCGAATGGCTCTGAGTTCCAGGAGGTTGATAGACCACTTTGCCTCTGCAGGAGACCAGAGCCCCTGCGCTGTCCTTCCCAAGCAGTGGGCTCCCCAGCCCGTCAAAGAGGCGTCCGTCGTGATGACAATCCACTCCGGGGTCACAAGAGGCATCCCTGCAGACAACTTGTCTGTCTTCAGCCACCAGCTCAGCGCCTTGCGCACTGCTGGGTCCAAGGGAAGGCGCACAGCATAATCCTCCAACACCGGAGTCCAGCGCTGCAGCAGAGAGTGTTGTAGTGGTCTCATATGAGCCCTGGCCCAGGGCACTACTTCCATCGTGGCCGTCATAGAGCCCAACAGCTGCACATAGTCCCAAGCCCGAAGCGGAGAGGCTACTAGGAACTGGTCCACCTGAGCCTGAAGTTTGACAATCCGATTGTCCGGCAGGAACACTCTGCCCACTTGGGGTGTCGAATCGAACTCCCAGATACTCCAGGGACTGAGTCGGGCGCAGCTGGCTTTTCTCCCAGTTGATGATCCACCCCAGGGAGCTCAAAAGAGCAATCACCCGGTCCACAGCTTTGCCGCACTCTGCATAAGAGGGGGCTCGGATCAACCAGTCGTCCAGATAAGGATGGACTTGTACTCCTTCCTTTCGCAGGAAGGCCGCGATGACCACCATTACTTTGGAGAAGGTCCGTGGAGCAGTAGCCAACCCGAACGGGAGGGCTCTGAACTGGAAGTGTCGGCCCAGGACTGCAAAACACAGAAAGCGTTGATGAGGAGGCCAGATGGGAATATGCAAGTACGCTTCCTTGATGTCCAAGGATGCCAGGAACTCCCCTGCCTTCACTGCCGCTATAACAGAGCGGAGAGTCTCCAAGCGAAAGTGCCGAACTTTCAAGGCCCGATTGACCCCTTTGAGGTCGAGGATAGGCCGTACAGAACCTCCTTTCTTTGGTACCACAAAGTAAATGGAGTAACGTCCCTTGCCAAGCTGATTTTCTGGCACCGGAACGACCGCACCCAGGCGGATCAGATTGTCCAAGGTCTGCTGCACTGCCACAGCTTTGACCGGAGACTTGCAGGGAGAGAGAACAAACCCGTCTCTTAAGGGTCGGCAGAACTCTAGCTTGTAGCCATCTCTGATGACTTCCAGCACCCAAGCTTCTGAAGTTACCCTGGTCCACTCGCCCAGAAACGAGGACAGGCGTCCTCCAATCTGCACTGGGCCATGGATCAGGACCCCGTCATTGGGTACGAGACCCTGGGGAGGACCGGAGGGCGCACCTCCGGGACTGCGGTCTCTGCGAAAGGAATGCTGCTTGGGGGAGAAATTCCTCTTGAAGGAAGAGGGGGCAGAGGATCCCGACTTGCCCGGGCGGTACCGACGGGCTTCCTGAAACCGTCCTCTGGAGATACCGGGGCGAGCACTGGCCCGAGCCCTGACCTCTGGTAACCTCTTGCCCTTAGACGTGCCGAGATCGGTCACAATTTTGTCCAGCTCGACCCCAAAGAGCAGCTTGCCTTTAAAAGGCAACTTAGCCAGGCGGGACTTAGAGGTGTGGTCAGCAGACCAATGTTTCAGCCAAAGCCACTGCCGCGCAGAGACTGTCTGAGCCATACCTTTAGCCGAGGCTCTCAAGACATCATACAGTAAGTCTGCCAAATAAGCCAAGCCCGATTCCAGGGCCGGCCAATCAGCCCTCAAGGAAGGATCCGAGGGGGAAGCCCGCTGCACAATCGTCAGGCACGCCCTGGCCACGTAGGAGCCGCAAACTGAGGCCTGCAAACTTAAGGCAGCCGCCTCGAAGGACGACCTTAAGGCCGCCTCCAATCTTCTGTCTTGGGCGTCCTTTAGGGCCGTGCCACCTTCCACCAGCAACGCCGTTTTCTTAGTCAC
Organism: Microcaecilia unicolor; assembly: GCF_901765095.1. Classification (NCBI taxonomy): domain Eukaryota; kingdom Metazoa; phylum Chordata; class Amphibia; order Gymnophiona; family Siphonopidae; genus Microcaecilia; species Microcaecilia unicolor. Next base: position 566,466,342 of record NC_044032.1, on the reverse strand, counting down.
CGCAGTGATTAAAGAATCCACGGTAGGCCAAAGAAAGGCCTCCCGTTCACTTTCAGGCAAAGGATAGAGGCGGGACATAGCCCTAGCCACTTTGAGGCTCGCTTCCGGGACATCCCATTGAGCCGAAATTAAGGTGTGCATGGCATCATGCACGTGGAAGGTTCTAGGCGGGCGCTTCGTACCCAGCATAATGGCGGAGCCAACAGGGGCTGAGGGAGAGACGTCCTCTGGAGAGGAAATCTTCAAAATGCTCATGGCCTGCACTAACAGGTTGGGCAAATCCTCTGAGCGAAAGATCCGCGCTGCAGAGGGGTCATCCGCTCCATCCGAGCGGGAATCCGTCTCCTCCAAGGAATCCCCAAAGGACCGTTGGGAGAACTCAGATACGCTGCCCTCATCTACATCAGAGGAAACAGCGTCCTCTAAGGCCTGGGAATCCACCCGAGGGCGTTTACTTCCGGGGGCCTCAACCCCTTTATCGGACAAGGGAGAAGGGGCAGCGTTTTGCATAAGGAAGGCCTGATGCAGCAGCAAAATAAACTCGGGGGAGAAACCCCCCAGACTGTGCACTTCAGCAGCCTGGGCCACAGCCCTAGATGCACCCTCAACCGGCGCTCGAGAGAGCGGGGGAGAAACATGCTGCGCATCCAAGATGGCGTCCGGCGCGACACTCCGCGAAGGAGCCGCGCGGGAAGAACAGCGCTTAACTTTAGCCGCTTTTTTGCCGTCGCCCAAATCAAGGGCGGCCATGGCATTAACGTCTCCCAGCTCAAGGGCGGCCCAAGAAGAAGCCGTCCGAGCAGAGTGGCTGGCCAAGATGGCGGAGGCGAGCAGCGGGGGATGGGCGTTTATGGCGGGAAAAACCGCCGCACCGGAGGAAGACCCGGGACACTGACCGGCCTCCGAACTGACACCCAACAAGGGCGAATCAGACTTTAAGACCCCCGCATCCCCGCTAGAAGCGCACACGCGGTCCGGGGAGTGATTCTTCGCGCCCTCGCCCTCCGACGCCATAGGCCACATGGAGATCGATCGGGGAACCCCCTGCCCGCTATAAAAAGGTAAAAATTACCTGCTTCTCGCTCCGAGCTGTAACGACCTGGTGTCCCAGTGAGTAGCTGCAATAAACGTTTAAATAAACGTCGAAATAAACGCCTTTAAGGACGTCCAAAATTTTTTTTTTAATTTAACGGAGCCAGCAGGAGGGGGGAGAAAAGGAAGGACCTGGCGCCACCAGGTTTGCACTTGCTCAAGAAGAGCCCTCAACCCCAGGTACTCAACAAAACCTAAAAATTAGGCTTGGAGACCTAGCCAGAGCTGCTGCTGTGTGTGACCACCACCTGCTGAGATAGAGAACATACTGAGGAGTTTCCGGCAGCACATGACCACATATAGGGAGGCAAAAGGATTGCTCTCTATCTCCACCTGCTGGTAGATGGACACAACCCACCAGTCTATGGATTGATCAGCATGATGATATGGAAGATGATATTGGAAACCATGAGATGAGATCAGGGAGCCCAGGGAAGAGGTGTAGATTGAGAAGAGAAGGGATCCAAGGACAGATCCCTGAGGAACTCCAACAGAGAGGAATGGGGGTGGAGGAAGAACCATGAGAATGTACTCTGAAGGTACGGTTTCACTTTCACTTTCAAGGATACCCAACTAGAACCAGTTGTCTTTACAGTATTAGGGCTCTACCTTTGAATACAGTCATTTGCTGTAATCCTACTGTAAACATGTATCTGAATTATTTGCTCATGCAACTTGCTTCTCACAGGTCTCCCACTTAGCCATCTCTCTCCTCTTCAATCTGTTCAAAATTCTGCTGCACAACTAATATTCCGCCAGTGTCATTATGCTCATATTAGCCCTCTCCTCAAGTCACTTCACTGGCTTCCTATCCGTTTCCGCATACAGTTCAAACTCCTCTTATTGATTTATAAGTGCATTCACTCTGCAGCTCTTCATTACCTCTCCACTCTCATCTCTCCCTACATTCCTCCCCGGGAACTCCGTTCACTGGGTAAATCTCTCTTATCTGCACCCTTCTCCTCCACTGCTAACTCCAGACTCCGTTCCTTTTATCTTGCTGCACCATATGCCTGGAATAGACTTCCTGAGCCGGTACGTCAAGCTCCATCTCTGGCCGTCTTCAAATCTAAACTAAAAGCCCACCTTTTTGATGCTGCTTTTAACTCCTAACCCTTATTTTATCATCCTCACTTTAATATTCCCTTATCTCTTGTTTGTCCTCTTTGTCCTAATTAGATTGTAAGCTCTGTCGAGCAGGGACTGTCTCTTCATGTTCAAATGTACAGCGCTGCATACATCTAGTAGCGCTTTAGAAATGATTAGTAGTAGTAGTAGCCTCGAGTCAAAACAATGCTTTTAAAAAAAACAAATAGTACAAGGTTTATATAAATATTGTTTTAATTAGACCCTTTGAACAGTACTGGTTTGACGGCTAAAAACAAAAACAAGAAATAAGAACTACAAACACTGGGCTAGTTAAGTAATTATATTGTATCAGTCCTATGTGGGATCATTTTTAGGAAAACATCTTACTAAGACTCAAATTGTAACTTCCTACATATTCCTTTAATATGAACATAATTAAAAACTGCTATTTAAAGTTTATAATTCTAATTTGTGTGAAATTAAGATTCATAAACCTATTTTGCTGTTTCTGAGGCACATTTACTTCATTTATTCAAATTTCTACCCAAGTGGGAATCAAAATCCAGAGTGCTAACACACACATAAAAAGAGTGGAGGAGTAGCCCAGTGGTTAGTGCAGTGGCCTGAGAACCTGGGTCCGATTCCTACTGCAGCTCTTGTGACTCTGGGCAAGACACATACCCTCAATTGCCCCAGGTACAAAATAAGTACCTGTATATAATATGTAAACCGCTTTGATTGTAACCACAGAAAGGCAGTCCCATCCCCACCAACCCCATCATGTATTTTACCCCAGGTCCCATTTTATGCAATGGGAGCTACTTATTGATAATTTATGTTAATAGTATTAGCATATGGCAGTCTAGCCCACAGTGCAGCACACTACTCCAGCCACTTTCAGTTAGTTGAAATGCCATCACTATCTCCCCCAGCCTGTCAGGCAAATCTTATATAACATACCTGTGAACATTGTTCTGTTGCCATGAGAGCTGAGTGTAACACTGGTTCAGCTGATGCATTATAAAGTGCACTTGCGGAGATCCCACATTACCAGGCATCACACTATAAGGACTGGTAAGAAGATTCTGTAGTAAGCAGGAAAGAGTCTATAGCAAAAAGACAAAGGCCACATTACAAACACTTGAACAACTCGCTAACACATTTTCCAAACACAAAAATTTAAATTATATGGTCATGATTAAAGCCAAGCTAGTTGTGTGACCAACCACTGATGTTTTATGAACCAGAAAACAAACTAGAGTCATCATTGTAATAGAAGTAATAAACCTGTAGGGATTATTTCAGTACTGAATTCTGGAATGTACTATGCTGACACAGTTTCACCAGGATGGGCATAAGATATGGGGAAAAATGTTGGAAGAACAGTTGACTGGTTAAGATAGAACTTCGACACAACCTTAGGAAGGAACATGGGATACATGCGGAGGAATACTCTGTTGTGATGAAATTTAATATATAGTGGGTGAGATCACTGACTCTGCGAGCTAAAGTGACCTCCGCCAGAAATACAACTTTCCAGATCAAAAATCTCAGATGGCAGGTATTAAGATCCCATGACACAACTGGAGATTTGGTAGGGCGATTGTCAACAACAAACCTCTCATGAAACAAACAACTCAAGATTGTACAGAGATGACACCTCCTACATGCTGATAAGCACCAATTGCACTAAGATGAATCGTTACAGAGTTGGTTTTAAAAATAGACTCAGAGAGATGCTGGAGGAACTCAAGCAGTTTTTGTGTAGAAAAGCCTCTCGTGAAGAGAACAACTAAAGGTTGTACAGAGATAGCTCACCTCCTAGATGCTGATAAGCACCAACTGCACTAAGATGAACCCTTACAGAGTTGGTTTTCAAAAAAACTCAGACAGGTGCAGGAGGAACTCAAGCAGTTTTTGTACAGAGAAAGAGAAAGGAGCTACGGCCTTGCCCTAACACCAGACGGCAAACCTTATCCATTTAAAAGAGTAACAATTCTTAGTGGAGTCTTTCCTGGAAGCCCGCAAGATATGGAGACACCCTCAGGCAATCTGAGGGATTCAAATTCTATGCTCCCAACATCCAAGCCATGAGGACCAGAGATTGGAGGTTGGGATACTGATGAGGGTCAGAAAACAGTCAATTACTACTACTACTTATTTCTAAAGCGCTACTAGACGTATGCAGCGCTGTACACTTGAACACGAAGAGACAGTCCCTGCTTGACAGAGCTTACAATCTAATTAGGACAAAGAGGACAAACAAGAGATAAGGGAATATTAAAGTCAGGATGATAAAATAAGGGTTAGGAGTTAAAAGCAGCATCAAAAAGGTGGGCTTTTAGTTTAGATTTGAAGACGGCCAGAGATGGAGCTTGACGTACCGGCTCAGGAAGTCTATTCCAGGCATATGGTGCAGCAAGATAAAAGGAACGGAGTCTGGAGTTAGCAGTGGAAGAGAAGGGTGCAGATAAGAGATCTACCCAGTGAACGGAGTTCCCGGGGAGAAATGTAGGGAGAGATGAGATTGGAGAGGTACTGAGGAGCTGCAGAGTGAATGCACTTAGAGGTCAATAAGAGGAGTTTGAACTGTATGCGGAAACGGATAGGAAGCCAGTGAAGTGACTTGAGGAGAGGGCCAATGAGAGCATAACGACACTGGTGGAATATTAGTCGTGCAGCAGAATTTTGAACAGACTGAAGAGGAGAGAGATGGCCAAGTGGGAGACCTGTAAGAAGCAAGTTGCAATAGTCTAAGCAAGAGGTGATAAGAGTGTGGATGAGGGTTCTGGTAGTGTGCTCAGAAAGGAAAGGGCGAATTTTGCTGATATTATAGAGAAAGATCTTCTGAAGACAACTCCAGAAGAAAAGGGAACCATATCTGTCGATGCCAATGAGGAGCAATCAGTATCATGGTGTCTCAGTCTTGCTTGAATTTTAGCAAGGTCTTCCCTATCAGAGGTATAGGAGGATATGCATACAGAAGTCCTCTGCCCCAGTGTAGGAGAAAGGCATCCTATGCTAGTCTACCATGTGATCCAAGCCTGGAGTAGAACTGAGGGACCTTGTTGTTCAGATGAGTGGCTAAAACATCCACCAAGGGCGTGCCCCACTCGAAAGATCTTTCGGGCTATGCCCATGTTGAGAGACCTCTCTTGTGCTTGCAATATCCTGCTTAGTCTGTCCGCCAGATAATTGTTCTTACCGGGAAAATATACAGCATAGAGGATCATCCTGTGAAGGAGCACCCACTGGCACATATCTACCACTTCCTGACACAAGGGGTAGGATCCTGTACCCCCCTGCTTGTTGACATAAAACATCACAACCTGGTTGTCTGTTTGAATTTAATGTGGTTTTGGAGTCAACCTCTGAAAGCCTTTAGAGCATTCCAAATGGCGCATAGCTCGTGGAGTTTGATTTGAAGATAAGCCTCCTGAGTGGACCACTGACTTTCATTGTGAAGCCCATCTCCACAAGATCCCCAACCTAAGTCAGATGCATCTGTTGTCAACACCTTTTGATGCAGTGGAATTTCGAATGGAAGTCCCAGAATCAAATTGGACCAGACTGTCCAGCAGAGAAGGGCATGAGCCAACTCCAGAGGGACACAAATGATATCCGTTAGGTTCCCAGTGGCTCGAGACCACTAGGAGGCTAAGGTCCATTGGGCCGCTCTTAAATGGAGTCATGCCATGGAAGTGACATGCAAAGTCTCAACATTTGCCAAGAAGAAACCTGTTGGCTGCTGAGGACCTGCAAGACAAGTGCTACCCTAGTATCCGCTCTCATTAGAGGAAGGAAGGCCCAAAGCCTCTGCTGTGTCTAGCAGAGCTCCTATGTACTCCAACTGTCACATTTTTTTCAATAGTAGCTCAAGGTGAGTTACATTGAGGTACACCGGGTATTTCCCTGTCCCTGGAGAACTCACAATCTAAGTTTGTACCTGAGGCAATGGAGTTTTAAGTGGCTTGCCCAAGGTCACAAGGAGCACCAGTAGAATTTAAACCTGGATGTCAAGACCAGTGCTCCAACCACTAGACCTCTCCTCCACTGGATAGAGGTGGGACTTGGGATAATTTATGACAAAGTCTAGTAGCTCTAGCACCTGAATAGTAAATTGCATTGACTCGTGTGCCCCCCTCCTGAGATGTGCTCTTGACCAGTCAATCATCCAGCTAAGGAAACACACACATTCCCAATCTGTGTAGATATGCTGCGACTACCGCCAGGCACTTGGTGAAAATTCTGGGAGCAGACGCTAGGCCAAATAGCAGAACGCAATACTGGAAGTGACATTTCCCCACTTGAAATTTGAGATACCTCCTGAGACTGGGAAGTATTGAAATATGGGTATAGGCACCCTTTAACTCCAGAGAGCATAGCCAATCATTTTCCTAAATGAGAGGAAGTAGGGTGCCCAGGGAAATCATCCTGAACGTTTCTTTCACCAGAAATTTGTTCTGGGCCCTTAGGTCTACAATGGGCTGGAATGCCCCCGTTTTCTTGATCACAAGAAAGTACCCAGAATAGAATCCCGGCCCCCTCTTCCCCTGGTAGCTCTCGGTGAGCAATTTGGAGGTCGCGGATGCCAATTTAGAGCGTACCCGCAACGGATTATTTGAAGCACCCACTGGTTGGAGGTTATAAGGGGCTGTCTGTGATGGTAAAAAGTCAGCCTCCCTCCGACCAGTAGGTTGTCCGTAATGGTACAGCTATGCTCCGTTGGAACCAGTCAAAAGCACATACCCTGCTTTGACTGGGGAGCCGGCTAGGATTTCTGGGGACAGGGCTAGCAAATCCTGGGATGGGGCCCTGAGTTGCCTGAGTAGACGGAACAGAAGACTGGTACCTATTCTTCTGAGAGTAGAAGGACCTGCGCCTCTGACTAGTTGAAAATATTCTTGTTGAAGAAGATGCAAATGGAGGTTGCCGATAATGTAGATAGTGCTTTCTGTCCAAATAAGCTGTCCCTTCAGCAGGGCACATTCCACAATCTCTCCTAAACAGCCCGTTCCAGGTTGGAGACATGCAGGCATGAAAGTCTGTGCATCCCCACAACCATTTCAGAGAGTCTAGACGCAATATCAAAAGTGTCGTAAGCTCCCTTGGCCAAATAACACTTACTGGACAACTGGCGAAGCTCGGCAGCCCGCTCCACGGAGACAGAATCCACCAGATTAAGTGTACTATTAACTACAGACTCCAAGTAAAGGCTTGTGTAGAACTGGTAGGACTGGATGCGGGCAATGAGCATCGAGGCCTGAAAAATTTTCCTCCCAAACGAGTCGATTCTGGCCTCGCACCGGAGGTGCCGAGGCATGAGACAGAGCTCTTAACTCCCTTGATAGCAGATTCGACTACCAAAAGAGTGGCAAGGCAAATGGGCCCTATCGAATCTGGGAGCCTTCTGGATAGAATACTGTGTATCCACCTTCTTGGGTGCTAACTGCACTGAGAGGGGAGATTCACAGTTCCTCATCAGTGCATTCTTAGGATAGGGTGCAATGGCACAGTGACCCCTTCCTTAGGAGAAGACTTATAGCCCAAGACAGACAACTTCTCTGCCCTGGGCTCCTCCTCAGTCTCCAACTTAAATGGGATGGCTGCAGTCATTTCCCTGACAAAACTAGGACCAATGCTTATGCTTCTTGGGCTTCCCCCGATGCACAGAGCCTCAATCCCCTGTTGGTGACAAGGACAACGCCAAATCCGAGCATCTGCCCGGTGTCAGGTCTGACATTGACCGGTCTCAGGGCCTAACAGCACCCGGTATTGAGGCAGGTGGAGACCCACTTGACGCCAGTGCACTCCCAGTGGTTACCAGTGTCACAGCAGTCATGGAGGTTGATGCTGCCAGAGCCAAAGACAATGGTCCTGCCTTTGAAGAGCCAAAAAGCTTCTCCTGTTGAGCCTATTGCACTCACTGTGTCCTGGCCTGCATATGAAGAAAAAGATCACAAACTGAAGGGTCATAATCTGGCCCAAGGCACCAGTCGTGCAGGTCTATGAGTGAAATAACATGGCGATATTTAGCATACTGCTAAAAGTCACTGAGAGCTTTCTGGGCCATTGAAAAAAGAATTTCAGCTACACTGTGACGTTTGTGAGCCCTTGGCCCAGAGGTGGCCGCATGAGAATCACCCAACTAACTCTGGGTAGACCGAGTTCCCTCAGAACTAAGAGTACTCCAAAGAACTGGACCACAAGTGGAGATGAACTGAGGCAGCTTTAATAGTAGCAAAACACAAGGCTAAAAGGGTAGCCAAACGGCACAGAAAGAAAACAAGCAGCCTAGCTACACAGTCTAACCTATCTGAAACAAGGCAAACATAAAGCATTAAATAGGGTAAAGTAGAACAGCCTAGCTGTATAGGGAGAATCAAACATAAACAGCCTAGCTGCACATCTTAATAATAGCAGAGCAATGCAAACATATGGCATAGAATAGAACACACAAGACTAAGCAAAGGGACCGCCCTAGCGGGACTAAGACAAACAGGCAATACTTAGCTGACAGAGGTAACACCCCTGGGGGTTAAGAAAAGGGATCATTCTGTCAGTACACTCATATAAGTCGCTGAACCACCATGGCAAGCTCCCTCAAAACCAGAGTGGAGCTGAAGCAAAACAAAGGAAAAAGAAAAAGTCTTTTAAGGGACCTGCACCACAGGTAGAGGCAGGAGCTGGTCACTCCGCTCACTGAAGACGAGGGATGTCACCTAAGACAAGCAAACAGTCATTGAGGCGCCTGAGCCAAATGCTCCCAAGGTAAGCAAGATAAAGTAACAGAGCCTGAGCCAATGCTCCCAAGGCAAGCAAAGTGAAGAAGCCAAACCTGAGCCGATGCTTCCAAGGCCAAAGACTAAACGGCACAGCACGGCCACCAAGGACCAGGAACAGCCCAGGTGGACTCCTCCACACTCCAAGCACTGTTCCCTCATCCAGAGATACTTCGAGATGTGGCTTCAGCCACTGCATCTGCAACACTCCCCGTCATCCAGCCCACATAGTCCGAAACACAGCACAAAGCCACTCACTGCATACAGTGACCAAGGACTCACTGTGGGCGACTGGAATCTCAGCTGAGGCATGGAAGGCTCTGGATTCACAGTCTTGGCAGCAGGATTCACCGGACCAAAGCAAAGATGAAAGCTGTAGGCAGAGCATTTACTCCTTAGGACTACCAGGCTTGAAACAGGCTTCACAGGAGCAAAGCATAAGGTGAAAGCTGTAGGCAAAGCATTTACTCCTCAGGGCTACCAGACTTGGGAGCAGACTTCCACTGGAAAACAACGTAAGAAGAAAGCATAGCAAAGCTTTACCTCTCAGGACTACCAGCCTTGGGCCCAATCAAGGATAATTGCCAGAGCACTGAGCACACTCAGAAGCCAGCTTAAGAAGTGCTCAGTGCCAATGACATCACCAGCTTGGCCTCTACCACTCTACAGTGACCCCACAAGTCACCGACTGGAACTGCAGGTAATTTTAGTAGGTATAGAAGAAGGAATAGGGCAATGGCGACCGTAACATAAACTCCTCAATTTTGAACAATTAAAAATGTGAAAGTGTTTAAATAGAGGTCAGGGCTGTGGCCTAACCCCACAGCCACTCATGAAAAATACAGGAAATCCAAAAAACTAGAGAAAAAAAATACGAGGATGGGAAAATCGAAGGAAGAAATTAAACAAAGAAGATAATTATCCACAAAGGAAGGCACTCGTGATAGCGAAAAATTTTTTGAAAAGTGCAGTGTAAGGAAAAGACTACGCAAACTTGTCCTCTCAGAGCTCCACAAAAATAAGAGAGACCGAGGGACCCACGCTCGAGCGTTGGGCAGGAAGGCACCAGTGCATGTGCAGTAGGACGTTGCTAGAACTTTTTCTAGTGCTTGCGAATTAGCGTCCACACTGGGGCTCTGTTGGATGACATCACCCACGTGTGGAAATAATGCAGCCTACTTGTCCTTGGAGAGTAAACTTATTTCAGTGAGAATGAGAATCCCATTTAGTGGAGGACAATTATTCATGATACCTTAACCCACCTGAAACTGGGGACAAATGAGCTCAAGGTAACAGAACACCATTTAGTATAAGATGCAAATTGGAAGGGGAGGAGAGGAGTAGCAGGGATGATGGGAGGTTAGGGATAGATATAGTTATTGAAAGTATTTCCGGCTGCTGTTGGGGGCATAGTGACTGTACAGTTATGCAGCTGTGTGAAGGTATATTGTTTATTACTACTACTACTTAACACTTCTAAAGCGATTCAAGGGTTACGCAGCGCTGTACAGTTTAACAAAGAAGGACAGTCCCTGCTCAAGGAGCTTACAATCTAATGGACAAAAATGTGCAGTCAAACAAATTGAGGCAGTCTAGATTTCCTGAATAGAGGTAAAATGGTTAGGTGCCGAAGGTGACATTGAAGAGGTGGGCTTTGAGCAAGGATTTGAAGATTGGGTTATATAGTTGGCCGTTTAATTGTAAAATGAAAACACTAAGTACATAAGCAAACAAGTAGATAAAGTAAACACCATTTTTAATTTGGGCATTTTGCCGATTTGGGAAAGCAAGCTATAAATATGAAAAATAGAGTCAAAATAAAGTTTGACTAAAAAAACATTTACCACACAAAAAACCTATACTGGAAAGCGAATGCTACATACCTGTAGAAGGTATTCTCCGAGGACAGCAGGCTGATTGTTCTCACTGATGGGTGACGTCCACGGCAGCCCCTCCAATCGGAAACTTCACTAGCAAAGTCCTTTGCTAGCCCTCGCGCGCCCGCGCGCACCGCGCATGCGCGGCCGTCTTCCCGCCCGAAACCGGCTCGAGCCGGCCAGTCCAGTATGTAGCAAGGCAATACACTTCAAGGGAAGACACAACTCCAAAGGGGAGGCGGGCGGGTTTGTGAGAACAATCAGCCTGCTGTCCTCGGAGAATACCTTCTACAGGTATGTAGCATTCGCTTTCTCCGAGGACAAGCAGGCTGCTTGTTCTCACTGATGGGGTATCCCTAGCCCCCAGGCTCACTCAAACAACAACCATGGTCAATTGGGCCTCGCAACGGCGAGGACATAACTGAGATTGACCTAAAAAATTTACCAACTAACTGAGAGTGTAGCCTGGAACAGAACAAACAGGGCCCTCGGGGGGTGGAGTTGGATCCTAAAGCCCAAACAGGTTCTGAAGAACTGACTGCCCGAACCGACTGTCGCGTCAGGTATCCTGCTGCAGGCAGTAATGAGATGTGAATGTGTGGACAGATGACCACGTCGCAGCTTTGCAAATTTCTTCAATGGAGGCTGACTTCAAGTGGGCTACCGACGCAGCCATGGCTCTGACATTATGAGCCGTGACATGACCCTCAAGAGCCAGCCCCGCCTGGGCGTAAGTGAAGGAAATGCAATCTGCTAGCCAATTGGATATGGTGCGTTTCCCTACAGCCACTCCCCTCCTATTGGGGTCAAAAGAAACAAACAATTGGGCGGACTGTCTGGTGGGCTGTGTCCGCTCCAGGTAGAAGGCCAATGCTCTCTTGCAGTCCAATGTGTGCAGCTGACGTTCAGCAGGGCAGGAATGAGGACGGGGAAAGAATGTTGGCAAGACAATTGACTGGTTTAGATGGAACTCCGACACGACCTTTGGCAGAAACTTAGGGTGAGTGCGGAGGACTACTCTGTTGTGATGAAATTTGGTGTAAGGGGCCTGGGCTACCAGGGCCTGAAGCTCGCTGACTCTACGAGCCGAAGTAACTGCCACCAAGAAAATGACCTTCCAGGTCAAGTACTTCGGATGGCAGGAATTCAGTGGCTCAAAAGGAGGTTTCATCAGCTGGGTGAGAACGACATTGAGATCCCATGACACTGTAGGAGGCTTGAAAGGGGGCTTTGACAAAAGCAAACCTCTCATGAAGCGAACAACTAAAGGCTGTCCTGAGATCGGCTTACCTTCCACTTGGTAATGGTATGCACTGATTGCACTAAGGTGAACCCTTACGGAGTTGGTCTTGAGACCAGACTCAGACAAGTGCAGAAGGTATTCAAGCAGGGTCTGTGTAGGACAAGAGCGAGGATCTAGGGCCTTGCTGTCACACCAGACGGCAAACCTCCTCCAATGAAAGAAGTAACTTCTCTTAGTGGAGTCTTTCCTGGAAGCAAGCAAGATGCGGGAGACACCCTCTGGCAGACCCAAAGAGGCAAAGTCTACGCCCTCAACATCCAGGCCGTGAGAGCCAGGGACTGGAGGTTGGGATGCAGAAGAGCCCCGTCGTCCTGCGTGATGAGGGTCGGAAAACACTCCAATCTCCACGGTTCTTCGGAGGATAACTCCAGAAGAAGAGGGAACCAGATCTGACGCGGCCAAAAGGGAGCAATCAGAATCATGGTGCCTCGGTCTTGCTTGAGTTTCAACAAAGTCTTCCCCACCAGAGGTATGGGAGGATAAGCATACAGCAGACCTTCCCCCCAATCCAGGAGGAAGGCATCCGACGCCAGTCTGCCGTGGGCCTGAAGCCTGGAACAGAACTGAGGGACCTTGTGGTTCACTTGAGATGCGAAGAGATCCACCAGGGGGGTGCCCCACGCCTGGAAGATCTGTCGCACCACACGGGAATTGAGCGACCACTCGTGAGGTTGCATAATCCTGCTCAACCTGTCGGCCAGACTGTTGTTTACGCCTGCCAGATATGTGGCTTGGAGCACCATGCCCTGACGGCGAGCCCAGAGCCACATGCTGACGGCTTCCTGACACAGGGGGCGAGATCCGGTGCCCCCCTGCTTGTTGACATAGTACATGGCAACCTGATTGTCCGTCTGAATTTGGATAATTTGGTGGGACAGCCGATCTCTGAAAGCCTTCAGAGCGTTCCAGATCGCTCGCAACTCCAGAAGATTGATCTGTAGATCGCGTTCTTGGAGGGACCAACTTCCTTGGGTGTGAAGCCCATCGACATGAGCTCCCCATCCCAGGAGAGACGCATCCGTGGTCAGCACTTTTTGTGGCTGAGGAATTTGGAAGGGACGTCCCAGAGTCAAATTGGAGCAAATCGTCCACCAAAACAGGGATTCGAGAAAACTCGTGGACAGGTGGATCACGTCCTCTAGACCCCCAGCGGCCTGATACCACTGGGAGGCTAGGGTCCATTGAGCAGATCTCATGTGAAGGCGGGCCATGGGAGTCACATGAACTGTGGAGGCCATGTGGCCCAGCAATCTCAACATCTGCCGAGCTGTGATCTGCTGGGACGCTCGCACCCGCGAGACGAGGGACAACAAGTTGTTGGCTCTCGTCTCTGGGAGATAGGCGCGAGCCGTCCGAGAATCCAGCAGGGCTCCGATGAATTCGAGTTTCTGCACTGGGAGAAGATGGGACTTTGGGTAATTTATCACAAACCCCAGTAGCTCCAGGAGGCGAATAGTCATCTGCATGGACTGCAGGGCTCCTGCCTCGGATGTGTTCTTCACCAGCCAATCGTCGAGATATGGGAACACGTGCACCCCCAGCCTGCGAAGCGCCGCTGCTACCACAGCTAGGCACTTTGTGAACACCCTGGGCGTGGAGGCGAGCCCAAAGGGTAGCACACAGTACTGGAAGTGGCGTGTGCCCAGCTGAAATCGCAGATACTGTCTGTGAGCTGGCAGTATCGGGATGTGTGTGTAGGCATCCTTCAAGTCCAGAGAGCATAGCCAATCGTTTTGCTGAATCATGGGGAGAAGGGTGCCCAGGGAAAGCATCCTGAACTTTTCTTTTACGAGATATTTGTTCAGGGCCCTTAGGTCTAGGATGGGACGCATCCCCCCTGTTTTCTTTTCCACAAGGAAGTACCTGGAATAGAATCCCAGCCCTTCTTGCCCGGATGGCACGGGCTCGACCGCATTGGCGCTGAGAAGGGCGGAGAGTTCCTCTGCAAGTACCTGCTTGTGCTGGAAGCTGTAGGACTGAGCTCCCGGAGGACAATTTGGAGGTTTTGAGGCCAAATTGAGGGTGTATCCTTGCCGGACTATTTGGAGAACCCACTGATCGGAGGTTATGAGAGGCCACCTTTGGTGAAAAACTTTCAACCTCCCTCCGACAGGCAGGTCGCCCGGCACTGACACTTGGATGTCGGCTATGCTCTGCTGGAGCCAGTCAAAAGCTCGCCCCTTGCTTTTGCTGGGGAGCCGCGGGGCCTTGCTGAGTCGCACGCTGCTGACGAGAGCGAGCGCGCTGGGGCTTAGCCTGGGCCGCAGGCTGTCGGGAAGGAGGATTGTACCTACGCTTGCCAGAAGTATAGGGAACAGTCTTCCTTCCCCCGAAAAATCGTCTACCTGTAGAGGTAGAAGCTGAAGGCTGCCGGTGGGCGAACTTGTCGAATGCGGTGTCCCGCTGGTGGAGAGACTCTACCACCTGTTCGACTTTTTCGCCAAAAATGTTATCCGCACGGCAAGGCGAGTCCGCAATCCGCTGCTGGATTCTATTCTCCAGGTCGGCGGCACGCAGCCATGAGAGCCTGCGCATCACCACACCTTGAGCAGCGGCCCTGGACGCAACATCAAAAGTGTCATAAACTCCTCTGGCCAGGAATTTTCTGCACGCCTTCAGCTGCCTGACCACCTCCTGAAAAGGCTTGGCTTGCTCAGGGGGAAGAGCATCAACCAAGCCCGCCAACTGCCGCACATTGTTCCGCATGTGTATGCTCGTGTAGAGCTGGTAGGACTGGATCTTGGACACGAGCATAGAGGAATGGTAGGCCTTCCTCCCAAAGGAGTCTAAGGTTCTAGCGTCCTTGCCCGGGGGCGCCGAAGCATGTTCCCTAGAACTCTTAGCCTTCTTTAGGGCCAAATCCACAACTCCAGAGTCATGAGGCAACTGAGTGCGCATCAGCTCTGGGTCCCCATGGATCCGGTACTGGGACTCGATCTTCTTGGGAATGTGGGGATTAGTTAATGGCTTGGTCCAGTTCGCAAGCAATGTCTTCTTCAGGACATGGTGCAAGGGAACAGTGGACGCTTCCTTAGGTGGAGAAGGATAGTCCAGGAGCTCAAACATTTCAGCCCTGGGCTCGTCCTCCACAACCACCGGGAAGGGGATGGCCGTAGACATCTCCCGGACAAAGGAAGCGAAAGACAGACTCTCGGGAGGAGAAAGCTGTCTCTCAGGAGAGGGAGTGGGATCAGACGGAAGACCCTCAGACTCCTCGTCAGAGAAATATCTGGGATCTTCCTCTTCCTCCCACGAGGCCTCACCCTCGGTGTCAGACACGAGTTCCCGGACCTGTGTCTGCAACCTCGCCCTGCTCGACTCCGTGGAACCCCGTCCACGATGGGGGCGTCGAGAGGTAGACTCCCTTGCCCGCATCGGCGAAGCTCCCTCCGCCGACGTGGTCGGGGAGCCTTCCTGGGAGGTGGCCGCGGTCGGCACCGCACGCGATACCGACGTCGGGGACCTCAACCTGGGCGATGGGCCAGCCGGCGCCACGCTCGACGGTACCGGAGGCGCAAGCACCGCCGGTACCGGAGGGGTAGGGCGCAACAGCTCTCCCAGAATCTCTGGGAGAACGGCCCGGAGGCTCTCGTTTAGAGTGGCTGCAGAGAAAGGCTGAGAGGTCGATGCAGGCGTCGACGTCAGTACCTGTTCCGGGCGTGGAGGCTGTTCCTGGCTGTCCAGAGCGGAGCGCATCGACACCTCCTGAACAGAGGGTGAGCGGTCCTCTCGGTGCCGATGCCTGCTGGGTGCCGAATCCCTCGGCGACCCAGAGCTCTCGGTGCCGACACGGGGAGGAGACCGGTGTCGATGCTTCTTCGATTTCTTCCGAAGCATGTCACCGGAGCTCCCCGGCACCGACGAGGAGGACGTCGAATCCATCCGTCGCTTCCTCGGGGCCGAGACTGAAGAAGGTCGATCTCAGGGGGGCTGTACCGCAGGAGCCCTCAGGGTAGGCGGAGACCCACCCGAGGGCTCACCGCCACCAGCAGGGGAATGGACAGCCCTCACCTGCACTCCACCCGATGCACCACCGTCCGACGACATCAGCAGACGAGGTCCTGGTACCACCGACGTCGATGCAGCTATCCGATGTCTCGGCGCCGATGCAGAGGCCCGATGCCTCGATGCACTCGATGCAGGGGCGGCCGAGGAAGATGGTCTGGACGCTGACGACGTCGATGCACTCGAAGATCCCGGTGCCGATGCCGACGAAGAGCCCGAGAACAACACGTTCCACTGGGCTAGTCTCGCTACCTGAATCCGCCTTTGAAGCAGGGAACACAGACTGCAGTTCTGAGGGCGGTGCTCGGCCCCCAGACACTGAAGACACGACGAGTGTCGATCAGTGAGCGAGATAACCCGGGCGCACTGGGTGCACTTCTTGAAGCCGCTGGAAGGCTTCGATGTCATGGGCGGAAAAATCACGCCGGCGAAATCAAAAGCCGAAATGGCGAAATTTGAAGCACCAAAATTTAGAGGGAGAAAAATCTCGACCGAGGCCAAAAAGAGGCCTACCCCGACGACGAAAGAAAACTTACCGGGGCAAAAAGCTGGAAGTACGGGGAGGATTTACACGAAACCCGGCGGGGGGTTTCCGAAGCACTTCCCAACTAAGAGAAAACTTTCCCGAAGGAAAAAAACACGCTCAAAATAAATTGGACGAGCCGAGGTCGACTTTCCGGGGCTCGACACGGCGAAAACACGACCGTACCGAGTGCGGACAAAAGAAGACTGGCCGGCTCGAGCCGGTTTCGGGCGGGAAGACGGCCGCGCATGCGCGGTGCGCGCGGGCGCGCGAGGGCTAGCAAAGGACTTTGCTAGTGAAGTTTCCGATTGGAGGGGCTGCCGTGGACGTCACCCATCAGTGAGAACAAGCAGCCTGCTTGTCCTCGGAGAATAATTATATTACACATCTCTGTGCAAAGAAAAACAAAAACAGCATTTTATAAGCAGAAATCAACTTTTATATTAATTGCCCAGGGTATAGGCATCTAAACGTATGTGCATAATATCCTGTAGGTGCAAAATTTATCTAATCCAATTACAGCTGCTTCCTGAAGCAGGGAATTGCCTTATGTTTCACTTATGCAGCTATTTTACAAAATATAAACACAAGCATGTAAAATTAGTTGAGACATTTGCATGAGCCTCAGATCAAGTGTTAAAAACATGGCAGAGCCTCTGTCACAGAAGTTACTCTTCTTTGATGCACCAATCCATAAATTTGCCCATCTGCTAGGGACACAGAAAACTGACTTCTTTAATGAATGGAGCCTTGGTATATTAAAAGATGAACAGTTTAGCTCTGCTTCCATATCTTGGCAGGAGGGACATATCCCATTTGTCTGGGCTGATCTGGTAAGGACCAAAAAAGCAAGGCTGTTTTACCCAAAGAAAGGGCACAATTTTGGGGGTAATTATATCAGCCTTACAACTCCCCCCCCCCCCCCCCCCCAAAAAAAAAAAAAAAAAAAAAAATTACACTTGATTTAAAGAACACAGCATGCAATCACAAAATGAAACACCTATCCAAACAATTCTTCAAACAGGTGCATGTTTAATAGCATTGCTCACAAACACAATTCCAGTCTCCCCAAAAGATTTTTCAAATTTATCAGTTTGCAACAAACTTTAGTACTTATAGGTCTTGATCAACAAACTGATCTTAAATCACAGCTGTACACCAACAGATATGACTAAAAGTCTACAAAATATTGTATTTAACATAACTATGATCAGATCCAAGAACAAAAATTTTGTTATCAGAGTTAAAGCTGTTCAACTGAAATATTTCCAGGCAAGTATGAACCGATTTGAAAAACAATTCTTTTCTTTCAAATCATATTATACAAAAACACCCAGTATCAACTCCAAAAAGGAATTACAACACTGAAGGAAAGTAAAATAGAATGATCTATCTTATATCCATAAGGTAAAGCAAGATATTTGCTGCTTTTAACTTCATCATCATCATACACATTGTGAGGGTAATTTTATAAATATATACACTAGCTAAAACTACACGCACTTTTATTAGGCAGACTTTTGGTAGATTTTTCAAGAGGAAATGTATGGATGCATCTGTTTTGAAAATTTTTTCATGTTAATTATTCACACAAGTTAATACCTACTAGTTGGTGCATATGTTTTTTTTTTTTGTGCAACAAAATACTTGCCATGTTTCAAAAGTATGTATTTAAATACTAATTCTCCTTAACTCTGCCCCAGGAACACCTCTGGTCAGTATGGGGAAAAAAATATGTACATATTGTACACATACTTGTATCAACATATTGGGCACACAAATTTTTTAAGGGGTGAAGCATTGCTTTACCCCTGGAAATAGCCAAGAAATATCTCCCCCACCCCTAATTGTCTTCCTCTTTAGTCTAATCAGGATTTCAAGTCACTTTACATCATCCTTCATTCCTGCTTATTTTCAAAATCTGCAATGCCTCCACTTATCATATGCTGAGACAATGTTTATTACTATCTTGCAGTGTGAGAGAGGAAAATATAGTTTGGAGCTGACACTGTTAGGAAAACTCAAAAAATATGCATTTGTATCCCACATTTTCCAGGTTCAATGTGGCTTACATTGTTCCGTAATGGTGAAGTACCACTTCCGGAAAAGAGAAATACATAGTTGAGGTATTGGAGAAAGAGAGGACTAGGTATCCTATATAATAATTTGCACCATGAACATTCCATGAAGCTGCCTGGGCCCGTGCCTCCATTCTGATTGGCTGTGCCTGGGACTGAAGCCTCGGATGATGTCATCCAGAGAGCCCAAGCAACAGCAGTAACACCCTGTCAGAAAACCTACCCTGTCTCACACATACACACACGATCTCTCTCTGTGACACACAACACACATACAGTTCACCCCCCCCCCCCGACACAACACACACACAATTACTGACTCACACACACACTCATGCAACATCTAAAACCTCCCCCTCCCTCTGTCATTCTGACAGAGAAAAAAAAATGTAACAACCTGTCAGAAAACCTACCCTGTCTCACATATACACACACAATCTCTCTTTGTGACACACAATACACACAGTTCACCCCCCCCCCCGACACACAAACACAGTTCCCCCCCCCCATACACAATTACTGACTCACACACACTCATGCAACATCTAAAACCTCCCCCCTCTGTCATTCTGACAGAGGAAAAAAAATGTAACACCCTTTCAGAAAACCTACTCTGTCTCACACATACACACACGATCTCTCTCTGTGACACACAACACACAGTACACTACCCCCCACACACAATTACTGAATTACACACATTCATGCAACATCTAAAACCTCCCCCCCTCTGTCATTCTGACAGACAAAAAAAAATGTAACACCCTGTCAGAAAACCTTCCCTGTCTCACACATACACACACGATCTCTCTTTGTGACACACAACACACACAGTTCCCCTCCCCCGACACACAACACCACAGTTCACCCCCCCACACACACACACAATTACTGACTCACACATACACTCATGCAACATCTAAAACCTCCCCCCCGTCATTGACAGAGAAAAAAAAATGTAACACCCTGTCAGAAAACCTCCCGTCTCACACATACACACACGATCTCTCTCTGTGACACACAACGCACACAGTTCACACCCCCCCCCGACACACAGTTCCCCCCCCACACACACACAATTACTGACACACACACACACACTCATGCAACATCTAATATCATCAAACACACCCCCACCACTGTCACTGACAGACAGAGACACACATAGAATATAAGTCTCACATACACAGACACTGTCTGTCTCATAGCCACACACAATGATGAAGCCTTGAACTTCACAATCAACTACCGCTGGCACTGTCAACATACACACACACAATAACTCACTCACATACACAATCACTGTCTGTCTCATAGACACACACACTGACCCCTCCTTGGAGAATACAACACAGATGATGAACACTTTGGAACCCCAATACAAGCCCAACACCGACACAGACCACTTCACCAGACCCATCAGCCCACCCCACTCTCTCATTCTGACAGAGAAAAAACAAAATTTACCACACTCTCATAAACCCTACCCTGTCTTACTTACACATAAACACACGATCTCTCTCTGTGACACACAACACACACAGTTCCCCAACCCAATCCCCACCACCCCCTCACAAGGTAACTGTCACAGACACACACAATTACTGACTCACACACACTCATGCACCATCGCAGTTCATCAAACCCAAACCCACCACAGTCACTGCCAGAAACCCACAAACACACACAATCTAACTATCACATACAGAGTTACTGTCTGAATCATAGAGACACACACTGAAAAAGCCAAGAACTAGACAAACAACTACCCCTCCTCTGTCACTAGAACAATGATGTACAACACTTAGGAACTCCACTCAAACACCCCCGCCACCCCATACCACTTCACCAAACTCATCCCCCAACCTCCTCTGTCATTCTGACAGACAGAAACAATCTGCACACCACACACACATACAGTCGCCCCCATCGTCTCAGTTCCCACCCACTATATCACTTTCACAGACACACAAGATCTCTATCTGTGACACTCACACTCTGTCACTCTCACGCAGCCACACACACAGATTCAAACACACTATCTCTCATACACTCAGACTTACTTTCATACACAGACTGTGTCACACACTCAGTCACTCTATCTTTCACATATACACTATCTCTCACAAAAACAACAAAAAAAAAAACAACTAAATAACTGAATTTCACAATTTGAACAAAATTTTCTATGAAAATCTGTCTATCTTTCTGTTTCAAACTCTGTCTCTCTCACACACAGGCACAATGGCAGACAAAGAACAAAAAACAACTACTCAAAATGAAGAGCAACACAGAGACAAGGAAAAAAAAAGAGCAGAAGTTCAAAGAAAAAGGAGTTTAGCGCAAAGAGAACACAAAAACGCTACAACAAAACAAATAAATAATGCATGCAAAAAAAAAAAAAAAGATGACTACACAGGAAAGCACAAGTAGGAGAGAAAGAAAAGCAGAAAATGAAAGGAAAACAATAAGATAAATGACGGATGAAGAAACAGAAACAAACACAAGAAGACATACTAATGCACAACGCAAAAAAACTGAAACAAGGTCACAGAAAGAAGAAACGACGACAACACATTTAGAGGAAAAAAAACAAATAGAGGAACAAACAACAAAAACAAACTATTAATTTTTAAAAAAAAAACCATATATTACACAAGTATATAAGCACTGCCATGCTGAGAAAAGACCAAAAGTCCATCAAGCCCAGCACTCCGTCTCCGACAGCGGCCAATCGAGGCCCCAAGAACCTGGCAAAACCCCAAAATTTAGTAACGATCAATGGACTTTTCCTTCAGGAATCTGTCCAGACCACCTTTAAACTCAGCAAGGCCAGCTGCCGTCACTACCTTCTCTGGCAATGAGTTCCAGAGTCTAACCACATGCTGAGTAAAGAAAAACTTTCTCCAATTTGTTTTAAACCTACCACATTCTAATTTCATCTTGTGTCCCCTGGTTCTATTATTGTTAGAAAGTGTAAACAAACGCTTCACATCTGTCTGCTCTACCCCACTCATTATTGTGTAGACCTCTATCATATCACCCCTCAGCCGCCTTTTCTCCAGGCTAAAGAGTCCTAGCCTTCTTAACCTCTCCTCATAAGGTAGTCGTCCTATCACTTTTATCATTTTCGTCGCCCTTCTCTGCACCTTCTCCAATTCCTTTATATCTTTTTTGAGATGAGGCGACCAGAACTGAATACCATACTCCAGGTGCAGTCGCACCATAGAGCGATACAATGGCATTATAACATCCTCATTTTTGTTTTCCATCCCTTTTCTAATAATACTCAACATTCTGTTTGCCTTCTTAGCCGCCGCAGCACACTGAGCGGAAGATTTCAACGTCCTATCCACGATGACTCCCAGATCCCTTTCTCGGTCTGTAACTCCTAAAGCGGAACCTTGCATGACATATTAAAACAGTTCAGGTCAAAACAAACACAAATAGATAAAACCCTTGCTAGCGCCTGTTTCATTTGATTGAGAAACAGGTCTTTCTTACTAGTTCATGTAATATATATTGTATAACAACAAATAAGAGGTATTGGATTTATCTTCTATCGTGATACAATTATTTGGACGATCAGTAATATTAAGCTTCAAATCATAGCAAAAATTAGTATGGACAGTTTGGGAATACAGAGATATGTGTTGTGTGGATCCAAGTGTAAATTTTGTTAACTGGCATTTAGGATGGATTAGTGTGGTATGCTTTCTTGAATAGGTTGGTTTTCAGTAGTTTGCGAAAATTAATTATGTCTTTACCTGCTGATCCTGCATCAAAGTCTGACAAATACTGGTGCTGAATTCAAGTTGTTTCTTCAACTGATTAATTTGTTCTTGCCAGTGTTCCTTCTCTTCCACATAAGAGAGCTCAGATGCCCATCGAAGATTTTCTTGTCGTCTCATACTGACATTCTGTTGTCTTGTTTTAGCCAATGGACGGTAATTGCCATCCACTGAAAATGGACGCAGATTCCGCCATCTGTGCAGAATTATTAATAAAAAAAATGTAACCACTAGAAATATTTTTAATAGGTACAAACTAATAAATATGTATATTTTAGAAGGGACGAGCTTTTGTATGTCTTTACATTCAATGTATAGTCAAATACATCTATAAATTGATCAAAGAATATGTGACCATAACATATTGGAAAAAATAAAGGTAGATAGCAGATAGGAAAAGATTAGTTACCTATTAACAGTGAGGAACTTTGGAAAAACAAACTCAGTCTTATCTATAGACATCGCATACTCTGCTGCTGAAAAACAATGCCAGGTGATTGTTTTCCCAAAATCTTAAATAGAAGTGAATGACAATTCAATTTAAATTACAATTTAAGATGTGAACCAGACTAAACATGGAAAACCTTAGGTCTGCAGAAGAACTAATTGTAAAGGCCCAATTTAAGCCTTTAATTCTGCCAATATTTGCTACAAACAATATTTATTACCCAACTACAGTGATACTAACCCTCCCTTATTTCTTTTGGAATTGTGAGTTTCATGATTAGAGCTGTTCTGTGAATAAATGGGGAAGTTCTCATTTGAGCTGCTTTCTTGCTCCTCCTCTTCCTCCTCTTCTGCTTGAACTCCATCAGATGGATAGCAATCTTCATCCCCATCTTCTTCATCTAATGCACATTGGGTAGAACCTCCCCAGGTGGCCATTGTTCTGATAAACATAAATTAAATTAATTGCACAAAATAGATGACAATCACACAAAGCAATAAACAAATCTATATGTGTATCACTTTTTTGGCAAAACGTTGAAGCACTTTTCCATCTACTGAAAATTAGTGCCTAGGAAGCCATCAGATACAGAAGAGCACATCATATGGTAAGATGCTGGAAATCTTGTGAATGCAGTCTACCACTTGGAATGGGACAGAGAATGCTCAAGGATTTCAGACTGGTTTTGGGGTGGGGGGGGGGGGGTGGGGGGAGAATACTATATGGAAAATGAGTTTTCCTTGTCATCAGAGTTAATGCACAGTAGTGGTCAGTGTGTGTTGTTGACCAGCAGCCTTCAGAGACCACAGTTGTTTCTTACTTTGGACCCATCTACTCCTCCTGACTGCCTACCTGAAACTGTACCATTCTTTTCTCTTTCTTGGAGACCCTCGGTGATTGTTACATCCTTTCCTGATATTTTCCAGTAAAAGACAATTTTCAAAGCAATTTAGAAACGTAAAAAGCATTTTTGCTATATTAATCAACTGTCTGAAATTGTTCTCCTTCAACATGACTAAACGTCCATGCACTTACCTTTAGTTGCATTGAGAAGCGCTCCTTAAAAAATATTTAAATCAAAGGAGGAAAAGCACATGCACAGACAGCATTTTCAAATATATGCTTGTACTTTTCCGGAAATAAACTACCCAAAGAAATGACAGGAGCAAGTGATCACACGTAGCCCTTATCCTATATAATAAAACGCACCTCCAATGTTCTGAAGCTGAGAAAGTGAAGCCTTGAAGCATTTGTGCTCTCTCTAAAGCTGTATCCATCTCCTGAAGTGACGTCAGTGTACTTCCGTGTACGTCACACACAGCACTGACCAACCACAGGTGGGAGGGCGGGCGCACAGTGGCGATTGGCTCTACCGTTCAGTGGGCGTGCACACTGAGCTGTGCACGGCAGCGGAGGTTGGGCGGTTGGCTGAGGGGCAGAGATTTGGGTGGTGTGGTGCTGTAAGGGGAAGGAGAATTGCTGGGTGGCTGGAGGGGGGACAGGGGAGAAAGCAGAATCGCTGGGTGCCTGGGGGGGGGGGGGGCAGTGGACATAGGAGAATTGCTGGCTGGCTGGAGGGGGAGCAGGGGAGAGAGGAGATTCGCTGGGGGGTAAGGGAAAAGAGAGAATCGCTGGGTGGCTGGAGGGGGGCAGGGGACAGAGGAGACTCGCTGGGTGGCTGGAGGGGGGGCAGGGGGCAGAGGAGACGTGCTGGGTGGCTGGAGGGGGGCAGGGGACAGAAGAGACGTGCTGGGTGGCTGGAGGGGGGGCAGGGGACACAGGAGACTCGCTAAGTGGCTGGAAGGGGAGCAGGGGACAGAGGAGACTCGCTGGGTGGCTGGAGGGGGCAGGGGACAGAGGTGACTCCCTGGGTGGCTGGAGGGGGGGGGGGCAGGGGAGAGAAGAGCATTGGTGGATGGCTGGAGGGGGGGGGGGCAAGGGAGAAAGTAGAATCACTGGGTGGCTGGAGGGGGGACAGAGGAGACACACTTGCACCCAGCAGTCTCACTCTCTCTGTCACACACACAAACTCGAACATTCACTCTCTCTCTCTCACACATACTCTCTCAAACATACACACTCCGAGGAAAACCTTGCTAGCGCTCGTTTCATTTGTGTCAGAAACGGGCCTGTTTTACTAGTTCACAATAATTTTCAAAATGAAAGAACACATGCATTTTTGCTCTGGAAATTAGTACAAAGTCCACAGGTAAGAAGTACTCATGGTCTTTATTCAAAAGTCAACCGCTTTAAAATTGCACACTGAAACACTACTAACAACATCCTATATCTAGATATGTGGCAAAACAGGAGAAAAAAGCAGTCACAGGCTGTTAGACCTGAAGATGCTAACTCCTTATATTCTAAGCCTCTAAGTTATTACTATTAACTGGTTGAAAAAGACAATTGGATTCAGTTACTATTTACATTTTTAAAGAAACCGAGTTAACCGGAAAACTGTTTCAACCAGCAGTGATCTGATTGGGTCCAAAAGTTTAGCTTAACAAACCGCTTGAGAAAGGGACTATTGGACTCAAGGTTTTCAAACCTGATTAATGAAAGACACAAGGTTTAGTTCTACAAACAAGTTGCTCTAATGTCTTAGTTAAAAAGAAAGTGGGTAGCTTTAGTATGAAATCCATTATCATACTTTTTAAACAATCAAATGTTCGTTGTTCATTCTTCTTGTTAAACTTTTCGCTTCATTAGCTCTGAGACTGATTAGTGACCCACCTAAGCAACACATTATAAAATCTCAGTATTTTCTGAACAGATGTTTGTGAATACTTTTCCTTCTAAAAATTGTAACTTTAGGTTGTGGTGAGGACATAAGAACATAAGAGTAGCCATACTGGGTCAGACCAATAATCTATCTAGCCCAGTATCCTGTTTTCCAAACAGTGGCCAAGCCAGGTCACAAGTACTTGTCAGAAACCCAAATCGTGGCAACACTCCATACTACAAATCTCAGGGTAAGCATTTGCTTCCCATGCCTGTCTCATAGCAGACTATGGACTTTTCCTCCATGAATTTGTTCAAACCTTTTTTAAACCCAGATACACTAACTGCTATTACCACATTCTCTTGCAAAGAGTTTAGGAGCTTAACTATTTGTTGAGTGAAAAAATATTTCCTCCTATTTGTTTTAAAAGTACCGTGTCTCCCCGAAAATAAGGCACTGTCTTATATTAATTTTTGCCCCCCAAAATGTGCTAGGTCTTATTTTCAGGGGCTGTCTTATTTTTCGGGGAAACATCGGGGTTGGATCGGGGTTGGCCCGCCCACCCTCCGTCGCTCCCGGAACTAACCTTAAACGCCTCCTTTCACCTTTGCAGCAGCAGGGCAGGCCACTCCTTCCTTCCATGTCCTGCCCTCGCCTGACGTAACGTCTGCGAGGGCGGGGCACGGAAGGAAGGAGAGGTCTGCCCTGCTGCTGCTTGCTGCGAAGGTGAAAGGAGGCGTTTAAGGTTAGTTCCAGGGGCGACGGAGGGTGGGTGGAGGGGGGGCCCGGCGACCTCGGGTGGGGGTGGGGGGGGCGGCCCGGGGGCGGCCTTGTCCGGCTCTCGGTGGCCCTGCTTTCAAACAAAAATTTGCTAGGTCTTACTTTCGGGGGAGGCCTTATATCTACCAAATCAGAAAAACCTCTACTAGGTCTTATTTTCGGGGGATGTCTTACTTTCGGGGAAAACAGGGTATTTCCATGTAGCTTCCTCGAGTGTCCCCTACTCTTTGTACTTCTGGAATGAGTAAAAAATTGATTTACTAGAGAGGCTGGAAGTAATCCTGTAGACAGAACAAGCACAAGAACAATGCAATATCCTCTCACACAGAGGATGTCTCTCCAGGAGCCACTGCCCAGGTGGGAAGGGTTAGGAAGGCTGTTGTAGAATCAGAATAGGGAAACATGTGCAGGTGCAAGCAAGGCCTGTACAGTGCTTGCTGAGACATTTAAAGGGCCAAGGGTGACAAAGCCTTTGTAGTAAATGAAGAAAATGATCATGGCATGTCAAACCCTCTAAGTACTAAAAAGGTTATCTTCATGGTCTGGAAACAAGTCAGCAAATTTGGTCATATGTAGCCCCTCTTCTTGATACTCTATTTATACTAGGCACTCACTTTGTTCTAGAATAAAGTCTCTCAGATTGCATGTAAATTCCGACATGAATTTCCTGATGGGCCCATAGTTACTAGCCCTTTTCGAAGAAACTCTTTGGTGAAAGTAGCAAGCTGCCCAATGGGGAGGGTTTCTTCGTAGACAGCAGCATTTGTCAGGCACACAAGTTGGTGATGGCATCCCATAGCATCAAGATGGACCATTTTCAAATATATGCTTGTACTTTTCTGGAAAGAAACTACCCAAAGAAATGAAAGGTGCAAGTGTTCACAAAGGTGGTGCTCTCAGGCCATGCATGTTCACAGTTCTGAGCTCCCGGAGTCAAGTATTTGGCACATTCATCCATGTCTTGGAACTGCTGAAGACAATGATTCCACCACATCTTGAAATTTTTCAAGAGAAGAGTGGAAATAATGTTTGAGTTGGAACTGATGTACTTCAGTTCTTGAATCAAGCATAGAGTTTTGCAAGACTTTATGCAGCGTTGGATCCTTGTTTGGTGGGGTATTAGAGTGAATCCTAGAACACTTATGTTTCTTAAGTTCAGACTTGACCACCATAGAAGTTGTAATTTATTTTGGCCCAATATGGTTTGTACTCTATACTTTGTTTCCAATCTCTCAGATGTAGGTGGAACTGACATTAGTGTTTTCCAGATCTTTGTTGCTTTAAAAGCATCTCATGGATTTGAAAAGCCAATATATTCTTTAGGACATCCAAACATCCAACTATCTACAATTTAGAAAAGAATTGAAAACCTACCTCTTAAAAAAAAATTCTACAGCTAACCACAATGGTGATCGATGACTTCCCTACACAATAAATGTAACACACTAATATAAACTGTAAGCCACTTTGAACCGAAATATGATTTTGGATATCAGTGGGCTACAAGAATGCATAAATAAATATTTCAGGACTTGCAGAACTCCTGGAGTCTGGCTTTTCTTGTGCGGAGTAAGAGTTCTTTTGCCATCATCTAGAGAAATTTGGGGTACGATGTGTCTTTCTGTTGAGATTTGTTTTCTGGTAGTGTTGGAGATAAATTACAGTAATCCAGGAGATTAAGACTGAACTCCCAGGGATGGTGATTTCAGAGTGGACTCAGTGCCAATTTACTGAGGCTGAGCCTTTAGAAAAATACTCATGAGAATGGTTAGGTCATGATGAGGACAAAAAAATAGCATCAGAAAGAGTGCTGTGCTTACCTGATTGATGCTTGCAATGCCAGTGATCTGCAGGTTCCTTTAAAATCTCTCTCCACAATCCTGTGAAATTGGTATACCATGCTCTATCTGCAGTGTTTGCTGCAGATGAGCAGAAAGAGGCAGGGGAAGAAGGGCTGAGCACAAAAGAACATAACTTAAGAACATAAGAGTAGCCATACTGGGTCAGACCAATGGTCCATCTAGCCCAGTACCCTGTTTTCAAACAGTGGCCAAGCCAGGTCAGGTCACAAGGACCTGGCAGAAACCCAAATCGTGGCAACACTCCATTCTAGAAATCCCAGGGCAAGCAGTTGCTTCCCATGTCTGTCTCATGAAATTTGTCCAAACCTTTTTTAAACCCAGATACACTAACCATTGTTACCACATCCTCTGGCAAAATGTTCCAGTGTTTAACTATTCGTTGAGTGAAAAAATATTTCCTCCTATTTGTTTTAAAAGTATTTCCATGTAACTTCCTCGAGTGTCCCCTAGTCTTTGTACTTTTGGAACGAGTAAAAAATTGATTTACTTCTACTTGCTCTACACTACTCAGGATTTTGTACACCTCAATCATATCTCCCCTCATCAGTCTCTTTTCCAAGCTGAAGAGCCCTAACCTCTTTAGCCTTTCCTCATACAAGAGGAGTTCCATCCCCTTTATCATTTGGTTGCTCTTCTTTGAACCTTTTCTAATTCCGCTATATCTTTTTTGAGATATGGCAACCAGAACTGCACGCAATACTCAAGGTGCGGACGCAAGGCATTAAAGTGTTTTCAGTCTTATTCACCATCGCTTTCCTAATAATTCCTAGCATCCTATTTGCTTTTTTGGCCGCCACCGCACACTGAGCAAGATCTCTTACAACTTCTTGCGTAAAGCGTCCCCTTTGCTTCTTCGTGATGAGTTAACTGAATGAATAATCCTACACTGCGAAGATATGGTTTAACCTTTAAATCTATTCCTTGAAAGTCTACCAACAAACATCACTTCAGTTTTTGCAAGATTTAATTCCAATTTATGCTGAGACATTCAATTCATTATCTCATTCAAATATTTAATTCATGACTCAAATAGATTTTGCATACCCTCTGCAATAGGAAAAAAAATGGATGTCGTCTGCATAGATTCTGAAGGGCGTTTGGCACATTTCTTGAAGCCACTGGGGGAGGGGGGTGTCTTCTGGACCATCAGGGAGAAAATAGCCAAGGCTAAATGAATTGACTCAATGGTGAGAAGAAAAAAAAAAAAAGTGGACCTCACAGAAAACATTCGGCCACCACTCAGGCCTACGAAGGCCTCAGAGCCAAAAAATAAAGTAAACTTAAAACTGCCACAAAACTAAGTAAAAAATAAACTGGGCAGGAAAAGGGGGTTAGAAAGAAAAATATGAAGAAAAAAGGGTTCCACTCACGAGGAAGGCACTTCAAAGTTGTCAAAATAAAAGTACTGGGAGCTCACAGAAATGTGACCTCTCTGTTCCACAGAAAAACAAAGCCTAATGATCCTACACTGCTCAAAATGAATGGGAAGGCACTCATGCATGTGCAATGGGACACTGCCATAGAGCACTGGATAGCGTCCACACTGGGTTCTGTCAAATGACATTACCCAATTGTAAGAAGTGTCCTGCTTATTCTCAGAAAACAAACATTATGATTACAGCTATTAGGGAGTTGACTGATAAGAAAGCTTCAAAGTGTGTAGGTGTCTGGATAGTTTGTCTCATCAAGGTATCCTGGCAGGGTCTTAAGAAAAAAAAAAAAGTTTGGGAAAAGAAGAATATGTTCACGAATGCAAACCTAACGCTGAAAAAGATTTTTATACATGAAAAGTGCTCCTTGAGAACAGAGAGAATCAGTGAACAAAACTGCCTATAATTACAAAAACTGTTCTGATAAGAAATGGACAACCACACAGTATCAGTTTTGCCCAAACTCACCCATAGGGTGTCATCCTGGTACAATCAAGATATTCTCCTCCTGAAGAAGCAGTAGAGAAAATTAGAGAGAAAGTGGTCCAGACATAAATCTGCTGAGAACAAAATACTATGGAGGAAGGATATCAGGGATTATAAGAAAAAGATTGTAAAAGCTAAAGCCCTCTACTAGAAAGAGCAAATTAAATACCCAAAAACTCTTAATAGGCTTCTGATGACCGACAATATCAGTAAATATAGCCACTCCCTCTGCTAATCAATTAGCCACATACTTCGAACAAAAAGTAACTAAAATTAGGACTGTGCTGCAACTTAAGGCTATTAGAATTCAATCTTGCATCAAGCAGCCTAGTCTGGATACTGGTATTGCAGCTCACTGACTGTGGTCCTCCTTTCTGCTACCCACTCAAGAGACTGTCAAATCCTCTCTCAAACAGTATTCTTCCACACATTGCCTTCTGGATGCTTGTCTGAGATATTTGTTAAAAACTGCACAGACAAGATTCATTGACCTTCTTCAAGCTCATTTATCATTTATGCCGACTCAGGGTGCTTCTCCTCAGTGGAAAGATTCCCTGATACTTAGCCTATTCTCTAAGAGCACCATGGTTTCACTGGGAGACGTTACTAATTACAGGCCTATCGCTTCTATCCCACTGTTGACTTAAGGTAATGGAGGGAAAGTAGGTACTCAGCTTATGAATCACTTTTCCTCTTTCTCCCTCTTGCATAAATCCCAGTCAGGCTTTAGGCCTTTTTATAGTACCGAGACCTTAGTATCTGATTTCAGACAAGCTTTTTTTTTAGTGATGCAATTCAATAGGTCAAGTGCCTTTGACATCGTTGATCATGAGTTGCTTTTAGGCCTGTTGGACCAATTTGGACTGTGTGAGAAGGTTCACCAATGGTTCCATGACTTCCTAAGATCTAGATCAAATCAGTTGAAGTTGTCAGGTTCTCTTTCACCATCCTGGTTTTCTGACTACAGGGATAGCCACTGTAGCCAATCCTGTTCGATGTTATGAAGGCTCTGTTAGGGAAAAAACTGGAGACAACAGGGTTCTGCACTTTCATTTATGCAGACAATGTCACAATCTATATCTCTTTAAAGGCTGGTCCTCCAGAAATTGTCCTTAAGATTAGGCTTTTGCTGGGAACCGAAAAAAAATCAAACGGTGTCGAAGTCAGGCAATCGCCTAAGTACTACCAAATTACCTGTTTTTGATCTGCATATATAGACATACACATGTATCCTAGTTTCTAATGTTATTAGTCCAGTAACCTAGTTTAGCTGGTGCCCAGGCAGCAACCTAAAGGCATGGCATTGTATTCCTATATAGCGAATGCTACATACCTGTAGAAGGTATTCTCCGAGGACAGCAGGCTGATTGTTCTCACTGATGGGTGACGTCCACGGCAGCCCCTCCAATCGGAATCTTCACTAGCAAAAGCCTTTGCTAGCCCTCGCGCGCCGATGCGCACCGCGCATGCGCGGCCGTCTTCCCGCCTGAAACCGGCTCGTGCCGGCCAGTCTCATATGTAGCAACACAAAGACTAGGGAAGACACAACTCCAAAGGGGAGGCGGGCGGGTTTGTGAGAACAATCAGCCTGCTGTCCTCGGAGAATACCTTCTACAGGTATGTAGCATTCGCTTTCTCCGAGGACAAGCAGGCTGCTTGTTCTCACTGATGGGGTATCCCTAGCCCCCAGGCTCACTCAAAACAACAACCATGGTCAATTGGGCCTCGCAACGGCGAGGACATAACTGAGATTGACCTAAAAAATTTACCAACTAACTGAGAGTGCAGCCTGGAACAGAACAAACATGGGCCTAGGGGGGTGGAGTTGGATTCTAAACCCCGAACAGATTCTGAAGCACTGACTGCCCGAACCGACTGTCGCGTCGGGTATCCTGCTGCAGGCAGTAATGAGATGTGAATGTGTGGACAGATGACCACATCGCAGCTTTGCAAATCTCTTCAATAGATGCTGACTTCAAGTGGGCTACCAACGCTGCCATGGCTCTAACATTATGAGCCGTGACATGACCCTCAAGAGCCAGCCCAGCCTGGGCGTAAGTGAAGGAAATGCAATCTGCTAGCCAATTGGATATGGTACGTTTTCCCACAGCCACTCCCCTCCTGTTGGGATCAAAAGAAACAAACAATTGGGCGGACTGTCTGTTGGGCTGTGTCCGCTCCAGATAGAAGGCCAATGCTCTCTTGCAGTCCAATGTGTGCAGCTGACGTTCAGCAGGGCAGGAATGAGGACGGGGAAAGAATGTTGGCAAGACAATTGACTGGTTCAGATGGAATTCCGACACAACCTTTGGCAAGAACTTAGGGTGAGTGCGGAGGACTACTCTGTTATGATGAAATTTGGTGTAAGGGGCCTGGGCTACCAGGGCCTGAAGCTCACTGACTGTACGAGCTGAAGTAACTGCCACCAAGAAAATGACCTTCCAGGTCAAGTACTTCAGATGGCAGGAATTCAGTGGCTCAAAAGGAGGTTTCATCAGCTGGGTGAGAACGACATTGAGATCCCATGACACTGTAGGAGGCTTGACAGGGGGCTTTGACAAAAGCAAACCTCTCATGAAGCGAACAACTAAAGGCTGTCCTGAGATCGGCTTACCTTCCACACGGTAATGGTATGCACTGATTGCACTAAGGTGAACCCTTACAGAGTTGGTCTTGAGACCAGACTCAGACAAGTGCAGAAGGTATTCAAACAGGGTCTGTGTAGGACAAGAGCGAGGATCTAGGGCCTTGCTGTCACACCAGACGGCAAACCTCCTCCATAGAAAGAAATAACTCCTCTTAGTGGAATCTTTCCTGGAAGCAAGCAAGATGCGGGAGACACCCTCTGACAGACCCAAAGAGGCAAAGTCTACGCTCTCAACATCCAGGCCGTGAGAGCCAGGGACCGGAGGTTGGGATGCAGAAGCGCCCCTTCGTCCTGAGTGATGAGGGTCGGAAAACACTCCAATCTCCATGGTTCTTCGGAGGACAACTCCAGAAGAAGAGGGAACCAGATCTGACGCGGCCAAAAAGGAGCAATCAGAATCATGGTGCCTCGGTCTTGCTTGAGTTTCAACAAAGTCTTCCCCACCAGAGGTATGGGAGGATAAGCATACAGCAGGCCCTCCCCCCAATCCAGGAGGAAGGCATCCGATGCCAGTCTGCCGTGGGCCTGAAGCCTGGAACAGAACTGAGGGACTTTGTGGTTGGCTCGAGATGCGAAGAGATCTACCAAGGGGGTGCCCCACACCTGGAAGATCTGTCGCACTACACGGGAATTGAGCGACCACTCGTGAGGTTGCATAATCCTGCTCAACCTGTCGGCCAGACTGTTGTTTACGCCTGCCAGATATGTGGCTTGGAGCACCATGCCATGACGGCGAGCCCAGAGCCACATGCTGACGGCTTCCTGACACAGGGGGCGAGATCCGGTGCCCCCCTGCTTGTTGACGTAGTACATGGCAACCTGGTTGTCTGTCTGAATTTGGATAATTTGGTGGGAGAGCCGATCTCTGAAAGCCTTCAGAGCGTTCCAGATCGCTCGCAACTCCAGAAGATTGATCTGCAGATCGCGTTCCTGGAGGGACCAGCTTCCTTGGGTGTGAAGCCCATCGACATGAGCTCCCCATCCCAGGAGAGACGCATCCGTGGTCAGCACTTTTTGTGGCTGAGGAATTTGGAAAGGACGTCCCAGAGTCAAATTGGACCAAATCGTCCACCAATACAGGGATTTGAGAAAACTCGTGGACAGGTGGATCACGTCTTCTAGATCCCCAGCAGCCTGATACCACTGGGAAGCTAGGGTCCATTGGGCAGATCTCATGTGAAGGCGGGCCATGGGAGTCACATGAACTGTGGAGGCCATGTGGCCTAGCAATCTCAACATCTGCCGAGCTGTGATCTGCTGTGACGCTCGCACCCGCGAGACGAGGGACAACAAGTTGTTGGCTCTCGCCTCTGGGAGATAGGCGCGAGCCGTCCGAGAATCCAGCAGAGCTCCTATGAATTCGAGTTTCTGCACTGGGAGAAGATGGGACTTTGGATAATTTATCACAAACCCCAGTAGCTCCAGGAGGCGAATAGTCATCTGCATGGACCGCAGGGCTCCTGCCTCGGATGTGTTCTTCACCAGCCAATCGTCGAGATATGGGAACACGTGCACCCCCAGCCTGCGAAGTGCCGCTGCTACTACAGCCAAGCACTTTGTGAACACCCTGGGCGCAGAGGCGAGCCCAAAGGGTAGCACACAGTACTGGAAGTGACGTGTGCCCAGCTGAAATCGCAGATACTGTCTGTGAGCTGGCAGTATCGGGATGTGTGTGTAGGCATCCTTCAAGTCCAGAGAGCATAGCCAAATCGTTTTCCTGAATCATGGGAAGAAGGGTGCCAAGGGAAAGCATCCTGAACTTTTCTTTGACCAGATATTTGTTCAGGGCCCTTAGGTCTAGGATGGGACGCATCCCCCCTGTTTTCTTTTCCACAAGGAAGTACCTGGAATAGAATCCCAGCACTTCCTGCCCGGATGGCACGAGCTCGACCGCATTGGCGCTGAGAAGGGCGGAGAGTTCCTCTGCAAGTACCTGCTTGTGTTGGAAGCTGTAAGACTGAGCTCCCGGTGGACAATTTGGAGGTTTTGAGGCCAAATTGAGGGTGTATCCTTGCCGGACTATTTGAAGAACCCACCGGTCGGAGGTTATGAGAGGCACCTTTGGTGAAAAGCTTTCAACCTCCCTCCGACTGGCAGGTCGCCCGGCACTGACACTTGGATGTCGGCTATGCTCTGCTGGAGCCAGTCAAAAGCTCGACCCTTGCTTTTGCTGGGGAGCCGAGGGGCCTTGCTGAGGCGCACGCTGCTGACGAGAGCGAGCGCGCTGGGGCTTAGCCTGGGCCGCAGGCTGTCGAGAAGGAGGATTGTACCTACGCTTACCAGAAGAGTAGGGAACAGTCTTCCTTCCCCCCAAAAATCGTCTACCTGTAGAGGTAGAGGCTGAAGGCTGCCGGCGGGAGAACTTGTCGAATGCGGTGTCCCGCTGGTGGAGCTGCTCTACCACCTGTTCGACTTTCTCTCCAAAAATATTATCCGCACGGCAAGGCGAGTCCGCAATCCGCTGCTGGATTCTATTCTCCAGGTCGGAGGCACGCAGCCATGAGAGCCTGCGCATCACCACACCTTGAGCAGCGGCCCTGGACGCAACATCAAAGGTGTCATACACCCCTCTGGCCAGGAATTTTCTGCACGCCTTCAGCTGCCTGACCACCTCCTGAAAAGGCTTGGCTTGCTCAGGGGGGAGCGCATCCACCAAGCCCGCCAACTGCCGCACATTGTTCCGCATGTGTATGCTCGTGTAGAGCTGGTAGGACTGAATTTTGGCCACGAGCATAGAAGAATGGTAGGCCTTCCTCCCAAAGGAGTCCAAGGTTCTAGAGTCCTTGCCCGGGGGCACCGAAGCATGCTCCCTAGAACTCTTGGCCTTCTTTAGGGCCAAATCCACAACTCCAGAGTCGTGAGGCAACTGAGTGCGCATCAGCTCTGGGTCACCATGGATCCGGTACTGGGACTCAATCTTCTTGGGAATGTGGGGGTTAGTTAATGGCTTGGTCCAGTTCGCCAGCAATGTCTTTTTTAGGACATGATGCATGGGTACTGTGGACGCTTCCTTAGGTGGAGAAGGATAGTCCAGGAGCTCAAACATTTCAGCCCTGGGCTCGTCCTCCACAACCACCGGGAAGGGGATGGCCGCAGACATCTCCCGGACAAAGGAAGCGAAAGACAGACTCCCGGGAGGAGAAAGCTGTCTTTCAGGAGAGGGAGTGGGATCAGAAGGAAGACCCTCAGACTCCTCGTCAGAGAAATATCTGATGTCTTTCTCTTCTTCCCACGAGGCCTCACCCTCGGTGTCAGACACAAGTTCACGAACCTGTGTCTGCAACCGTGCCCGGCTCGACTCCGTGGAACCCCGGCCACGGTGGGAGCGTCGAGAGGTAGACTCCCTCGCCCGCACCGGCGAAGCTCCCTCCGCCGACGTAGTCGGGGAGCCTTCCTGGGAGGCGACTGCAGTCGGTACTGCTCGCGGCACCGACGCCGGAGACCTCACCCCGGGCGATGGACCAGCTGGCGCCACGCTCGACAGTACCAGTGGCGCAAGCACCCCCGGTACCGGAGGGGTATGGCGCAACAGCTCTCCCAGGAACTCTGGGAGAACGGCCCGGAGGCTCTCGTTCAGAGCGGCTGCAGAAAAAGGCATGGAGGTCGATGCAGGCGGCGATGTCAGAGTCTGTTCCGGGCGTGGAGGCTGTTCCGGGCTGTCCAGAGTGGAGCGCATCGACACCTCTTGGACAGAGGGTGAGCGGTCCTCTCGGTGCCGATGCCTGCTGGGTGCCGACTCCCTCGGCGACCCAGAGCTCTCGGTGCCGACACGGGAAGGGGACCGGTGTAGATGCTTCTTCGATTTTTTGGAGCGAAGCACGTCACCGGCGCTTCCCGGCACCGACGAGGAGGACGTAGAATCCAACAGTCTCTTCCTCAGGGCCGAGACCGAAGAGGGTCGGTCTCGGGGGGGCTGTACCGCAGGAGCCCTCAGGGTAGGGGGAGACCCACCCAAAGGCTCACCGCCACCAGCAGGGGAATGGACAGCCCTCACCTGCACTCCGGACGAAGCACCACCGTCCGACGACATCAGCAGACGAGGTCCCGGTACCACCGACGTCGATACAGTCGTCCGATGTCTCAGCGCCGATGCAGAGGGTCGATGCCTCGATACACATCGATGCACTGGCGGCCGAGGATGAAGGTCTGGACGCTGAAGACGTCGATGCACTCGATACCCCCGGTGCCGATGCCGACGAAGAGCCCGAGAACAAAATGTTCCACTGGGCTAACCTCGCTACCTGAGTCCGCTTTTGTAAAAGGGAACACAGACTACAGGCCTGAGGGCGGTGCCCAGCCCCCAGACACTGAAGACATGACGCGTGCCTGTCAGTGAGCGAGATTACCCGGGCGCACTGGGTGCACTTCTTGAAGCCGCTGGAAGGCTTCGATGTCATGGGCGGAAAAATCACGCCGGCGAGATCAAAACTCGAAATGGCGAAAATTGGCACCACAAAAATAGGGAGAAGAAAATTTCAACCGAGGCCTAACTAAGGCCTATCCTGACGACGAAAGAAAACTTACCGGGGCGAAAAGCTCAAAATACAGGAAGGGAAAAACCAAAAAGGGTCTTCCCGAAACACTCTCAAACTTTCTCTGAAGAAACGAGTCGAAAACGACGCGCGAGGTCAACTTTCCGGGGCACGAACGGCGAAACACGACCGTACCGAGCGCGGAGAAAAGAAGACTGGCCGGCACGAGCCGGTTTCGGGCGGGAAGACGGCCGCGCATGCGTGGTGCGCATCGGCGCGCGAGGGCTAGCAAAGGCTTTTCCTAGTGAAGATTCCGATTGGAGGGGCTGCCGTGGACGTCACCCATAAGTGAGAACAAGCAGCCTGCTTGCCCTCGGAGAAATTACATTATTTTAGCTAGTATTAGTAAACTGCATACTTTTCACTAAAACCTGAAGTGCATTCTGTGCTAAATCAGAGTAAAAGCTAGATTCCTCACATTCCTTCCCATCAGATAAGAAAAAAGGTCTCAGCCAGAAAACAGTTTTCTACTACATAGTCAGGGATTTCCCTATTTGCTGAAAGCCAGACTGGGATGGTCAGGGTTGAGGTATATGCTTGAGTGCCTTTGTCTATTTTGGCACCCTCTTTTTCCCTTCGCCCTTTTTCCCCCTTCAACTTTTATCCTTAGCTCTCTGCCTTTTCATCTCTTTTGTTGGGACTGTTGCCCTTTTTCATGCAAAGAAATCTCTACAGATAGGCAGAGTTCCAAAGAGAAACAGGAAGGATTTTTGGAGTTTCATGTTCCTATATGCTACTGGCTCCTGGCTTGTATGCTGTATTCCTGACAACTGTGCTCACTCTAATCCTGTGAGAAACATCAATTTACAGTATGCAAATAAAAGCTGTTATTTTATATATATTAAATGTCTGAGTGTTATCTGCACATGTCTCTGGGAAACAAAGAACTGTAATAGCCATGGAGTGACAGTATAGACTGCAAGCAACAAAGAGCTTACACAGGGCTGCC
Organism: Microcaecilia unicolor; assembly: GCF_901765095.1. NCBI lineage: Eukaryota > Metazoa > Chordata > Amphibia > Gymnophiona > Siphonopidae > Microcaecilia > Microcaecilia unicolor. The sequence continues at coordinate 566,427,946 of NC_044032.1, read as the reverse complement.
TCACGACCCAGATTGGAAAGGCAGGATAGGCTGTAGCTGAGAGCCTGAGGTAGAGGCTATCTAGCTGGCAGGCCATAGAGGCTGTGGGTTAGTTGCGCGCAGAGCTCACAGTGTAGGCGGCTGCATATGGGCTCGCATCAGCTTGGTCTTGATTTGTTGGCATCCTGAGCTTCCGAATTTAAATTTCAGTTCAACAGAGATAAGACAAAGTTTCTTGTGGTAAACATCTTCCATTGCACCATATAGTGAAGATACTCACCTGTAGCAGGTACTTTCCTAGGACAGCAGGCCGATTGTTCTCACATGTGGGTTGACTTCCATGTCGGCACAGGAATCGGCATATTGCCAGCAAAATAAACAATGTTTTGCTAGAGTCCTTTAGCGCGCACCACGCTGACGACTTCCCGCCGGTAGCATACACGTGCTACTTCAGTTTAATCAAAAAGCATAAAAACAAACAACAACAACAACTCCTCCAAAGGGGAGGCGGGCAGGTTTCTGAGAACAATCAGCCTGCTGCCCTCGGAGAATACCTGGTCAGTATCTTTGCTTTCTCCGAGGACAAGCAGGCTGCTTGTTCTCACATGTGGGGTATCCCTAGCAACCAGACTCACTCAAAACAATGAACATTGGACAAAACAATGAACATTGGACAATTGGGCCTCACAATGGCGATGACATAATATAGATTGACCTGAAACCATAAACAACTAACTGAGAGTGCAGCCTGAAACAGAACAAAATTGGGTCTACGGGGGTGGAGTTGGATTCTAAACCCCGAACAGATTCTGTAGCACCGACTGCCCAAACAGACTGTCATGTCGCGTATCCTGCTGAAGGCAGTAGTGAGATGTGAATGTGTGGACTGATGACCACGTTGCAGCCTTGCAAATCTCTTCAATGGAGGCTGACTTTATGTGAGCCACTGACGCAGCCATGGCTCTGACATTATGAGCTGTGAATGGCCCCCTAGAGTCAGCCCAGCTTGGGCATAAGTGAAGGAAATACAATCTGCTAGCCAATTGGAGATTGTGCGTTTTCCGATGGCGACTCCCCTCCTGTTGGGATCGAAAGAAAAACAATTAGGCGGACTGTCTGAAGGGCTTCGTCTGCTCCACGTATAAGGCTAATGCTCTCTTGCAGTCTAAGGTATGCAAAATGATTTCACCAGGGTGGGTATGAGGACGGGGAAAGAATGTTGGCAAGACAATTGACTGGTTCAGATGGAACTCAGAAACAACCTTCGGAAGGAATTTAAGAGTGTGTGTGGAGGACTACTCTGTTGTGATGAAACCTGATGTAAGGTGCATGCACTACCAAGGCCTGACGCTCACTGGCTCAACGAGCTGAAGTAATAGCCCCAAGAAAACGACCTTCCAGGTCAAGTACTTCAGATGGCAAGAATTCAGTGGCTGAAAAGGAGCTTTCATCAGCTGGATGAGAACGATGTTGAGATCCCCTGACACTGGTGGAGGTTTGACAGGGGGCTTTGACAAAAGCAAACCTCTCATGAAGCAAACAACTAAAGGCTGTCCAGAAATAGGCTTACCCTCTATACGGCGATGATAAGCACTAATCGCACTAAGGTGAACTCTTACGTAGTTGGTCTTGAGACCAGAGTCTGACAAGTGTAGAAGGTATTCAAGCAGGGTCTGTGTAGGACAAGAAAGAGGATCTAGGGCCTTGCTGTCACACCAGATGGCAAACCTCCTCGTTTTGAGTGTTGGAAAATACTCCAATCGTCATGGTTTTTCGGAGGACAACTCCAGAAGAAGAAGGAACCAAATCTGACACGGCCAGAAGGGAGCAACCAGAATCATGGTTCCGCAGACTTGCTTGAGTTTCAGCAAAGTCTTCCCTACTAGAGGTATGAGAGGATACGCATACAGGCAGCCTGTTCCCTAATGGAGGAGAAAGGCATCAGTAGCTGTCGTGGGCCTGAAGCCTGGAACAGAACTGAGGGACCTTGTGATTGATCTGTATGGCAAAAAGATCCACCAAGGGGATGCCCCACGCTCGGAAGATCTTGCGGACTACGCTCATGTTCAGTGACCACTCGTGAGGTTGCATTATCCGGCTCAGTCTGTTGGCCAGACTGTTGTTTACGTCTGCCAGATAAGTGGCTTGCAGAAACATGCCGTGACGGCACACCCAAAACCACATCTGGACAGCTTCCTGACACAGAGGGCGAGATCCGGTGCCCCCCTGCTTATTGGTGTAAGGTGGAGTGCCCTCCTGCTTATTGGTGGAGGAGTGGCCTAGTGGTTAGGGTGGTGGACTTTGGTCCTGGGGAACTGAGTTCGATTCCTACTTCAGGCACAGGCAGCTCCTTGTGACTCTGGGCAAGTCACTTAACCCTCCATTGCCCCATGTAAGCCGCATTGAGCCTGCCATGTGTTATGATTGGGGTCAGAACCCCTCTCAAACTTACCTCTTTCCTGGGGGTCAGCTTCTTAGCTGGCTTCTGTTTCTTTTGTCTGTCCTGTCTGAGCTGGCTCTGTCTCTCTGTGCTGGCAGCTTCCAGCAGCATGGGGTTAATTGTTTCATTTTACCACAGCTGTGTGGGTGGACTGAGTTAGCTCTACCTGTCTTTGGGTGTACTGGCTTCAAGTGCTTCACGGTTTTGCATTGGTGTGGGCTGGGCCTCTCTGGGTCAGTGTGCTTTTGCCTAGGTCTAGGGAGTGTGACATCATCAGGGAGGGCCTTGATAAGGAAGTGGTGTTGTTTCCTTCAGTGCCTTTGCAACAGTGGTGTTTGCTTTAGGTAGGGTGGTGCAGTGTGCACTTCTGACTTTGTGTCTAGTTTCCCTGCTTGCTTTTGCTAAGGGCCAGGTTAGTGTTAGTGCAGTGTGCACTGGTGACTGTGTTTAGCTTTCCTGCTTTTCCCTTATGGTTCCCCTGCTTTTCCCTCTTGGTTTTGGAAGCATTGCTGTGTGTAGGGCTTTGGAAGCTCTGTTGCTGATAGAAGTACTTCAGGGTTTGGTGTTGTTAGGAACACTGCAGAGTTTGCTGTTAGAAGTACTTCTGGTGTTTGTGCTATTGGGAGCATTGCAGTCTTTGCTGTTGGTGTTTGGTGCTTTAGAAGCACTTTTGGCTTATATGTTAACTTCCCTGTTTTTTCCTTGTGGCTCCCCTGTCTTCCCTTTCAGTGCTAGGAGCTCTTCTGGTTGCTTACCAGAGTAGTGCTTAGGAAGCACCTTGTTAGTTGTATCTAGCTTAGGTAGCTTGGTAGTTTTGTGTTTAGCTTATTAGTGTAGAGCTCTGCTTGTAGCTTGGTGCTTAGTAGCACCTGTGTTAGCTTTGTGTTTAGTTCCCTGCTCTGTTAGTTTAGGGCTTAGAAAGTCCCTTTCTTGAGCAGGGCTTAGGAGCTCCTGTTTAGTATAGGGCTTAGGAAGTCCTTTTGTCAGTTTACTGTTAGGAACACTCCTGCTGGGGTAGGGCTTGGGAGCACATAGATCAGTTTAGGTTTAGGAGCACTTCTGTTTCCAGTCCTGGTCCCTGTGTCATCCGGTATTCCAGTAAGTCCTGCCGGCTACTTGAACCCAGGAGCTCAACTCTTGGGGGGCTTAGTAGCTAAGCGCAGGTGAAGCTGTGCGGACCAGTCCAGTGTGCTCCAGTCCAGTGTGTTCCGGTCCGGTGTGTGTTCCAGTCTGGTGCGCTCCAGTCCGGGGGATTCCAGTCCAGTGTTCCAGTCTGGGGGGTTCCAGTCCTGTGTCCTCTAGTCCGGGGAATTCCAGTCCAGTGTTCCAGTCCATGTGTTCCGGCTCGCTGGGCGGTGCCTGCAGTCCCTGCCGGTGTCGGTGTGCTTGCCCAGCGTTGGTTGGTGGGTTTTGCCTGCTGCTGTCGCTCCTCGTCAGCAGCCCAAGGGCTCACGTTTGCTCCAGAGCCCAGACCCGCGGGCTCTGAACCTGAGAACCTGACACCATGAGTGGGAAAGCGCGGGGTACAAATGTAACAAAAAAAAAAAATACATGGCAACCTGATTGTCTGTCTGAATCAATATGATTTGGTTGGACAGCCGGTCTCTGAAAGCCTTTAGAGCGCTCCAGATCGCTCGCAATTCCAGGAGATTAATCTGAAGACCTTTTCCCTGAAAGGACCAGGCTCCTTGAGTGTGAAGCCCATCCACATGAGCTCCCCATTCTAGGAGGGATGCATCCGTCATCAGCACTTTTTGTGGCTGAGGAATTTGGAATTGACATCCCAAGGTCAAATTGGTCCAAATCGTCCACCAATGCAGAGAATTAAGGAAATTGGTGGACAATTGGATCACATCCTCTAGATCTCCTGCAGCTTGATGCCACTGGGAGGCCAGGGTCCATTGAGCTGATCTCATGTGCAAGCGTACCATGGGAGTTACATGAACTGTGGAGGCCATGTGCCCCAGGAGTCTCAACAACTGCCAAGCTGTGATCTGTTGAGACGCTCGTACTAAGGACACTAGGGACAGAAGGTTGTCCGCCCTTGCCTCGGGGAGATAAGCACAAGCTTTGTGTTCAACAGAGCACCAATGAATTCCAATTTCTGAACTGGGGTGAGATGGGACTTGGAATAATTTATCACAAACCCCAGAAGTTCCAGCACCTGAATAGTCATTCGCATGGACTGCTGAGCGCCTGCCTTCGAGGTGCTCTTCACCAGCCAATCGTCAAGATAAGGGAACACATGCACTCCCAGTCTGCGTAGCAACGCTGAAACTACCGCTAGGCACTTTGTGAACACCCTGGGCGCAGATGCCAGACCAAAGGGCAGGACACAGTACTGAAAGTGCTGAGTTCCCAGCCGAAAACGCAGATACTTCCTGTGAGCTGGAAGTATTGGGACATGTGTGTAAGCATCGTTTAAGTTCAGAGAGCATAGCCAATCATTTTCCTCAATCATGGGAAGCAGGGTGCCCAGGGAAACATCCTGAATTTTTCTCGAACTAGAAATTTGTTCAGGACCCTTAGGTCTAGAATGGGATACATCCCCTGTTTTCTTTTGCACAAGGAAGTACCTGGAATAGAATCCCAGCCCTTCTTCCCCTGGTGGAACGGGCTCGACCGCACTGGCCTTTAGAAGGGTGTAGAGTTCCTCTGCAAGTACCTGCTTGTGCTGGGAACTGTAAGAATGAGCTCCCAGTGGGCAATTTGGAGGTTTGGATTCCAGATTGAAGGTGTATCCTAACCGGACTATTTGAAGAACCCACCGGTCGGAGGTTATGAGAGGCTACCTTTGGTGAAAAAAAATCAACCTCCCCCCTACTGGCAAGTCGTCCAGTACGGACACTTTTACTGAGGCTATGCTGAACCGGAGCCAGTCAAAAGCCCGTCCCTTGGTTTTCCTGGGGAGCAGAATGGGCCTTAGTCGCACACTATTGACGAGAATGAGCTTGCTGGGGCTGAGCCTGGATAGGCTGCCGAGAAGCAGGAGTGTACCTGCGCCTAGAATAGGTATAGGGGGCACTCCTCCTCCCACCAAAAAACCTCCTAGATGAGGAGGCAGTAGCAGAAGGCACCCGGTGGGAGAGAGAATCCATAGCATCATTATGCTTCTTGATCTGGTCAATAAGATCCAAAAAGATTGTGTCCCCCCCCTCCCCCCCGGCAAGGAACATCCGCCATCCACTGCTGGACAGAGTGATCCAGGTCAGAGACACGCAGCCATGAGAGTCTGCGCATCACTATACCTTGAGCGGCGATCCTGGATGTTACGTCAAAAATACCCCTGGCCAGGAACTTGCGACACGCCTTCTGCTGCCTGATCACCTGGCGAAAAGGCTCGGAGAGCTCCGTAGGGAGTGCATCAACCAAGCTGGATAGTTGACGTATCAGTCCCGCAAGTGTACGCTCGTGAAGAGCTGGTATGACTGGATCTTGGCAGCAAGCATAGCGGCCAGATATGTCTTCCTCCCAAAAGAATCAAGAGTCCTAGCTTCTCTGCCTGGGGGCGCCAAAGCATAGTCTCTAGTACTCCTGGCTCTCTTGAGGGCGGAATCCACCACCATGGAATTGTGGGGTAACTGAGACCTCATCAACCCAGGTTCACCGTGGATCCGATACTGGGATTCAGCTTTTTTCGGGACCACGGGGCCAGACAGAGGGGCAGACCAGTTTCGAATAATGACTTCCCTTCAGTACCTTATGCAGAAGAACTGTCACAGCCTCTTTAGGTGGAGAAAAATAATCCAAGACCTCCAGCATCTCAGTCCTGGGCTCACCCTCAACCTCCACAGGGAAGGGAATAGCCGTAGCCATTTCCCAGAGAAGAGGAAAAGGACAGACTCTCCGGTGGAGATAGTCTCCTTTCTAGCGGAGCGAAAGGATCAGAGGTAATCCCAAAGGACTCATCAGAAGAGAAGTACCTGGGATCCTCACCTGACTCCCACGAACGCTCCTGCTCAGTGTCGGATAAAACCTGAGTTAAGGTGCTTCGACACTGGACCTGCCGCGACGCCAAGGAACGATGTCCTCTATGGCAATGTCGAGAAGTCGATGCCCTGTCCGACTGTGGCGAAGCTCCCTCCACCGACGTCGAAGGGGAGTCGACCTTGGTGGCAGCCAACGTCGATGCTGCCAAAGCAAAGGGCCAGACACTGCTGCAGCAGCAGGTACAGATGACGCAAGCACCCCCAACACTGAAGCTGACTGTCGTAGCAGTCCCTCCAGAAGTTCTGGAAACAACGCCTGGATGTGCTCATTGAGAGCCCGCCATCGGAGAAGGCTGCGGGGTCGGTGGGGACAGGTGGTGTCAGAATCCATGGAGGTTCGGGAGCAGGTACTGGGCTGCTAGGAGACCAACGCATTGGCACCTCCTGCATCGAGGGGGATCGATCCTCTCGGCGTCGTCGCTTCTCGGGTGCCGACTCTCTCGATGCCCCGGAGCTTCCGGTACCGTGTGTCGAAAGAGAACAATGACAGTGCTTCTTCGCCTTTGCTCGACGCCCGTCATCGAGACTCTTCGGTACCGATGAGGACATGGAATCTTCACGTCTCCTCAGCGCTGGGTCCGACGATGGTCGGTCCCGGGGGCCCTGCATAACAGGAGGCCTCAAGGCAGGTGGAGACCCACTCAATGCCTCACTGCTCCCAGCTCGAGTTGGTCTCTCAACAGCCATAACCTTTCTTTCCGACGTCGATGCTCCTGTCAATATCCACGCCGCTGACCTCGATACCGATGTCGAAGGACCGGACTAAGCCCCACAAAAGTTTTCTCATTGGGCTTCTCGAGACGCTTGAGTCCGTTTCTTCATACGAAGACACAAGACTACAAGCGGCTGGGCTATGGTCGGGCCCAAGGCACTGGATACACCAGGCGTGGGTATCTGTACCTGAGATAGTCTGGTTGCACCGCATACAACGCTTGAAGCCGCTGGGTGTCTTCGATGACATGGAAGGGAAAATGGCTTCGGCGAAATCAAACGACGCGATTGTGTCTTGAAAAGAACAAAGGGTACAAAAGAAAGGGAAGAACCCGGCTGTGCGGTCTGAAAATTGGCCGCATCAAAAAAGAAAGAAGCCTTATAAAAAGGCCTAAAACTAAGAAAAATACGTGGAGAACTGTTTTGTTTTTTTTTTAAATAAAATGAGGAGGAAAAGAAAAAGTTAACTAAACTCGTCATCAGACTCTTTCTCCTGGGCCAAAAATGAAGAGCAGTGTAGAAACGCTGTCTCTCCGCTGCAGACAAGAAAAAACTGAAGTAGCACGTTCACGCTACGGGCGGGAAGTCGTCCGCACAAGCGTGGTGCGCGTGCTAGAAGACTCTAGGCAAAACTTTATTTTGCTGGCAAAATGCTGATTCCTGGGCCGACGTGGACGCCAACCCACATGTGAGAACAAGCAGCCTGCTTGTCCTCAGAGAAAATAAAATTACTTGTAGCAGGTATTCTCCGAGGACAGCAGGGCTTACGTTCTCACAAGTGGGTAATGCGGTGCCGGGTCCAGGCTTTCTGACAAGCCATAAGAACTTTTGTTGAGCACAATACACGCTCCACCAAGCATGTGCGAGAGCCTTTCTACCCGCCGCTCATGTTCAGCTACTACAGTTAAATACAGCAAAAAAAAAAAAAAATGGGAGACAACTCCTAGGTGATGTGGGATGGTTTGTGAGAATATAAGCCATGCTGTCCTTGTAGAATACATGACTCCAGTTTTACTGCATAGTGTTGACATTTAAGTGCATATTATGCCATAATATTTTATTTATGTACTATTATTTAAATATTTTTACTGCTGTAATTGTTTATTGCCGATGTTAAACTTATTCTTGTACACTGCCTTGGGTGAAATTCTTAAAAAAAAAAAAAAAAACAATGTGTGTAAAAGATAGATAGACAGACAGATAGATTAGATAGATATAGATAAACAAAAATATAGATCTCTTACTTTTCGGTCCTGCTCTGTTGCTGAGTGCAGAGTGTGTCTGAGCCATCACTCTTAACAGATGCAGCAGCAGATAAAGCTTCTCCTTGCCCTTTTCTCCTTTGGTGTTCAGCCATTAGAGCCTCAAGTTGCTTCCTTCTCTGTCGCAGTTCTTCCCTTAAAATTTGGTGTCTCCTTATCTCAGACCAAAGCTAAAATGAAGCATTTAATTCTTTAGTCTTGCTACAGCATTATGCTATCAAAGCCAGAATTAAAAAAAAAAAAAAGTTTACTCTAAGATTCATTATACTTCCTAAGCAAATGTATAATGGCAGACCTCAAACTTGGTTTAAATCAGAGCCAGACCCCCAAAAAACAGAGAAGCAAGAGTGGCCTCAGCCATTGTCCCCTTCTTCTCACTCTGCCACCCCCTTCCCATGTTCAAGAGTGGAGGAGGGAATCCCCTTACAACTTTCAGAAATTGATTTACTAAGGCTCTGTTCCATTCTGCATCTATGGGCCAAGTTACTAAATCAGTCTCTTAAGGTCACACTGCACATTCCTGGCAGACGCCCATCAGTGTCCTTTCCAAAAGCAATGCTATCAGATGTGCAACAGCTCTTCTGCAAGGTGAATAAGCAAAGCAGCAATTGCTTCTCTGCTTCACCTATCACCTTGGCCTGAGTCCCCAACTAGCCTCATTTTTCTATACTTCCCCATCCCAGTCCTTACTCAGTCCATCACTCTCTCTTTTACCCCCCCCCCCCCCCCCCACCTCACCATTTCTGTCTCTTGCTCTCTCTTATTATCGCCCCACCCCAGTCTTTAGCCAGGTTCTCTCTCATATAGCCCGCAAACTGTTGCGCTCTCTCTTTCTAAAATATATACTAACCCCCATCTTTTACCACAAGATAACACACAGGTTTGATGCACCTCCCAGTCTCCGCCCTGCCACCATTTCTACACTGCTGAAGAAAACAGTGTTCTACACTCCCTGCTGTGCAATCTGGCTCTCTAAATTTGAACCCTGCAGCACCGGAAGTAAGAGCTGGTCTCATGAAACTTGAGATCAGATGACCAGTTGGAAGGTGCTGCACTGCATGGCTCAAACTTAGAGAGGGCCAAATTTTGCACTAGGAAATGTAGAAGAACAGGTTTCTTCCACAGAAATGGCAGGACAAAAAAAGTTCAAGGGCATAAAAATGCTGCTGCCACAGTGCAAATTCTAGGCACTATGGCTACCTGGCACCTGGGATGTGTCAAGCATTGGCAAGGAGTATAGCAAAAAAGGTGATTTCATAATACTGTGCAGGCTATCCTGTCCTAGGCTGTCACTGCATTATGCAGACAACACATATCAATTTATTAGGTGACACATGGCACTTCCAGAGAACTAAAGTTGTGGAATTTAGAGTACCTTTCCAGTTTTTGCTGATCTACAAGAGAACCAACATGCTTAAGTGTATGAAACAGTGAAAAGTCTGGGAATTCTAAAATCCTCCAAAACGTTAGTTAGTAAAAAAAATAATACAATAGATAATTACATAGTTTTTAACAGCAAATGCCCAAATATGAAAATGAGCCACATATCATAAAAGCCCTAATATTTAAGTTAAATATTGGACCGTTTTATTGACAGTAACGCATATATGAAGGGGGGGGGGTCTTTATTGTCCTTCAAGCAAGGTTTTAAAAAATTAGCTTTTACATATAAGCCATAAATGACATGTAATACCTCACTGTCTACAGCTGTTGAGTCTTCAGGATCTGGCATTGCCTGCAGTTCCGATGTATTTGTTTCATGTACACCTGGAGTTGAAGCAGCTGCTGGAGGCTCTCTAGTCAGACAGTTCCCAATAGTAGGTGTGGACAGCTAGAAAAAGAGTAATATGGTTGAAACTTTGTTGCAGCTTTTGTGTAGGCTCAAACCAACACAACACCCTATACATCTAAAGTCCGTTTTTGTCACCTCTGGTGTTGACAAGTACTGATTAGCCTAATGTTCTCTAAAACCTTAAAGTTTTGTGAATCATACAAAACTCTGCCACTCATCAATTGACAAGGATCAGGAACTGTATTAACATTCTACCAAATTAAAGGACCATACATTGGGTACCTGATGTCTAGAGGTTTCAGTTTTAAGTACGTACCTCGATTTAAAAAGGACCACATAAAGGAAAAATCTGATTACTTAAAGGATATATTCATAATATTACAATGCATGTGTTCTGTTGTTTGCTAAGACGAGGTTGCTATTTGCTCCACCTATATGTACAGCAACAGCTGGACTTTTGCTTTGGAATTCTCTTCTTGAAACAATTAAAATTAGAAAATGCTCTATTAACAAATAAACAGTTGATACAACCTGTGTTGAAAGAAATTTTTAAACTGAGAACACATTGGCATGGTCTCGGGAGGTTTTTTTGAGGGTGGTCTGATAGGATTTCTCATTTTATGTTGCATGTTTTTATTTATGTTTGATATTTTATTAGACTGCTATTGCTAAGTTATTTTATGTTTCAATCATTTTTATTGCAAATTCAATAAACAATGTACAGGTGTGCAAGTGTACAAAGATCTTTGCAGGATTAACATCTGAACCAACACTATTACAACGATGCACTCCAATGTGTCTATCTAACAGTTCTTCTATCTCTTCCCATCTTCCCCCCCTTTAGAACTCCCCCCCAACTTTCCCCTCCCTCCCCCCCCCCCCGGTTCTCAATGGTCTACTCTCAGTCTACAGGTATTCAGGGTCTCTCCTTTGCAACCACACAGTCTCTCAATTTAGAAGGTAAAATTATGTATAATCATACCTGATAATTTTCTTTCCATTAATCATAGCTGATCAATCCATAGACTGGTGGGTTGTGTCCATTTACCAGCAGGTGGAGATAGAGAGCAAACTTTTGCCTCCCTATATGTGGTCATGTGCTGCCGGAAACTCCTCAGTATGTCGATATCAAAGCTCCATCCGCAGGACTCAGCACTTAGAGAATTACACCCACGAAGGGACACTCTGCCCAGCTCACCACCGCCGAAACGGGGGAGGGGAATTAACCCAGCTCATCCCCACACAAGTGGGGGAGGGGAATCCGTCCAGCTCATCCCCGCGGAGCGGGGGAGGGACACCACACCCGCCGATGCGGGGGGATCTGGCTTATCCTGCAACCGCAACCGCGGGAGGAGCTGACTGACCCTAACACCGAAGCGGGAGGGGTACAAAACTGCCCTACAGCCGCACGAAGCGGGAGGGAGTGCCGGCAGAATTTTAAGTCTCAATCCAGCCCCGTATAACGGAGGGGAGAGGAATGCAGCAGCTCACTGTAACACAAACTCGTCTTAACTCTTGAAGAATCCAAGTGAAAAAACTTGAACACGAAGTCTTTCTGAAGTAACTGAAGACTAAACTTGAACCTGAAATGCAACCAGAATAAAAACAGTACAGATATCTGGGAGGGGCTATGGATTGATCAGCTATGATTAATGGAAACAAAATTATCAGGTATGATTATACATAATTTTACCTTCCATATCATCAAGCTGATCAATCCATAGACTGGTGGGATGTACCGAAGCAGTACTCACCCAGGGCGGGACATAGAAATCCCTGACCTCAACACTGAAGCTCCAAACCGGGCCTCCGCCCGTGCAGCCACAGTCAAACGGTAATGCTTGGAGAATGTATGAGCCGAAGCCCAAGTTGCCGCCTTGCATATCTCTTCCAAGGAGACGGATCCGGCCTCTGCCATCGAGGCCGCCTGAGCTCTCGTGGAGTGAGCCTTCAGCTGGATAGGCGGCACCTTCCCCGCGGCCACATAAGCCGCTGCAATGGCTTCCTTGACCCATCTTGCCACTGTAGGCTTAGCAGCCTGCAGACCCTTACGAGGACCTGCAAACAGGACAAACAGATGATCCGATTTCCGGAAATCATTGGTCACTTCCAAGTATCTGATGATGACTCGTCTCACATCCAGATATTTAAGAGCAGAGTACTCCTCTGGGTAGTCCTCCCTACGAAAGGAAGGGAGACAGAGCTGCTGATTCACATGGAAGCGAGAACCAATCTTGGGCAGGAAGGAAGGCACTGTGCGAATAGTCACTCCTGCCTCAGTGAACTGCAGAAAAGGCTCTCGACATGAGAGCGCCTGGAGCTCGGAAACTCTTCTGGCTGAAGTGATAGCCACCAAAAAGACTGCTTTCAACGTCAGGTCTTTCAGAGATCCCTCGACAAGGGTTCCAAAGGCGGCTTCTGCAATGCTCTTAGCACCAGGTTGAGATTCCACGCAGGCACCACTGAGTGCAGAGGAGGGCGCAGGTGATTAACTCCCTTGAGAAAGCGCACCACATCTGGCTGCGAAGCCAGGGAAGCACCCTTCAGGCGGCCCCTGAAGCAAGCCAGAGCCGCTACCTGGACTTTAAGGGAACTGAGCGACAGGCCTTTCTCCAGACCTTCTTGCAGGAACGCCAACACTGAAGAAATTGGAGCAGTGAAGGGAGAAAGTGAGCCTGCTTCACACCATGCTGCAAAGATACGCCAAACCCTGGCGTAAGCAGTAGAAGTAGAGCGCTTCCTCGCTCTCAGCATAGTGGCGATGACCTTGTCTGAGAAGCCCTTCTTCCTCAGACGCTGCCGCTCAATAGCCAGGCCGTAAGACCAAAGGGAGAGGGATCCTCCATCACCACGGGACCCTGATGTAACAGGCCCTGCTCCACTGACAGCCGCAGAGGATCGTCGACTGAGAGCCTGAACAAGTCCGCATACCAGGGACGTCTGGGCCAATCCGGACCCACCAGGATTACCCTGCCGGGATGCTTTGCCACCCGGTCTAGCACCCTGCCCAACATGGGCCAGGGCGGGAACACATAGAGGAGCTCTTGTGTCGGCCACTGTTGGAGACGAGCATCTACTCCCAGGGATCGAGGGTCCCGTCCTCTGCTGAAAAAGCGCGGCACTTGGCCATTGGCCGATGACGCCATCAGATCTAGGCTCGGCTGGCCCCAGCGCTTCGTGATGTCCAAGAACGCCTGAGCAGATAGTTGCCACTCTCCGGGCTCCAAGGTATGGCGACTGAGAAAGTCCGCCTTGACATTCATGACTCCGGCAATGTGGGCCGCTGAAAGCTGCTCCAGGTTCGCTTCCGCCCACTGGCAAAGACTCATAGCCTCCTTGGCTAGAGGGGCGCTCTTGGTATCTCCCTGGCGGTTGATATAGGCCACAGCCGTGGCATTGTCCGACAGGACCCGTACAGGCTTCAACACCAGTACCGGGATGAACTCCAATAACACCAACCGAATGGCTCTGAGTTCCAGGAGGTTGATAGACCACTTGCCTCTGCAGGAGACGAGAGCCCCTGCGCTGTCCTTCCCAAGCAGTGGGCTCCCCAGCCCATCAAAGAGACGTCTGTCGTGACGACAATCCACTCCGGGGTCACCAGAGGCAATCCTGCAGACAACTTGTCTGTCTGCGTCCACCAGCTCAGCGCCTTGCGCACTGCTGGGTCCACGGGAAGGCGCACAGCATAATCCTCCGACATCGGAGTCCAGCGCAGCAGCAGAGATAGCTGCAGTGGTCTCATATGAGCCCTGGCCCAGGGCACTACTTCCATCGTGGCCGTCATAGAGCCCAAAAGCTGCACGTAGTCCCAAGCCCGAATAGGAGAGGCTACTAGGAACTAGTCCACCTGAGCCTGAAGCTTGACAATCCGATTGTCTGGCAGGAACACTCTGCCCACTTGGGTGTCGAATCGAACTTCCAGATACACCAGGGACTGAGTCGGGCGCAGCTGGCTCTTCTTCCAGTTGATGATCCATCCCAGGGAGCTCAAAAGAGCAATTACCCGGTCCATAGCTTTGCCGCACTCTGCATAAGAGGGGGCTCGGATCAACCAGTCGTCCAGATAAGGATGGACTTGTACTCCTTCCTTTAGCAGGAAGGCCGCTAAGACCCCCATTACTTTGGAAAAGGTCCGCGGAGCAGTAGCCAACCCGAAAGGGAGGGCTCTGAACTGGAAGTGTCGTCTCAGGACTGTAAAACGCAGAAAGCGTTGGAGAGGAGGCCAGATGGGAATATGCAGGTACGCTTCCTTGATGTCCAAGGAAGCCAAGAACTCTCCTGCCTTCACTGCCGCTATAACAGAGCGGAGAGTCTCCATGCGAAAGTGCCTCACTTTCCAGGCCCGATTGACCCCTTTGAGGTCGAGGATAGGCCGGACAGAACCTCCTTTCTTTGGAACCACAAAGTAAATGGAGTAACGTCCCTTGCCAATCTGATTTTTTGGCACCGGAACGACCGCACCCCGGCGGATCAGGTTGTCCAAGGTCTGCTGCACTACCACAGCTTGACCGGAGACTTGCAGGGAGAGAGTACAAACCTGTCTCTTAAGGGCTGGCAGAACTCTAGCTTGTAGCCGTCTCTGATGACCTCCAGCACCCACGCGTCTGAAGTTATAGTGGTCCACTCGCCCAGAAACGAGGACAGCCGTCCTCCAATCTGCACTGGGGCGTGGACCAAGGCCCCGTCATTGGGTACGAGACCCTGGGGGAGGACCGGAGGGAGCACCTCCGGGACGGCGGTCTCTGCGAAAGGAATGCTGCTTGGGGGAGAAATTCCTCTTGAAGGAAGAGGGGGCAGAGGAACCCGACTTGCCCGGGCGGTACCGATGGGCTTCCTGCAACCGTCCTCTGGAGGTATCGGGACGAGTACTAACCCGAGCCCTGACCTCTGGTAATTTCTTGCCCTTAGACGTGCCGAGATCGGTCACGATTTTGTCCAGCTCGACCCCAAAGAGCAGCTTGCCCTTAAAAGGCAATCTAGCCAGGCGGGATTTAGAGGCGTGGTCAGCAGACCAATGTTTCAGCCAAAGCCACCGCCGCGCAGAGACTGTCTGAGCCATGCCTTTAGCTGAGGCTCTCCAGACATCATACAGCAAGTCTGCCAAATAGGCTAAGCCCGATTCCAGGGCCGGCCAATCAGCCCTCAAGGAATGATCCGAGGGGGAAGCCCGCTGCACCATAGTCCGGCACGCCCTGGCCACATAGGAGCCGCAAACTGAGGCCTGCAAACTTAAAGCAGCTGCCTCAAAGGACGACCTTAAGGCCGCCTCCAATCTTCTGTCTTGGGCGTCCTTTAGGGCCGTGCCACCTTCCACCGGCAACGCCGTTTTCTTAGTCACCGCAGTGATTAAAGAATCCACGGTAGGCCACAGATAGGCCTCACGTTCACTCACAGCCAAAGGATAGAGGCGGGACATAGCCCTAGCCACTTTAAGGCTCGTTTCCGGGACATCCCATTGAGCCGCAATTAAGGTGTGCATGGCATCATGCACGTGGAAGGTTCTAGGCGGGCGCTTCGTCCCCAGCATAATGGCGGAGCCAACAGGGGCTGAGGGAGAGACGTCCTCCGGAGAGGAAATCTTCAAAGTGTCCATGGCCTGTAACAACAGGTTGGGCAAATCCTCTGGGCTAAAAAGCCGCGCTGCAGAGGGGTCATCCGCTCCAGCCGAGCGGGGATCTATCTCCTCCAAGGAATCCGCAAAGGATCGTTGGGAGACCTCAGACACGCTGCCCTCATCTACATCGGAGGAGACAAAAGTCCTCCAAGGCCTGGAAATCAAACCGAGGGCGTTTACCTCTGGGAACCTCAACCTCTTTATCAGAAGAGGGAGCAGGGGCAGCGTTTTGCATGAGGAAAGCCTGATGCAGCAGCAAAACAAACTCGGGGGAGAAACCCCCCAGACTGTGCACTTCCGCAGCCTGGGCAACAGCCCTAGACGCACTCTCAACCGGCGCTCGCAATAGCGGGGGAGAGACATGCTGCGCATCCAAAATGGCGTCCGGCGCGAAACTCCGTGAAGGAGCCGCGCGGGAAGAACGGCGCTTAACTTTAGCCGCTTTTGTGCCGTCGCCCAAATTAAGGGCGTTCATGGCATTAATGTCTCCAACCTCAAGGGCGGCCCCGAAGAAGCCGTCCGAGCCGCGTGGCCGGCCAAGATGGCGGAGGCGAGGAGCGGGGGATGGGCGTTTATGGCGGGAAAAAACCGCCACGCCGGAGGAACGACCGGGACATTCATCGGTCACTAAACTATCACCCATCAAGGGCGAGTCAGGTTGTAAAACCCCCGCATCCCCTCTAGAAGCGCTCCAGCGATCCGGGGAGCGACCCTTTGCGCCCTCGCCCTCCGACGCCATTGCCACGAGGAGAAGAATCGGGGAACCCCCTGCCCGCTATAAAAAGGTAAAATTACCTGCTTGCCGCTCCGAGCTGTAACGAACTGGTGTCCCAGTGAGTAGCTGCAATGAACGTTTAAAGAAACGTCGAATTAAACGCCTTTAAAGACGTTTAAAAATATTTTTTTTTTTTTTTTTTAAACGGAGCCAGCGGGAGGGGGGAGAAAAGGAGGGACCTGGCACCACCAGGTTTGCACTTGCTCAAAAGAGCCCTCAACCCCAGGCCTCAACAAAACCTAAGGATTAGGCTTGGAGGCCTAGCCAGAGCTGCTGCTGTGTGTGACCACCACCTGCTGAGATAGAGAACATACTGGGGAGTTTCCGGCAGCACATGACCACATATAGGGAGGCAAAAGTTTGCTCTCTATCTCCACCTGCTGGTAGATGGACACAACCCACCAGTCTATGGATTGATCAGCTTGATGATATGGAATTTTACTTTTTGCATTTGGTTGTAGGGTATTCCAAAAGTTCGCCCAGGTGGTTTCCAGCTTTTTGCCCTCCACAGAGGAAATGTCTGTAATTCCACATCGTTCTAGTTTTAACAGTTCAATCATATTTGTCCTCCAAGCTCCCAGCGTGGGCTCCTCGTTCGTTCTCCAATTGAGCAGAATTATCTTCTTGCCGATCAGCACTGCCCTGTGCAGAAAGGAGTTAAGTCCTGGTGGAGCATGTCCCGTGTAGCAGTATTTTCCAAAGAGCAATAAAGGCTGCCTCTGTATTGTGTTGCATCTCCAGTATTGTTTGACGGCCGCTAACAGCTGAGACCAAAAACGCTCAACCCGAGGGCAAGACCAGAACATATGTCCTAGTCCCACCAATGCCTGGGCACAATGAGGGCATGCACCTGTGCCACCATATCCTGCCTTGAACGCCCTAGCTGGTGGGATATAAAGTCGTAGTGCAAATTTGTATTGTATCTCCCAATGTCTGGAATATGTTGAGGTGCGTAATGCCAAGTGTAAAAAGTTCTGCAATACCTCCTCCGACACCTCCGCATTCAGATCCACTGCCCATTTCTGTGCTCTGCCTCTGTAGTCAATGTCCTCCGTCGAGTCCTGTAGATATCTGTGATGGAATCGCAGGGGCACTTTGTTTTGGGCCCCCAATGTCAATGCTGTATTTAAAGTGTCCTGTACATCCTCGCTTAAGTTGGTCCAGCCCAATTCAGATAAGTAGTGTTGTATCTGCAAATGCGCAAACTGATCAGTCTCTGGTAAGTTGAATTCTGTTTGCAATTCCCGGAATGGTCGCACTCTGCCCTCCTCTGTCACCAGCTGGTACAGATATTGAATTCCTTTTTTCCTCCATCTAGCAAACATCGCTGAGGTTGTGCCCTCTGTAAAATCTGGGTTATGAAGCAGAGGCAAAAAGGGGGTCGCAGACCACTTGAACCAGTGTCTCCTGCACAGCCATCTCCACGCCGCCCTTGCTGAATGGACGAATGGATTGTTTCTTAAGTTGGGTTTAACTCTGCTGTTGCCCGACGCATGCAGCCACCACCCTAAATGTGTTGTAGGTGAGAGGGCCTGTTCTATTTGTGTGTTGGAAAACTCTCCATGTCCTGTTAGCCAATCTCTAATGTGTCTCATCGAGCATGCTATGGTCAGATATCTTATGTTGAGTAAGCCCATCCCCCCATGCAGTCTCGGCTTCTGAATAACACTCAAAGGGAGCCGAGGCTTCCGCCCCCTCCACAAAAATGTCTGAATCAATTTATTGAGGGCCTTTTCCTCTCTCTGTCTTAAATATAATGGGAGCATCTGAAAGAGGTATAACCATTTAGGGGCTATCATCATGTTAACTAATCCTATGCGTCCTGATAAGGAAAGTGGGCATGTGTTCCATAGGTTTAACATGCGTCTGGTCTCTTGCAGGACTGGAAGCACATTCCTATCGTATAGGAGCCCCATGTCGGCAGGAACTATTACCCCCAGATACTTAATCTGATCCTCTGCCCATTGCAGAGGAAACGCTTCTCCCCATTCATGCCTCAATCCCTGATCTAGGGGCAGTGCCAGAGATTTTGTCAGGTTCAGCTGGAAGCCCGAGAGCCTGCCATAGCTGTGTACAGTGTCTAGGAGGTGTTTTAACGATGTTCGGGGAGAGTTCAGCAGCAACAGCAGGTCATCAGCGTATGCCAGCACCTTTATCTCATACTGTCCTATTTTGACCCCCTGTATGCCCTCGTGTAGTCGGATCTTGTTCAGCAAAGGTTCTAGGGTCAACAGGAAAAGTAACGGGGATAGCGGGCAACCTTGACGTGTTCCTTTCTCGATGTCAAATCCCTCTGTTCGAATTCCATTAACTAATAGCATGGCCCGGGGGTCAGTGTATAGTGTTGTGACGGCCTGTAGTAGCCATCCCGTGACGCCTATCCATTTTAATGTTTCAAACAGAAAGGGCCATAACACCCGGTCGAATGCCCGTTCTGCGTCGAGGCTCACCGCCAATTTTTGAGAGTGTGTGTTAGGAGCTACTAGTGTGGCTAATATGAATTTACGCACATTCAGAACTGATTGGCGCCCCCTAACGAATCCAGCCTGATCTTCTTTAACCAATTGTGGAAGAAGAGGTGCCAGCCTGTCTGCTAATATCCTTGACAATAGTTTGGCTTCCACATTGATCAGAGAGATTGGTCTGTATGAGCTAGGTTGTAGTGAGTCTCTCCCTTTTTTTGGAATTAAGCTTATCAGGGCCATGTTAGCATGCAAGGGGAATCGACCATTATCCACCACTTCATTGAGATATTCCGTCAGGGGCCCCAGTATTTTTTGTTTAAGCATCTTATAGAATTCACCATCGGGCCCTGGTGCTGAGTGCGTTTTTAGTGCGCCTATAGCCTTCTGGAGCTCTTTTGCTCCAATCGGTTTATTAAGTTGATCGAGGTGTTCTGGAGATATTTTCCCCATGTTAGCGTTATCTAGGTATGTTCTGATGGCTTCTTGAAAGCCTCCCGTCTCTTTCTCCCCCTTATATAATGTGGCAAAATGCTGTTGGAAGGTTTTGGCTATCTCCTCTGGTTTAGTGATGATCTCTCCCCTTTGTCCACGTACCGCTGCGATGTAGTGAGTCTTCCGCGTGCCTTTAACTAGTCTCGCAAGCATCCCCCCTGCCTTATCTCCATATTTAAACAATCTATATTTTCTAAACAGCATTGAGCGTGCTGTTCGTTCCTGGAGTAAGCTGTTTAATGCCACCCTCGTAGACGTAAGGAGCTCATAGGTGTATTGCGAGGGGTGTCTGGCATACTGCTTTCTTGTTTCTCTTAACTGCCTCTCCAGAGCTACTATGCCTTGGGCCATTCGCTTATTTCGTTTGCTCACATACGCTATGACCTGTCCCCGCAAGACCGCCTTGGCTGCAGACCAATACAGAATGGGGTCTTCTGCGTGTGCCTGATTATGTGTGTGAAATTCTTCCCAGTGCTGGTATAAATGTTCTGCAAATTCTTTCGATGCGTATAAGTATGCCGGGAATCTCCACCCCGGGGACTGCCGAAAATATGCCTCTCCCTCCAGGTCAACCCATATCAAGGCATGGTCAGAGATCTCTTCGGGGCCTATGACCGCCTCTGTTACTTTCTGAAATATGTCGGGGGAGGTTAGTATATAATCCAAGCGAGACTGGGTGCGGTGTGCACGGGAGGTATGAGTGTAGTCTCTCTCCTCGCCGTGCAATATCCTCCATGGATCTAACAAGCCCGTGTTCTGACAGAACGAATCTAAAAGGGAACTGTCCGAGGCGGCTCCAGAACTCAGTTTCCTCGTCCTGTCTAGGAGGGGGTCTAGCACTTGGTTCATATCCCCGGCCACCACCGCGGGGAGACCTGCATGTGTCTGGCAATGTGTTAGTAGCTGCGCATAGAAACGTTTAGCAGATGTGTTGGGGCCATATGCTGAGATCAGAAGCATTTGTTTCCCTTGCAGGTTAAGCTGTATTCCCACTATTCTTCCCTCCCCATCTTTGAATAGCATTTTCGCGGTGCCTTTCAAAGTTTTATGTAATAAGATAGCCGTCCCACCCCTTCTTCCTGTTGCCGGGGAATAGAATACCTCTCCCACCCATCCTCTTTTCAATTTCTCGCTCTCTTCTTTTGAGAGTCTAGTCTCCTGTAGGCAAGCTATACCCGCCCCGTGTCTTTTAAGAGCCGATAGTATTTTGGTTCTTTTGGTGGGAGATGTGATGCCACACACATTCCAAGACACTAACCTTGTCTTATCCACCCCACCCGTGAGCTTCCACTATTGCCGAGGCAGACAGGTTGGCCTGTGGCTCCCGGGCTCCCAGCCTGGCCCCGAAGACCCTTCTCTTCCATTTCTGTATGTGTTCCACCCTATCTTTTAAGCTCCTCTGTTGTTTTTTGAGACTGTGTTGTATAGATGCTTTCCTCCCCTGAGAATACCTTGCAGCGTTAGTTTTAACTATTACTGAATCCCTCCTACCCACCCTGCCCCCCCCCCTTATTCTACTCCAACTATCCACTTTCCCCAACTTTCTTGACAGCAGATCTGTAGGAGCCCCTGCCATGCCCGAGACCCCCCCACCAGACCTGATGTGTTTGCGCCCTAGTCTGTTTTGTGTAATGTGTGCCCAACAGCAACTTTCTTATCATATCTCACCAGCTGAAATCTCCGGTCATTCTCCTGATTGTCCTTCCGCCAGCTGTTGTCTGTTCTGTTCTAGTTTGTATATATGATCTTTGGCAGCCGCCTCCGAATCAAATGATTTCCATTTTCCACTTTGCCGAATCTTTAATACCGCAGGGTATATCAACATGAATTGGATCTGTAGCTCCTGCAGCCGTCGACATAATGGTGTGAATTTCTTTCTGCGATCTTGTAAGGACACTGAGTAATCTTGGAAGATTCTTACAATTTTCCCTTCAAATTTGGTATCATCTCGTTTTAAGCGATAACCCCTCAAAATCTCCAGCTTGTGCAGGTAATTATGAACTTTTAAAATAACTGCCCGTGGAGTCTGGCGGCCATCTTGGAATCGGCCCACTCGGTGCACTCTCTCTAGGCATAAAGCTCCAGCGTGATCGGACAACGCGAATTCATCCGTCAGCCATTTTTCAACCACTGTTGCTAGCACTGAGTCTTTTACTGATTCTGGGATGCCGATCAAGCGTAAGTTGCTCCTTCTGCCCCTGTTTTCTAGGTCGTCTACTTTCTGCTGCAGCGTTTCCACCGTCGCTTTTGTGGTTTGCTGCTGGCTATGTAGGGGGGCTGCGCGTCTTCTATGTCTGACACTCGCCGCTCGAGCTCTCCAATGCGCTTCGTTGCGTCCTCCAGGCGGGAATCGTACTGTTCTAATTGCGCCGAGATTTTTGCTAAACGCGGTTCCAGCGCTTGTGTCACCGCGGCAGTCAATTGTGCTAGCTGAGATGCGGTGAAGTTCTGTTCGCCTTGCGGCGGGGCCTTCTCTTCAGCGTGGTCCGCCGCCTTAGCCTTGTCCTTCGCCGTTTTCGTGCTGCGTGCCGGCATCGCTTTTGTTCCAGTTTCCACAAATTTATCCATCAGCTGTTTGTTGATCTTCCGCTGTTATTGCGGCGATTAGCGTGGGTTTTTTGTGGTTTTTAGGGCAAAATCTGGCAGCGGGGCCTCGGAGAGCAAAGACACACGTCTTCCTCTCTCACCACATCACGTGACTCCCCTTGCTAAGTTATTTTAATCTGACAGATGCTGAGTGGGACTGCCTGGCAGAAAAGTCTAAAAGTAGGGAGGTCTTGGAGAACTGTTCCACCTACTGGAAAACAAATCCACATGGAAGGGTGTATATACTGGGAATAATGTTGCTGATGTCATATTGGACTAGTGTCTGGGATACAGTTATAACTGGATGGTGTGGTTCATTACTATGCTACACAAGGAAGTGGTTCATACAAGCAAGGACCCTAGGTTTCAAGCAAGGTGAAGTTTACTCTTATCTGATAACTTCCCTTCCTTGAATCCTGCTAGGACCATTCAAGACTAGTAGGTTATGGCCCCTTACCAGCAGATGGAGGCAAAAAAGCTGAAGATTCTAGTGATATCACCAGTATAAGAGGTGGTGTAGTCAGGAATCTATCAGTAACGGAGTAAACGAAAACAGCAAAGAATATTTTACCAAAAATTGTCTTTCCTGGAAACCTATGCAGAAAACCTATAATTTAGTGACAGACATAGAACCCAAGGACATAATCAAACCCCTCAAGTCTTCCAAAGTAGGTCCTGGATAGGTCTAGCAAGACTCAACAAAAGAAAATTATTAGGTAAGAAGAATAACTTTCACCTTCCTTATCATCCTGCTAGACAAGCCCAGACTAATGGATGTACCAAAGCTTAATGCTCAGGGTGGGAGAAAGAAAGCCTTCTCCAAAATTACTGTCCACAGTTACTGTCACTTCTGACCCACACATCAAACTTATATTTGACGGAAGAATCACTGCCCTACAAATATGCTCCTGGGATACTGCTCAGCTTAAGCCCAGCATCCTGTTTCCGATCTGGATTGGCCACTGTTGGAAACAGGATGCTGGGCTTGATCGACCTTTGGTCTGTCCCAGTTTGGCAATACTTATGTACTTAAGACTCTGTTTGAGCTCTCGTCAAATGAGCAAGATGACTTGCAGAATCACCTTCTGGTTCAGAAGTACGCTGCTTCAATTGCTACCTTGATTCAATGAGCCAGCAATGATTTAGAGATCAACTACTCTTTACACTGACCACTGAAGCACAAATTGCTGGTCAGATTTACAAAAGGAATTAGTGACCTCCAGATAACATTTGTAGGGCTCTCATTCATCTAGCTTATGCAGTCAATACTCAGCTCCTTCCATCTTGCTGTACTACACACCTGGAATAGGCTTTCTGAATATGAATTGGAGTGTCATGCTCATATTCAAATCCAGGCTGAAAACCCACCTTTTAACTCTTAACCCCTTGTTCACCTGTTTAATACTCAGATTCTTTTAATCATTCCCATAATAAATGTAAATCCCTAATTCCTTATTTGTCCTGCTTCTCTGTTTTGAATAGACTGTAAGCTTTGACGAGCAGGGACTGTTTCATAAGTATCTGTGAACAGCTCGGTGTATGTCTAGCAGCACTATAAAAATAAGTGGTAATAGTAGGTCTGTTTTCAGAGATTTTTGAAAGATAGTTGTTTCGTTGATTGCTTTCAAGTCTGTAGGTAATGCATTCCATAACTGCGTGCTCATGTAAGAGAAGGTACTGGCATGCATCAGCTTGTATTTAAGTCCTTTGCAGCTGGGGTAGTGCAAGTTGAGAAATTTGCAGGATGATTTAGTGGTGTTTCTGGAAGGTGGGTCTACTAGGTTTAGCATGTAGTTTGGGGCATCTGTATGAATGATTTTGTGTACAATCGTGCAGATCTTGAACGCAATGCGTTCCTTAAGTGGGAGCCAGTGAAGTTTTTCCAAATATGAGTCTGGCAGCCGTATTCTGGGCAGTTTGGAGTTTTTTGATTGTCTGTTCTTTGCATCCGACGTATAGTGCATTGCAGTAGTCCAGATGACTTATTACCGTTGACTGTACCAGGGAACGGAAGATGTATCTCTGGAAGAAAGGTTTTACTCTTTTAAGTTTCCACATGGTGTAGAACATCTTTTTCGTTGTGTTTTTCACGTGGGTATCAAGAGTGAGGGTTCGATCAATGGTGACTCCTAGAATTTTCAGGTTTTGTGAGACAGGAAGGGAACAGTATGGTGTGATTATGGTGGTGAAGATTTTTGTGTTATGTTGTGAGGTGAGTACCAGACATTGTGTTTTTTCTGCGTTAAGTTTTAGTTGGAATGCATCTGCCCAAGTGTGCATTATTTGGAGGCGTTGGTTGATCTCGTTGGTGATTTCATTTAGATCCTGTTTGAATGGGATGTAGATTGTGACGTCATCTGCATAAATGTAGGGGTTGAGGTTTTGATTGGCTAGTAGTTTGGCTAGAGGTGTCATCATTAAGTTGAATAATGTTGGTGAGAGAGGGGATCCCTGGGGGACTCCACACTCAGGTGTCCATGGGGGTGATCTGTCCGCATTCGTTGTTACTTGGTATGATCTTGTGGTCAGGAATCCTTTGAACCATTTGAGAACTATGCCTCCTACTCCGAAGTATTCTAGTATATGTATTAGTATATCATGGTTAACCATGTCAAAGGCACTGAACATGTCGAACTGTAACAGGAGGATGTTGTTACCAGGTGCAATTGCCTGTTTGAATGAGTTCATTGCGGACATTAGTCCAGTTTCGGTGCTGTGATTCGTCCAAAATCCTGATTGGGACTCGTGAATTGAATGTTTAATTAAGTATTCAGTAAGTTGTTTCGTCACTATGCCTTCCATGAGTTTGGTCATGAGTGGAATGGATGCTACTGGTCGAAAGTTGGTTAGGTCCATTGTGCTCTTTTTAGCATCTTTCGGTAACGGAGTAAGTAGGATGTTTCCTTTATCCGTGGGAAAGAGTCCATTTTGAAGCCTGTAATTTATGTGATTCGTGAGGTCTGTTTTGAATTGTTTGGGTGCGGATCTTATTAGATTGTTAGGGCAGATGTCTAATTTGCATTGTGATTTGGCGTATTCTCCGAGCCAATATGAGATCTCTTTTTATGAGAGCGTGTCAAAGTCGGTCCATGATTGATCTGCTGGGTATTCTCCGGGTTTTGGGTCTAGACATTCAAGGATATTTGTGTACTCCGTTGTGTTAGTGGGTATCATGAGTCGGAGCTTTATGATTTTTTCATTGAAGTATTTTGCAAGGTTGGTTGCTGATGGGGTATCTGAGTTGTTAGAGGTGACCTTGGTAGTATTTAGAAGATTGTTTACGAGCGAGAAGAGTTTGTGTGTATCCTTGTAGTTTGGTCCTATTTTAGTTTTGTAATAGGTCCTTTTAGTTTGTCTGATCGTGTATTTGCATTTTCTTTGTAGTTGTTTTCAGTCTTTGTGTGTGTTTTTGTCTTTTTTTCTTGCTCCATCCTCTTTCTAATCTTCTGACTTGTGTTTTTAGTTCTTTCAATTCTTCGTTAAACCATGGTATTGAGTTTTTTTTCTATGTGAGGTTCTGGTTTGAAGTGGTGCTATATTGTCTAGTATTATTCTGCATCTGTTATCCCAATCTTGGAGAAATTGGGGTGAGTCTGTAGGTGTTGTCCATTCGTCGGTGTAGAATTGTTGCCAGAATGTTAGTGGGTCTATTTTGCCCCTCGTAGTATATGTCTGTTGTTTTTGTTGTGTCTTTTTTGTTCTCCAGTGGAGGGAAAGGTTTGCACTGTAGTGGTCGGACCATGGTCTGGCTGTCCATTTTGAATCTATTAGTGTGATAATTGGTTCTGGTGAGAATTTGTGGGTGATGATGTCTAGTGTATGTCCTTTGTTATGGGTGGGTTGTGTGTTTGGCCACTGGAGCTCCCATACTTGAAGGAAGTCTTTGCATTCGCGTACATTGCTTGAGTTATTATCTTCAAGGTGAAGATTGATGTCTTCTGCTATGAGAAGGTTCTGGGAGGTAACACAGCTGTTTGATATAAAGTCCAGAAAGTGCGTTTGTGAATCTGGCCAATTGCCCGGGGGTCTGTAGAATAAGACTAGGTTTAGGTGATCATGTAGGTTGGGGTGGTTGATTCTGACTGAGGCTATTTCGAGTTGGGAAAGAATAGATTCTGCTGTTGTTGTGACTGTGAAGTGAGATTTATAGATTATTGCTATTCCTCCTCCTCTTTTTGGGCCTAGGGGGGTGGAGTTGGATTCTAAACCCCAAACAGATTCTGCAGCACCGACTGCCCAAACCGACTGTCGCGTCGGGTATCCTGCTGTAGGCAGTAATGAGATGTGAATGTGTGGACTGATGACCACGTCGCAGCCTTGCAAATCTCTTCAATAGTGGCTGACTTCAAGTGGGCCTATGACGCTGCCATGGCTCTAACACTATGAGCCGTGAGTCAGCCCAGCTTGGGCGTAAGTGAAGGAAATGCAATCTGCTAGCCAATTAGAGATGGTGCGTTTCCCAACAGACACTCCCCTTCTGTTGGGAACAAAAGAGACAAACATTTGGGCGGACTGTCTGAATGGGCTTGTCCGCTCCAGATAGAAGGCCAATGCTCTCTTGCAGTCCAATGTGTGCAACTGACATTCAGAAGGGCGGGTATGAGGACAGGGAAAGAATGTTGGCAAGACAACTGACTGGTTCAGATGGAACTCCGACACCACCTTTGGCAAGAACTTAGGGTGAGTGCGGAGGACTACTCTTGTTATGATGAAATTTAGTATAAGGAGCATGAGCTACCAAGGCTTGAAGCTCACTGACTCTACGAACTGAAGTGACTGCCACCAAGAAAATCACCTTCCAGGTCAAGTACTTCAGATGGCAGGAATTCAGTTGGGTGAGAACGACATTGAGATCCCTTGACACTGTAGGAGGCTTGATAGGGGGCTTTGACAAAAGCAAACCTCTCATGAAGCGAACAACTAAAGGCTGTCCCGAGATAGGCTTACCCTCTACACGATAATGAAAAGCACTAATCGCACTAAGGTGAACTCTTACAGAGCTGGTCTTAAGACCAGACTCGGACAAGTGTAGAAGTTATTCAAGCAGGGTCTGTGTAGGACAAGGACGAGGATCTAGGGCCTTGCTGTCACACCAGACGGCAAACCTCCTCCATTTGAAAGAATAACACCTCTTCATGGAATCTTTTCTGGAAGCAAGCAAGACTAGGGAGACACCCTCAGAAAACCCAAGGAGGCAAAGTCTACGCTCTCAACATCCAGGCCATGAGAGCCAAGGACTGGAGGTTGGGATGCAGAAGCGCCCCCTCGTTCTGAGTGATGAGGGTTGGAAAACACCCCACGGTTCTTCGGAGGACAACTCCAGAAGAAGAGGGAACCAGATCTGGCGCAGCCAGAAGGGAGCGATCAGAAACATGGTTCCACGATCCTGCTTGAGTTTCAGCAAAGTCTTCCCTACCAAGGGTATGGGAGGATACGCATACAGCAGGCCCGTCCCCCAATAAAGGAGACAGGCATCTGAAATCCAGGAGCTGATCACGCTACGTCCACACCTGCTGGGAGATAGAGAAATACTGAAGGCAGTTGGGGCTAGCCGTCCTAGAGGCACTATGGTCTTTCAGTGTTCTCTATCTCCACCTGCTGGTAGGTGGATACAACCCATCATTTAATGGACTCATCTGCTGCTGATGACAAGGAAAGATTTGATCTAGGTCCTGAGTGACTTTTATGTCACGTTGTATTACTTTGCAATATGCCTGGGAATAAGAGCATTTGGGAGTGAAATCACACCAAAATCAGAATGTTTCTATATGGTAAGTTTTATGGGGAAATTTTCTAGCTCTACATTGTTGGGGGGTGGGCCAAGATGGTTCTGTGGATGCAGAACTTGTTTGGTTTTATGGTGTGCTCCTAGAGGACTGTGCCTCTGTTTCACCTATCAAGGTGGTGCTGTCACACAGCTTTGGGAAGGGAGACTACAGGCTTCTGGGACTAATTTGCTGAAGATTCTTTGCTCACAGACACAGAATAGGAAAAGTCTTAGTAAACAGTTTTTTAAATAGGTATTGCTGATCTGAGAGGGAATTCTTGCTCCTCCTTATCGCCCCCCCCCCCCCCCCCCCCCCAAAACAATATTTTTTTCACTGTGGACAGTATTGGAGGGGTGGGTAAGAAGAACAGAGATCTCAACTATTGGCTCTTAAGTTTTTGGGCTGGCTCCAAGATTTAATACAAATTTGTCAAGGCCTGTTTTAGGGTATAGCTGCTTACTTTGCTTTTTGTAAAGTGATCTTGGCCTTTAGAACATAAAAGCAGTTTATAAACTCAAATGATATTTCTGTTCTGGTGCTTTCTAGATTTGTCACCTAGTTTGTAGAGTAACCAAACAAAATCAAGAGTTTGCACACCAATTCATTTAACTAATCATATCCAGGGTTTTGATTCTATATAGCTCTTACTTCAGAAAATGTCTTAACATACCTTAAGGTCAGGACAAGCCTTCTGCAGTTCTTGAATTTTTTCTTGAATGCCAATAAGTTTCTTCCTTTCTTCTTGTAACTGTTTAAGTTCTTTCTGCTGCTGCTGAAGTTTAGCTTCATAGAATTTCTCCCTGCAACATTACAGTATTAATTGTTCTGAATACCTATTGAACCTATTGTACCTATTGAACAATCACAAACCTCACAAAGAGGTTTGAAGTTAACAACCATTCTGTATCAAAAATTCACTTCATATGCACCATGTTCAGCTATGACATTAGCTAAATCAAGTACCTTAATTCTATTAACCAATTTCAAGGTTTATAAAAACGAGGAGGAAGCAGCCTCAGACAGCGCAGGACATTTTCAATTCAAACTTTGTGAGCTTGCTGCATCAATCATCGGCAGAAAAAAACCTCTCCCGTCAAAATAAACAAACATTTTTTTCCTAATTCTGTTAAATCATTTTTATAGGCTTTTCATCAAAAAATTAAAATATTTCAACAGCAGCTACTTAGCTTAAAAGCAACCGCTCTTTACAACTGAAGCATTCATCTCGACACTGGCCATCATTTCAAAGGACCAATCTGCTGCTTCAGGGGGAGATTTTATTCAAATGTGTTTTCTCGCTTAACACCTCTAGCTGAGCATGTTCAAAATTGTTGAAATATTTTAATTTTTATAGGCTTTTAAAATTAAAGTATTTTGACAATTTTGAACGTGCTCAGCTAGAAGCGTTAAGCAAGAGCATATCTGAATAAAATCTCCCCCTGAAGAAGTAGACTGGTCCCACGAAACAATGGCCAGTGTCAGGGTGAATGCTTCAATTGTAAAGAGTTGCTGCCTTTAAGCTAAGTAGCTGCTGTTGAAATACCTATAAAAAAAGCCTATAAAAAGCCTATAAAAGTGATTTAACAGAATTAGGAAATGTTTATGTATTTTGATGGAGAGATTTTCCTGCCGATGATCGATGCAGCAGGATCACAAACACAGTTTGAACTGAAAATGTCCTCTACTGCCTGAGGCTTTTTCCTCCCTGTTTTTATACACCTTGAAATTGGTTAATAGAATTGAAGTACTTGATCTAGCTATTGTCATAGCTGAATACGGTGCATATGAAGTGAATTTTAGATACAGTGACTACCTATTGAACAATTACATTCAACTACTATGGTGAGAACATTACCTTGCTCTCTCATTTAATGCTACATCCTGCTGTGTTTTCATAACATTATGGCCAATGTTGTTCAGCTGCTGCTTTGTATCCTCATCTACAGCAGAAAATATGTCTTCAAGATTAGCTCTAGTAGGAGCAGCTCCCTCATCTTCAACATCTTCTCCATCCTATATTGAGAACAAAAACACAGTTTTAATTTGTTGCTCCCTTAATCCTTTGTCCCTTCCACAAATGCACTTAGTGCATAAATGTTCATTTCTTATTTGTTCTAAAGCAGGCTCTACATCAACAGATTTGGATCTAAAATACTGGTGAAACTTGACACATACTGACCTGCACATCAATTCCTACTTCTACGGCCTGCCTAAATTAGGGCTGTAGGTGTATAGGATTTGGTTCCTATACATATAGATTATAAAATTTTGCTTGGACATGGGAAATCCAGATGTTACACTTAGGCTGTTAGAGCCAAACATGAAACCTATATAAGTACATAATTAATGCCATACTGGGAAAAGACCAAAGGTCCATCGAGCCCAGCATCCTGTCCCCGACAGCGGCCAATCCAGGTCAAGGGCACCTGGCAAGCTACCCAAGCGTACAAACATTTTATATGAGTTATTCCCAAAATTGTGGATTTTCCCCAAGTCCATTTAGTAGCGGTCTATGGACTTGTCCTTTACGAAACCGTCCAACCCCTTTTTAAACTCTGCCAAGCTAACCGCCTTCACTACGTTCTCCGGCAACGAATTCCAGAGTTTAATTACGCGTTAGGTGAAGAAAACTTTTCTCCTATTTCTTTTAAATTTACTACACTGTAGTTTCATCGCATGCCCCCTAGTCCTAGTATTTTGGAAAGCGTGAACAGAGGCTTTACATCCACCTGTTCCACTCCACTCATTATATTTTATACCTCTATACATGTAGATTTTCAGGGTCTTAAGTGTATAGCTTACAAATGCTTGCACAACTTAATCCAAAGTAATCTCCAAAACTGGTATTAAAAGTTTCCTACTTCCAGCTTGTCTAACTCTCTATTGTACAAACTATTGTTCAGTAATTTTTAGGGCTGTATGTTAACCTCAGTTAATGCCATGATTAACAAGTTATTTATTAATCTCAATTTAAAAAAAAACTGTGGCTAATAAAATTGCAGAGTATCCCGTCTCTTCCATGCCCAAACTCCCACCCTACATGCAGGTCTTCTGTTGGTCTCCAGCAGCAGCATTGAACATACACTGCCTGCAGCCTGCTCCAAAGCTTTCCCTCTGACCTGTCTGTCCAATCCAGAAATAGGAAGTGATGCCAGAGGAGGCAGGACAAGCCAGAGGGAAAGCTTCGGAGCAGGGAGCAGGCAGCCTATGTGAAATGTTGCCGGTGACCAACAGAAGACCACCTTAAAGGTAGACCATAGTGGAGGGGGAAGAGAGTGAGCTGCAGACCTGCAAGCAGAACTGGAGAGGCCACTGGTGGAAGCTATAGCCAAGGCAGTGAGCTCAGGCAGCCACAAGAAGAGCCTGGTGCTGCTCACCACCAAGTTTGTGTCACTGTCCATGAAGGTAGAGGAGAGGGAGAGGGAGGGAGGGAAGAAGGAAGAGAAGGCAGAGCGATAATAGTCCAGGGGGAAGATGAGAGGGAGGAAAGGAAGACAATAGGGAGAAATGTTGGATTTTGGGGTGGGAAAGAGATCATCAGTCCTTTATGGAAGGGAAAAGGGATGAGATTTGATACACAGGTACTTATTTTGTATCTGGGTCAATGAAGATTATCCCCAATCACAAGGAGCTGTACTGGGAAATAAATAAAAATACACTTAATTGTGCAATTAATTGCAATAAATTTTTTTTTACTTTATTTTTCAAGTCAAGTGACAATAAAAGCCAATGCTAAATAAAAAAAATCCAATAATACATTTGACAAAACCCCAAGCCAAAACCGAACTACCCCTCCCCTCCCCCCCACACCACAAGAAGAGCAACAGGCAGAGGGTGGCAATTGTCAACTCCAGTGCAGTAAATCCCAGAGCCCCAAGGCAACAGTCTACGGGCTTACATTTTGATAACAAGTGAGAAAGGGTGTCCAAACCCGTACAAAAGCAGCCAAACGGCCTTGCCTCTGTGCCGTCAGCTTACTGAAATAGTAGACTTCCCATAATGCACTCTGAAGCTGTGCCATCTGCAGAAAAGCATGGCTGATCGCCAGCATTTTGCAACCTCTTGATGAAGAACTGCTATACAGTGGATAAGTACCTTCACCACATCTGGGAAGAAAGAACCAGGTACCATATGCAACAAAAACAGGGCAGGATCCATGGATATAGGAGCAGAAAGCATTTGTGAAAAAATCCCTGCCCAACCAACCCAAAAAGGTCCAAAAAGAGGGTAAGACCATTAAACATGGGAATAGATTCCCAGTCCACCACAATCTCACCAACAAACCCCCTTATAATTTGGAAAAAATTTAGCAATAGTCGTGAGAGCCCTATACAATCTGTAGAGTGATTTCACCCTATTTTTCAGCAAATTAGTGGAAATAGAAATATGGGTCATAAGGTGATAAGCGGTCTCCCACACCTACTGAGTTCAGAGCTTGACAAAGGCCTAGCTCCCACTTCTTAATATAAGAAGGTGTCTGTGGCGCACCCAACAGACACAAAAAAAAAATCATAAAAAGAGGAGATCATCTTATGTTGGCGCAAACCCTTGGTTAAAAAAATCTTCAAATGGAGTTGAAGGATCCTGAGCTCCCCTTCTCCCCCACCCCAACCCCGAAGGCTCACTATGAGGCAGGTGCCTAAGCTGTAGATAATGAAAAAAGTCTTTACTATCTAAGTGAAACTTATGCTGCAACTCTGAAAAAGAAAAGAGAAAGTCACCCTCCTGAAACATCTGACCAAGAAGCCACAACCCCCTTCTGCTCCCAATTCTGAAAAGAATGCTTAGGCCATCCTACAATAACCAAACTCAGGGAAGAATGTGGGGCACACTGGGGAACCCGTCTACCCCTGAGAAATATGAGAAACCAGCGAATCCAAAGGGCCAAAGAACTGTGTATGATAGGATTCTGAACTTTCCATTGCTCGGGCACCACCAGCGGTATCCAAAAAAACAGCCTACATGTGACACTATCCAACCTCACCCATGGCACAGGAGAAGCTATCCACCATACCATCACTGCATGAAGCTGTATACCCCAATACCAGCATCTGAGATCAGGGACACCCAGAGCCCCCTCACTCAGCCTCTACACTAAAACCCACTTGGGACACTCTGGTACGTCTTTTCTTCCAGATATACTGGAATAACTTACACCGCAGGTTGTCCGAAACCCGCTTGCGGATGGGTACCGAAAGCATCTAGCACAAGTAAAGAAATCTGGCCAACAACATCATTTTGCAGAAGGATATCCGGCCAAACAAGTATGAGTCAGACCATGCCACCGATAAAGGGCCAAAGAAAACTCCATGGAGCACCACCTGGTAAATATATCTATAGAGATTTGAAAAATCCAGGCAGATGTTTACTCCTAAATACCAAATGTCTTAGCCAACCCAAAGGGCAAAGAATTCTTCAAGGAATGTGCTCTACCAGGGGCCAGAGTAATATTCAAAATGTCGGATTTAGCAGCATTCATTTTAAACCCTCTGCTCAGTGTGTGCCGGCAGCTAAGAAAGCAAACAGAATGTTGGGTATTAGGGAAGGAATGGAAAACAAAAATGAGAATGTTATAATGCCTTTGTATCGCTCCATGGTGCAATTGCACCTCGAAAACTGTGTTCAATTCTGGTCACCGCATCTCAAAAAGGATATAGTGGAATTTAAAAAAGGTACAGAGAAGGGTGACGAAAATGATAAAGGGGATGGGACGACTTCCCTATGAGAAAAGGCTAAAGCAGCTAGGGCTCTTCAGCTTGGAAAAAAGTCAGCTGAGGGGATATATGACAGAGATCTATAAAATAATGAGTGGAGTGGAACGGTTAGACATGAATCATTTGTTTACTCTTTCCAAAAATACTAGGACTAGTGAGCATGCAATGAAGCTACAAAGTAGTAAATTTAAAACGAACCGGAGAAAATATTTCTTCACTCAACATGTAATTAAACTCTGGAATTCATTGCCAGAGAATGTAGTAAAAGCAGTTAAGCTTAGCGGAGTTTAAACAAGGTTTGGATGGCTTCCTAAAGGAAAAGTTCATAGAGCATTATTAAAATGGACTTGGGGAAAATTCACTGCTTATTTCTAGCATGAAATCACGTTGCAAAACATGTCCAGCCACCATTGAAGGGACTTATTTTACATTCAAAGATAGAACAATTACATTGAAAGGTTATACTTCGTGCCGTTCAACAGGTATTATTTATTACATAGTTTGTCCCTGTAACAAATACTACATCGGCAAATCAACCAGATCCCTACATGAAAGATTGATAGAACATCGCTCACGCATCAATGCTCAAAATTTGGGAGCGCCACTTGTTCAGCATTGGGTGTCTCTCAAACACACTGTAGAAGACTTAAAATGTATGGTAATAGAGCAGGTACTTCCCTCTAGAAGAGGAGGTGATCTCAATAGAAGAATTCTTCAGCGTGAGACTTACTGGATTTTCACTCTCGATACAATAGAACCAGCAGGATTAAATACATATATCCAATGGGGGAGTTTTTTCTAACTCTAAATCTAAATCAGAAAGAGTCCTTCCGAGACAGTTTATGCAGTGATTTAGCCTCGATATTGCCCATTGGTTCTATTGTTGTATTTAAGTTTTGTTTTTGAGTATTTTTTGACCCAATTGCAAGATATATTATGGAATACATATATACATTTTTTTATATAAGTTACGAACATTGAATTTATACTTTTTGAGAACTTCTGACGTTCCTCACGTATGCACGTTCTACGTAATGTTATCAGCTGTTTAGACGAAATTAGATAAAACGCCATCGCCATTTTGTTCATTTCAAAGGATTGTAACCAGCACATACTGAAGCCTGGGGCATGAATCGGGTAAGCCTTGAACCGCTTTTTAGAAAGACCTTGCGATCATACAATGTAGTTTAATAGTAGGTTAAGATAAATACATATGAGACTTGACGTCTGTTTTCTCTTTTTCTTCGACAGAACTATAGCCACTCCCCCTTGACAAAGTTTGTACGAAACGGGTACCTGTCGGGGATTTAAGAGGGCACCTTTTCGCCTAAGATAAGTGCAGTGTGTTGCTTTTTGACAAATATATATTTACTGAAGAAAACAGAGCAAGTTGCTTTTTGTGATTATAAAAGGGTTGGTGGAGGTGGAGTCAATGATTATGACATGAATATATGTAATATATTCACCTATTGAGTGAAAACAATATTACTATCTACAGACAAATTGTGTATGAGACTCCCTTTCACTTTAGTTCAAATAGTATTTAAGACTATCGCATCGCCATACACACACTCTGTGTATTTTGTTTGTTATTTTAACACATGAGACAGAGTGACGGTCTCAATCATTATTTGAGTTAACACTGATAAAAAATGGCCGCAGGTTCTTGGAAGACCGGGTTCAGCTTCAGTGCAGATGTAGCGACAGATTTATTACAACATTTTGCCACGTTAACTCCCATGGGGAGTGATACCTTGGACACTGATTGGGAAACGCTTTTGTCTAATTTCAAATCTTCTGCAAAGCTGGAAATTAATAGCTCAGCTTTGGTTGAATATTGCAAAACTGAACAAATACCCCGTGGTCTAAGGATTTATAAAGCTCCACAAATTTTTAAAGAGCAAGAAGAATTTATTTCCAAATGGAATATGATATTAAACAAGTGTTCGTTGGATCTCATGCTCTTGGTCATAGAACAATCTCGAATGGTATTACAACATGAAAAAGAACTTCTAGACAAGGAATTAGAACGATTAAAACAAGATGTATCTGAGCAAGTTTTTCTCTCAAAGTATTCCCAGTTAAAAGAAAGTGTTGATCAGTTCAGAGAGTCACTAAGAAAAATGAAATTGAAAAAGTTATCTCGTGACAGGAAAGATCACGCACAAGGACGAGTATATCCATGGATGTACAATAAAGGTAATCAAGTAGTTGAGAAGATTACATCCAATATCACAGATACAAGTCACGAACATCTGGCATTTAAGGCTTTTCATTTTTCGGATAGTTCCTCAGTGAGTGGAACAGACGATTTTTTAGACCAACGTCAAACCAGTGCAAAACCAAGAGGCAACAGAAAAGGGACGCACAGAGGAGGGTTCAGGTCCCGCCCACGGACACGATCTCAACTCCAACAAATTTAAATGTAATAAATTTATCTAAACATTCTCTAAATGAGGCAGAAATATCATTATTATCGAAAGGATTATCATACGTCCCTGCACTATCCTTCAACACTTTCCAATTCAGGATAGATCTAGAGAAATTTGTTCGAGCTTTACAATTAAAAATTTTTTTCAATGACAAAGAAACTCAGGATGTTTCTCGTGTAAAAACAAAATCTCAATGGATACCACCGATCCCTATAGATCCAGTAGTAGCAGCCTTTAAACAACTTGTCCTGAAAGATGTATATCAATTACACAGTAAGGACACACATAGATTTAAAGATAATTTATCCTTTGAAGAACGTAAAGCTTTACGATCTTTGAGAACTAACACCGAAGTGGTAGTAAAGCGTGCAGATAAGGGGGGCGCTACTGTGATCTTAGATAGATCAAAATATGAGACTGAAATCTATCAGCAACTGACAGATACAACATCTTATGTGAAGTTACATTATGACCCTACGAAAGAGCTACAAGAGAAAATCCTTCTTATAACACAAATGGCAGAGGAAGCGGGAGTCCTGACGAAGAAAGAATTCAGATATTTGAACAATCAATTTCCTATTACTCCTGTTCTATACACCCTGCCTAAAGTTCACAAAGATCTTTTGAATCCTCCGGGCAGACCGATTATATCCTCACGAGGATCACTTCTCGAACCTTTATCTACATATGTTGATTCGTTTCTACAAGAGTATGTTAAGATCACGCCAGCATACATTAAAGATACAACACATTTTCTTAACATCTTACAGGAACTGCCATTACCCGATACTCCCATTGTAATGGGTACTTTCGATATTAAATCGTTATATACCATGATACCACAAGAAGAACTATTAGATATCATTTTGGAAGTTTTGAATGCCCGTCCGAATCCACACTCGGTACCTACTAGTTTGATTTATGATTTGGCTAAGTTGGCTTTGTGTAACAATTTTTTCAGCTTCCAGGATGAGTTATTTATGCAAAAATCAGGAGTGGCGATGGGAGCCACGTTTGCGCCCACCTTGGCAAATTTATATATGGCAGCATTTGAAAACAAATGGTTACACATTTCACCTTATAAAAAAATGATTGGCACCTGGAGACGATACATAGATGACATCTTTATAATATGGTATGGCAGTGTAGAAGAACTACTAGAATTTCATCAGTGGCTGAATCAACGCCACACTAGGATTCAATTCACCGTGACATGGTCCAACGACAGTATCCATTTTTTAGATGTAGAAATTCTATTTTCCAACAAACAATTTATTACCAAAGTCTTTACCAAGAGTACTGATCGCAACACATTTTTGGAATTTGGTAGTTGTCATCCTAGAGCATTGAGGCAAAGTCTCCCCTTTTCTCAGTTCTTGAGATTTAAGCGCATCTGCACTAAGGAGGATGATTACAAAGCACACTCTGAGGCATTTGGCACTAATTTGCTACAAAGAAACTATCCACGTAAAGTCATCAAACGTGCATATACCAGAGCAAAATTCAACAACCGAGACCTACTACTACGGGGCACACAACGACATCAGCAAGACGACCGTGTCATGACATTTGTCACCAGATATACCCCCTGCGGGGAATCTACAGCAGGGATAATTAGGAAACATTGGGACATTATCAGATCTCATCCAGTATTTGCAGATTACAACATTAGAACTGCATTCTCACGATCTAAAAATCTTAAAGAGATCCTAAGTCCAGCTGCTTTGCCGATTTTATTAAAGGACAAAGAACAGTTGCGATCTACAGGACATTATAAATGCATGAAATCACGTTGCAAAACATGTCCAGCCACCATTGAAGGGACTTATTTTACATTCAAAGATAGAACAATTACATTGAAAGGTTATACTTCGTGCCGTTCAACAGGTATTATTTATTACATAGTTTGTCCCTGTAACAAATACTACATCGGCAAATCAACCAGATCCCTACATGAAAGATTGATAGAACATCGCTCACGCATCAATGCTCAAAATTTGGGAGCGCCACTTGTTCAGCATTGGGTGTCTCTCAAACACACTGTAGAAGACTTAAAATGTATGGTAATAGAGCAGGTACTTCCCTCTAGAAGAGGAGGTGATCTCAATAGAAGAATTCTTCAGCGTGAGACTTACTGGATTTTCACTCTCGATACAATAGAACCAGCAGGATTAAATACATATATCCAATGGGGGAGTTTTTTCTAACTCTAAATCTAAATCAGAAAGAGTCCTTCCGAGACAGTTTATGCAACGATTTAGCCTCGATATTGCCCATTGGTTCTATTGTTGTATTTAAGTTTTGTTTTTGAGTATTTTTTGACCCAATTGCAAGATATATTATGGAATACATATATACATTTTTTTATATAAGTTACGAACATTGAATTTATACTTTTTGAGAACTTCTGACGTTCCTCACGTATGCACGTTCTACGTAATGTTATCAGCTGTTTAGACGAAATTAGATAAAACGCCATCGCCATTTTGTTCATTTCAAAGGATTGTAACCAGCACATACTGAAGCCTGGGGCATGAATCGGGTAAGCCTTGAACCGCTTTTTAGAAAGACCTTGCGATCATACAATGTAGTTTAATAGTAGGTTAAGATAAATACATATGAGACTTGACGTCTGTTTTCTCTTTTTCTTCGACAGAACTATAGCCACTCCCCCTTGACAAAGTTTGTACGAAACGGGTACCTGTCGGGGATTTAAGAGGGCACCTTTTCGCCTAAGATAAGTGCAGTGTGTTGCTTTTTGACAAATATATATTTACTGAAGAAAACAGAGCAAGTTGCTTTTTGTGATTATAAAAGGGTTGGTGGAGGTGGAGTCAATGATTATGACATGAATATATGTAATATATTCACCTATTGAGTGAAAACAATATTACTATCTACAGACAAATTGTGTATGAGACTCCCTTTCACTTTAGTTCAAATAGTATTTAAGACTATCGCATCGCCATACACACACTCTGTGTATTTTGTTTGTTATTTCTAGAATAAGCAGCATAAAATGTATTGTACTGTTTTGGGATCTTACCAGGTACTTGTGGAAACAGGATACTGGGCTCGATGGACCTTCAGTCTGTCCCAGTATGGCTGTAATTATGTACTAAAGTGTGAATGATGAGGGAAAAAGAGGTTTCAGGATCTGTAACTGGTAACAAATATCATCTGCAAAAAGGGAGATTTTGTACCCCTTCATCCCTATACCTACACCATTGATAACAGGATCCTGACATATACAAGCAGCTAAGGACTCCTCCATTAAGGCAAACAACAAAGGTGACGGGTCAACCCTGCCTGGTTCCCCATTCCATTGAAAAGGCGCTTGCTAAAGCCTCCAATGATCTGTTCCTGGCCAGATCCAAAGTTCTCTATTCTATCCTCATCCTTCTCGATCTATCTGGTGCTTTTGACACTGTTGATCACAGCCTACTCCTTGATACGCTGTCCTCACTTGGATATCAGGGCTCTGTTCTTTCCCGGCTTTCTTCTTATCTCTCCCAGTGTACCTTTAGTGTATACTCTAGTGGATCCTCATCTACTTCTATCCCACTGTCAGTTGGTGTACCTCAGGGATCTGTCCTGGGACCTCTTCTTTTCTCCATTTATACTTCTTCCCTTGGTACTTTGATCTCATCCCATGGTTTTCAGTATCATCTTTACACTGATAACTCCCAGATCTACCTCTCCACACCAGAAATCTCAGCCGAAATCCAGGCCAAAGTATCAGCCTGTCTGTCTGACACTGCTGCCTGGATGTCTCAGCGCCATCTGAAACTAAACATGACCAAGACTGAGCTTCTTATCTTTCCCCCTAAACCAACCTCTCCTCCTCCCCCATTCTCTATTTCTGTGGATAACACTCTCATCCTTCCTGTTTCATCAGCTCGTAACCTTGGGGTCATCTTCGACTCCTCCCTCTCCTTCTCTGCACATATTCAACAGACTGCTAAAACTTGTCGTTTCTTTCTCTATAGTATCAGCAAAATTCACCCTTTCCCTTCTGAGCACACTATCATAATCTTCATCCACACTCTTACCTCATGCTTAGATTATTGCAACTTGCTTCTCACAGGTCTCCCACTTAGCCATCTCTCTACTCTTCAATCTGTTCAAAATTCTGCTGCACGACTAATATTCCACCAGTGTCGTTATGCTCATATTAGCCCTCTCCTCAAGTCACTTCACTGGCTTCCTATCCGTTTCCGCACACAGTTCAAACTCCTCTTATTGACCTATAAGTGCATTCACTCTGCAGCTCCTCAGTACCTCTCCACTCTCATCTCTCCCTACATTCCTCCCCGGGAACTCCGTTCACTGGGTAAATCTCTCTTATCTGCACCCTTCTCCTCCACTGACTCCGTTCCTTTTATCTTGCTGCACCTTATGCCTGGAATAGATTTCCTGAGCCGGTACGTCAAGCTCCATCTCTGGCCGTCTTCAAATCTAAGCTAAAAGCCCACCTTTTTGATGCTGCTTTTAAATCCTAACCCATGTTCACTTGTTCAGAACCCTTATTTTATCATCCTCACTTTAATATTCCCTTATCTCTTGTTTGTCCTGTTTGACTGTCCTAATTAGATTGTAAGCTCTATCAAGCAGGGACTGTCTCTTCATGTTCAAGTGTACAGCGCTGCATACGTCTAGTAGCACTATAGAAATGATAAGTAGTAGTAGTAGTAGGAATAGTCCACATTTACTCAGATTCTGGCAATGTGAGAAGTATGTAGAGCAGTGATACATAATCTAAAATTACTACCACCGTACTACTACTGTAAATCATTTATATAGCGCTACCAGTCATACGCAGCACTTCACAATTGAACATGAAGAAAAGACAGTCCCTGCTCAAAAGAGCTTATGTGGACAAAAAACTCAGTGTACAAAACACCTGGTGAAATTCCTTTTCGATGTTGATATCTAATAAGACCATGGGAATCCCGGCCTGTCTGGCATACCAGTTAAGCTGAATGGCCCGCCGAACATGTCCCCTGTGGTATGCTGAGGAATAAATCTTCATGAATAAGATCAGAGATATGAATATTTAAACGTTTCGCAAGAACACTAGCCAGCAATTTAACATCCAAATGAGAGAAATCATCCAGTATGAGCCACATTGTTTAGCATCTTTTCCAGGTTTAGGAAGATAGAACTGCCAACCTCCATTATAGAAGTCATCTTTGACTCTTCTCTCTCCTTCTCTGCTCATATCCAGCAGACCGCCAAGACCTGTCGTTTCTTTCTTTACAACATCCGTAAAATCCGCCCCTTTCTTTCCGAGCACTCTACCAAAACCCTCATCCACACCCTTGTCACCTCTCGTTTAGACTACTGCAATCTGCTTCTTGCTGGCCTCCCACTTAGTCACCTCTCCCCTCTCCAGTCGGTTCAAAACTCTGCTGCCCGTCTCATCTTCCGCCAGGGTCGCTTTACTCATACTACCCCTCTCCTCAAGACCCTTCACTGGCTCCCTATCCGTTTTCGCATCCTGTTCAAACTTCTTCTACTAACCTATAAATGTATTCACTCTGCTGCTCCCCAGTATCTCTCCACACTCGTCCTTCCCTACACCCCTTCCCGTGCACTCCGCTCCATGGATAAATCCTTCTTATCTGTTCCCTTCTCCACTACTGCCAACTCCAGACTTCGCGCCTTCTATCTCGCTGCACCCTACGCCTGGAATAAACTTCCTGAGCCCCTACGTCTTGCCCCATCCTTGGCCACCTTTAAATCTAGACTGAAAACCCACCTCTTTAACATTGCTTTTGACTCGTAACCACTCGCCTCCACCTACCCTCCTCTCTTCCTTCCCGTTCACATTAATTGATTTGATTTGCTTACTTTATTTATTTTTTGTCTATTAGATTGTAAGCTCTTTGAGCAGGGACTGTCTTTCTTCTATGTTTGTACAGCGCTGCGTATGCCTTGTAGCGCTATAGAAATGCTAAATAGTAGTAGTAGTAGTAGTAGTAGACAAAGGGTCCCCCTGAAGAACTCCATTAAAAATTTGGGCCAGCAGAGCAGCCAAAAGCCCCCAAAACGTTTTATAAAATTTAGCTGTAAGGCCACTCAACCCTGGCAATTTACAGGGTTTCAGAGACCAAACAGCAAAATTTAACTCCTCAACCTGGATGTCCTGATCCAAAAATTCCCTCTGACTATCCGCAATACAGGCAAGGGTCACCCCCTCCAAATATCCAGTGGATTAAGAATAAAGAGCATGATTTAAGTACAAAAACAACCTCTCAATTCTTCTATTCTAGAATACTCCCTCCATCCAGATCATGAATGGAAACTACCAGCGTTTGTACCTGCTGCTGCTTTGGTTGAGAGGCAAGCAATTTACTAGCCTTATTACTCTCCTCAAAATACACTTGCCTTGTTCAAAATAAACACCACCTCATCAACCCAGAGAGCCTTTAGAGACTTGTGCACATCCTGGATCTGATGCATCAAGGCACCTGAGCACACTGATGCTCTAACTGGGAGAGATGCAGTTGAAGAGCTTTATCCTGGCTCTCATACTCCTTTTTGAGCTTATTATCGCACATAATAAAGCGGCTAAAGCGGCCTCTTACAAACGCCTTAAGACTATCCCAAAGGGTAACCAAATAAACCTCCGAAGTAGTGTTCTCAGCAAGAAATAAAGTTATTTCTATATTAAGATCTTGCACCACACAATCCTCATCCAACAAGTCTCAATAAGTCTCCAAAAACGGAGCTTCTCATCGTCCCTTATATTTAAGCCAGATCGGGGCATGATCCAACCATACTATGTAGTCAATTTTCACCCGGTTCACACTGGAAAGAAATCCCTTGTCAAGAAAAAAATAATCAATATGTGACGAAGAGACATGAGAAGCTGAACTGCATGTGAATTGTTTACTTGTGCCATGAAAATGTCTTCAACCATCCACCAGCCCCATATGGGACAGCAAATAATGTAATGCTTGCCTATATGCCTGTTTATGCACAGACTACGCCATGGAATCTAATTTAGGGTGCAGCGTTACATTAAAATCACCGCCCAATCTAATTTAGGGAGCAGCATTACATTAAAATCACCGCCCAATATCCAAAACCCTGTAGGCCACTGAGGAAGAGATTGTTCTAGATCTAAGTAAAAAGCGCTCTGGGTGTCATTAGGGGCATAGATGGAAACAAAATTACAAAGGACCCTCCGAAGCTCAAGTAAAAAAGCCAAAAAAAACAACCATTAGGGTCTGATATTAATTGTTTAATCGGTTTAAGGGAGCTGGAAATCACAATACCCACTCCCTGCTTTTTAGCTGTAGGATGAGGGGCAAAAAATTGCAGCAAAATACTGCCTATTATGCAAAAGGAGATGGTGATGCTTCAATAAACGTGTCCTTTGTAAAAAAAAACAAACAGAGGCAGAAGTCTTATAGGGCGAATTAAGTTAAGTCCCTTCACATTCAAGGATACTATCTTAAAATCACCCATAAACAAGAAAACAAGAGGTTGAACAATTACCCAATCTGGATCCCTCCCACCAACCATATCTAACAAATCCAAAATGTATGAAACCCATTTTATACACCCCTCCTCCTCCCACTTCCAGATCATTAGAAACATCCAACCTCCCCTCCCCCAAAGACCTCAATACCTTTCCCTTTGGGTATGTCAAAAATATTGAGAAGAATTGCAGCCACCCCTCTCCCTTTCTAATCATAGCAAAAACAATGGAACCCACAACATCACAACAGTTCACGCACACCCCAGAATAGAAGCTGAAATAACTGGAAATATCAA
This sequence comes from Microcaecilia unicolor, assembly GCF_901765095.1. Taxonomy (NCBI): domain Eukaryota; kingdom Metazoa; phylum Chordata; class Amphibia; order Gymnophiona; family Siphonopidae; genus Microcaecilia; species Microcaecilia unicolor. The sequence continues at coordinate 566,384,139 of NC_044032.1, read as the reverse complement.
ACCCAAACTTCAGAAACAACTAAAATACATCTAAAGTCAGCCCAGCTTGGGCATAAGTGAAGGAAATGCAATCTGCTAGCCAACTGGAGACTGTGCGTTTTCTGATGACGACTCCCCTCCTGTTGGGATTGAAAGAAAAACAACTAGGCAGACTGCCTAAAGGGCTTCGTCCACTCCACGTAAAAGGCTAATGCTCTCTTGCAGTCCAAGGTATGCAAATTGCTTTAACCAGGGTGGGTATGAGGACGGGGAAAGAATGTTGGCAAGACAACTGACTGGTTCAGATGGAACTCAGACACCACCTTCGGAAGGAATTTAAGAGTGTGTATGGAGGACTACTCTGTTGTGATGAAACCTGATGTAAGGTGCATGCACTACCAAGGCCTGAAGCTCACTGACCCTACGAGCTGAAGTAACAGCCACCAAGAAAACGACCTTCCAGGTCAAGTTCTTCAGATGGCAGAAATTCAGTGGCTCAAAAGGAGCTTTCATCAGCTGGGTAAGAACGATGTTGAGATCCAATGACACTTATGGAGGTCTGACTGGGGGCTTTGACAAAAGCAAACCTCTCATGAAGCGAACAACTAAAGGCTGTCCAGAGATAGGCTTACCCTCTACATGGCAATGATAAGCACTAATCGCACTAAGGTGAACTCTTACGGAGTTGGTCTTGAGACCAGACTCTGACAAGTGTAGAAGGTATTCAAGCAGGGTCTGTGTAGGACAAGAAAGAGGATCTAGGGCTTTGCTGTCACACCAGAAGACAAACCTTCTCCATTTGAAAGAGTAACACCTCTTCGTGGAATCTTTCCTGGAAGCAAGACACGGGAGACACCTTCTGAAAGACCCAAGGAGGCGAATTCTAAGCTCTCAACATCCAGGCCATGAAAGCCAGGGACTGGAGGTTGGGATGTAGAAGCGACCCCTCGTTTTGAGTGTTGGAAAATACTCTAATCGCCACAGTTCTTCGGAGGACAACTCCAGAAGAAGAGGGAACCAAATCTGACACGGCCAGAAGGGTGCAATCAGGATCATGGTTCTGCAGTCTTGCTTGAGTTTCAGCAAAGTCCTCCCTACCAGAGGTATGGGAGGATATGCATACAGAAGGCCTCTTTCCCAATGCAGGAGAAAGGCTTCGGACGCTAGTCTGACATGGGGGTGCCCCACGCTAGGAAGATCTTGCGGATTACTCCCATGTTCAGTGACCACTCGTGAGGTTGCATTATCCTGCTCAGGCTATCGGCCAGACTGTTTACGCCTGCCAGATAAGTGGCTTGCAGAAACATACCATGACGGTGCGCCCAAAGCCACATCTGGACGGCTTCCTGACACAGAGGATGAGATCCAGTTCCCCCCTGCTTGTTGGTGTAATACATGGCAACTTATCTGTCTGAATCAATGTGATTTGGTTGGACAGCTGGTCTCTGAAAGCCTTTAGCGTGTTCCAGATCGCTCGCAATTCCAGAAGATTGATCTGTAGAAATTTTTCCTGAAAGAACCAGGCTCCTTGAGTGTGAAGACCATCTACATGAGATCCCAATCCAAGGAGGGATGCATCCGCCGTCAGCACTTTTTGTGGCTGAGGAATTTGGAATGCACGCCCCAAGGTCAAATTGGATCGAATCGTCCACCACTGCAGAGAATTCTGGAAGTCGGTGGATAGTTGGATTACATCCTCTAGACTCCCTGCAGCTTGATAACACTGGGAAGCTAGGGTCCACTGAGCCGATCTCATGTGTAGACGTGCCATGGGAGTCATCATGAATTGTGGAGGCCATGTGCACCAGAAGTCTCAACATCTGCCTAGCCGTTATCTTTTGAGTCGCTCGAACCATGGACACCAGGGACAGGAGGTTGTCTGCCGTTGTCTCGGGATGATAAGCTTGAACTGTCTTTGTGTTCAACAGGGCTCCAATGAATTCCAACTTTTGCACTGGATGAGATGGGACTTGGGGTAATTGATTATGAACCCCAGTAGTTCTAGCACTTGAATAGTCATTTGCATGGACTGCTGAGCGCCTGCCTTCGAGGTGCTCTTCACCAGCCAATCGTCGAGATAAGGGAACACATGCACTCCCAGTCTGCATAGTGACGCTGCAACAACCGCCAGGCACTTTGTGAATACTCTGGGCGCAGACGCCAGACCAAAAGGCAGCACACAGTACTGAAAGTGCTGACTTCCCAGCCGAAATCGAAGATACTTCCTGTGAGTTGGAAGTATCGAGATGTGTGTGTAAGCATCATTTAAGTGCAGAGAGCATAGCCAATCACTCTCTTGAATCATGGGGGAAGAAGGGTGCCCAGAGAAACCATCCTGAACTTTTATCGAACTAGAAACTTGTTCAGGCCCCTTAGGTCTAGGATGGGACGCAGCCCCCGTTTTTTCCTGCACAAGTACCGGGAATAGAATCCCAGCCCTTCTTCCTCTGGGTTTGACCGCACTGGCCTTTAGATGGGCGGAGAGTTCCTCTGCAAGTACCTGCTTGTGCTGGGAACTGTAAGAATGAGCTCCCAGTGGGCAATTTGGAGGTTTGGATTCCATATTGAGGGTGTATCCTAACCAGACTATTTGAAGAACCCACTGATCGGAGGTTATGATAGGCCACCTTAGGTGAAAAAAACATCAACCTCTCACCAACCGGCAAATCGTCCGTTACGGACACTTTTATTGAGGCTATGATGAACTGGAGCCAGTCAAAAGCCCATCCCTCGCTTTTGCTGGAAAGCAGAATGGGCCTTAGTCGCACACTATTGACGAGAACGAGCGTGCTGGGGTTGAGCCTGGACAGGCTGCCGAGAAGCAGGAGTGTACCTACGCCTAGAATAGGTATAGGGAGCACTCCTCCTCCCGCCAAAAAACCTCCTAGATAAGGAGACAGTAGAAGGCTGCTGGTGGGAAAGAGAATCCATAGCATCATTATGTTTCTTGATTTCATCAACTAGATCCTCTACTTTTTCACCAAAAAGATTGCCCCCCCCCCCCCCACAAGGCACATCCACCATTCGCTGCTGAACAGAATGATCCAGGTCTGAGACCCGCAGCCATGAGAGTCTGCGCATCACTATACCCTGAGCAGCGACCCTGGATGCCACGTCAAAAATGTCAAAAGTACCCATGGCCAGGAATTGGCGACACGCCTTCTGCTGCCTGACCACCTGGCGAAAAGGCTCAACCAGCTCCGAAGGGAGTGCATCAACCAAGCTGGTTATGCACTCCCTACGGAGAAGTTCCAAGAGAAGAGAACATTTCTCTGGTAAGTGAACGCTATTTTGCTTTGGGAACTTAAAGATTGGGGTTTAAAGGAGGAATTGTAGGTTCGTGTTAGGCAAAATAAAAATATAAAAAGCAAATTTTATCAACTAATCTCCATAGTCTTCTCCACTTTGTTTTAAAAACATTGTACCACAGCATTAGATAGAATCTAACAGGCACTGCAGGATCTAATTTAGTATTAAGGGGGAATAAAGAGAGAGAGAAAGAGACAGAGAAAGAGAGAGAGAGAAAGAGACAGAGAAAGAGAGAGAAAGAGAGAGAGAGAAAAGCAAGCATCATTAACTTGTTGCCATAGTGTACAAACCCTTTTCCCATAGTTTTAAACTGAAACTTTTTCTATAGGTAGAAACTAAACAGTCAAAAACTCTTGTTCTAAAAGGCAGTTATTTTCTGTTCCTTTTATCGAACTAGAAACTTCTTCAGGCCCCTTAGATCTAGGATGGGATGCAGCCCCCGTTTTTTCCTGCACAAGTACCGGGAATAGAATCCTTGGCTGCTGGAGATGTAGCTCATCCAGCGACCTCAATTAAATGTTAATTAAGGTGTGGTGAAGTAGAATACTTGCATAGGTTGCTGAGTTAGCTTCAGAGCCTATTTAAAAGAGGCCCCTTAGATTCAAAACTATATAAAGAGGAAAGGTCCCACAACTTTCTTTCTGAGAAGTTCCGAGAGCAGAGAACATTTCTCTGGTAAGTGAACGCTATTTTGCTTTGTGCTTTGGGAACGTAAAGATTGGGGTTTAAAGGAGGAATTGTAGGTTCGTGTTAAGCAAAATAAATATAAAAAGCAAATTTTAACAACTAATCTCCATAGTCTTTTCCACTTAGTTTTAAAAATTTTGTACTACAGCATTAACAGATAGAATCTAACAGGCACTGCAGGATCTACTTTAATCTTCCCGCCCACCCCTAGGACAACTCTTCATTTGTAGTCAGTTATTGTAATTAGGGTAACAAGCAAGGAGTGCTCTTACAGAGTTTTAAATACATTTCATTACCATCTAAGAAGGAAACACTAACTAAATCATACAATATACTATATAAAGTAAAAGACACTTTTATATTAGGCTAATATCCTTAATACTGCAGCAAGTTTTAAATTATTAAAAAACTCAAAAACACTAAGATGGAGTCAGCAGTCCAGCAGCGAGAGGGGTGCTATCCAGTCTTTTGCATTGAGTGTCACATGTATGATTATCTCCCAGTTGGTGAGATGTCATATGTGTGTGCCCGATGCAAAGAGTTCCTAGCTCTCAGGGAACGTGTCCGTTCTCTTGAGGCTAGAGCAGCAGACTTGGTGGAGCTGAGGGAGACAGAGAGGTACATAGAGGAGACATACAGGGATGTTGTAGAGAAGTCCCACCTCCAGTCTGGTAGCCCTTGTGAAACCTTGGAGGAGGGAGGTCTCCTAGAAGGAGAGCATCACCTTGGTGAAGTAAGAAGTACTCCTGTAGCCAGGACCTGCCCACCAGGGGATGTACTATCCTCTTGCAACGAGGATATGTCTCCAAGGGAGGGAAATGTTAGGACAGCTGTTGTAGTTCGTGATTCGATCATTAGGCATATAGATAGCTGGGTGGCTGGTGGACGTGAGGATCGCCTGGTGACTTGCCTGCCTGGTGCGAAGGTGGCGGACCTCACACGTCACCTAGATAGGATTCTAGATAGTGCTGGGGAGGAGTCAGCTGTCTTGGTACATTTGGGTACCAATGACATAGGAAAATGTGGGAGAGAGGTTCTGGAAGCCAAATTTAGGCTCTTAGGTAGAAAGCTCAAATCCAGATCCTCTAGAGTAGCATTTTCTGAAATGCTACCTGTTCCACGCGCAGGACCCAAGAGACAGGCAGAGCTCCAGAGTCTCAATGCGTGGATGAGACGATGGTGCAGGGAGGAGGGTTTTAGATTTGTTAGGAACTGGGCAACATTCTAGGAAAGGGGGAGCCTATTCCAAAAGGATGGGCTCCACCTTAACCAGGGTGGGTTCAGGCTGCTGGCATCGGCATTTAAAAAGGAGATAGAGGAGCTTTTAAACTAGAAATGGGGGGGGGGGGGGGGGGGGGGGGGGGGGGGAGGCTGACAGTCGCTCATAAGCGCATGGTTCGGGATAAGGTATCTTTCAAAGATATCACCAAAACAGGGAAGATAGGGTATCCTGATAGTGAGGTTGCAAAGGAGACCGTAGTTGATCAGGTGTCTCTAAATAAAAATAAAAATCAGACAAAAGATTGCAAATTAGTACTGTCAAGTACTAAGCATGATGTAAATAGGAGCACCAAACACAGTTTGAAATGTCTATATGCGAATGCCAGGAGCCTAAGAAATAAGATGTAACAGTTAGAATATACTGCACTAAATGAAAAATTATATATAATAGGAATCTCTGAGACCTGGTGAAAGGAGGCTAACCAGTGGGACACTGTCATACTGAGGTACAAATTATATCGTAGTGATAGGGTGGATCAAATTGGTGGAGGGGTAGCATTGTATATTAAGGAGACCCTTGAATCAAATAGATTGAAAATTCTGCAGGAAACAAAACACTTCTTGGAATCACTGTGGATTGAAATTCCATGTGTAAAGAAGAAAAGGATAATGATAGGAGTGTACTACCGTCCACCTGGCCAGGATGAACAGACAGATGCAGAAATGTTAAAGGAAATTAGGGACGCAAACAAACTGGGCAACACAATAATAATGGGTGATTTCAATTACCCTGATATTGACTGGGTAAATGTAACATTGGGACACGCTACGGAGGTAAAATTCTTTGATGAAATCAAGGACAGCTTTATGGAGCAGCTGGTACAGGAACCGACAAGAGAAGGAAAAATTCTAGACCTAGTCCTTAGTGGAGCGCATGATCTGGTGCGGGAGGTAATGGTGTTGGGGCCGCTTGATAACAGTGATCATAATATGATCAGATTTAATATTAGCTTTGAAATAAGTATACATAGGAAATCAAATACATTAGCATTTAACTTTAAAAAAGGAGATTATGATAAAATGAGAAGAATGGTGAAAAGAAAACTTAGAGGAGCGACTGTGAGGGTCAAAAATTTACATCAGGCGTGGATGCTGTTCAAAAACACCATCCTGGAAGCCCAGGCCAAATATATTCCGTGTATTAAAAAAGGAGGACGGAAGACCAAACAACAGCTGGCATGGTTAATGTCGCGGCTCTGATGTCGCTCTGGTGTTGGTGAGCTCTCGAGTCTCCCCGAGCCCCACAAGGCCCCAGGAAACAGCCGAGCACCCCGAATCTTCACCCGCGGCGACCGCCGTTCACCGAGGGTTGAGCCCTCAGCTGCGGGCGGCCAGCAGGACTGCTGGAACCGCGGGGTGACGGCTGGCCTGACTGGATGTGAGTACACAGTCCTTGGTGGAGGTGGCTTAGCCGGGCGGCTAGCTAAGCACTGGGAACAAACACAGTCTGAGGGAAATAGCTAGCAGGACGGCTAGCTGACACGAGGAACAAACACAGTCTTCACCGGAGACAGCTAGCAGGACGGCTAGCTGACACGAGGAACAAACACAGTCTTCACAGGAAATAGCTAGCAGGACGGCTAGCTGACACGAGGAACAAATACAGTCTTCACCGGAGACAGCTAGCAGGACGGCTAGCTGACACGAGGAACAAACACAGTCTTCACCGGAGACAGCTAGCAGGACGGCTAGCTGACACGAGGAACAAACACAGTCTTCACCGGAGACAGCTAGCAGGACGGCTAGCTGACACGAGGAACAAACACAGTCTTCACAGGAAATAGCTTCTGAAACACGAAACGGAAGCACTGGACCCCTTCCGTGGCTCCGTTTAAATCCCCCGCTCGTTCCTTCGCTAGTGCCCGCTGGAACCAATCCCCTTCGCCCAAGCAGACCTAGGGCCTGGATTGGTTCTCCCGCCCAGCAGGCGGAGGCTCTCTGGGGGGTGCGCCAATCCGGCGCAAGTAGGCGGAGCTACCTCGCCGGCCCCGCTCCAGCGAGGAGAACGAAGACGCCGGCGCCGCCATCTTGGCCGGCGGTTCTCCTTCTTCGAGGCCGGCGTTGGCGTCTGTGGATCGCCGGCATCGGGGTAGTCGGCGGCAGTGCCCGATCCCCTCGGCAGACTATCCTCGCCCTCCCGGGTCCCACGGGTGCCCCGGCTCCCGCTCCCGTCCGCGGACCGCCAGGTAAGGGCCCGGAACGGGACAGTTAAATAGTGAGGTGAAGGAAGCTATTACAGCTAAAAGAAAATCCTTCAGAAAATGGAAGAAGGAACAGACTGAAAATAATAAGAAACGGCATAAGGAATGTCAAGTCAAATGCAAAGCGCTGATAAGGAAAGCTAAGAGGGACTTCGAAAAAAAGATTGCGTTGGAGGCAAAAACACATAGAAATTTTTTTTTTTAGGTATATTAAAAGCAGGAAGCCGGCAAAAGAATCAATTGGACTGCTAGATGACTGAGGAGTAAAAGGGGCGATCAGGGAAGACAAAGCCGTAGCGGAGAGATTAAATGAATTCTTTGCTTTGGTCTTCACCGAGGAAGATTTGGGTGGGATACCAGTGACGGAAATGGTCTTCGAAGCTGACGAGTCGGAGAAACTTAATGAATTCTCTGTAAACCTGGAGGATGTAATGGGGCAGTTCTACAAACTGAAGAGTATTAAATCTTCTGGACCGGATGGTATTCATCCCAGAGTACTGATAGAACTGAAAAATGAGCTTGCGGAGCCTATTGTTAGAAATATGTAATTTATCCTTAAAATCGAGTGTGGTACCGGAAGATTGGCCAATGTAACGCCAATTTTTAAAAAAGGTTCCAGAGGAGATCCAGGAAATTATGGACTGGTGAGTCTGACGTCAGTGCCGGGCAAAATGGTAGAGACTATTATTAAAAACAAAATTACAGAGAATATTCAAAAGCATGGATTAATGAGACAAAGTCAACATGGATTTAGTGAAGGGAAATCTTGCCTCACCAATCTACTACACTTCTTTGAATGGGTGAACAAACATGTGGATAAAGGAGAGCCGGTTGATATTGGTGTATCTGGATTTTCAGAAGGCGTTTGACAAAATACCTCATGAAAGACTCCAGAGGAAATTGGAGAGTCATGGGATAGGAGGTAGTGCTCTATTGTGGATTAAAAACAGGTTAAAAGATAGAAAACAGAGAGTAGGATTAAATAGTCAGTATTCTCAATGGAGAAGTGGGGTTCCTCGGGGGGTCTGTGCTGGGACCACTGCTTTTTAACATATTTATAAATGATTTGGAGATGGGAGTAACTAGAGAGGTAATTACATTTACTGACAACACAAAGTTATTCATAGTTGCTAAATCACGAGAGGATTGTGAAAAATTACAAGAGGACCTACGGAGACTGGTCATCTAAATAGCAGATGATGTTTAATGTGAGCAAGTGCAAAGTGATGCATGTGGGAAAGAGGAAACCGAACCTATAGCTATGTAATGCAAGGTTCCACATTAGGAGTCACCGACCAAGAAAGGGATCTCCATATGCCTAGAATAGACTTCCTGAGCCAGTGGATTAAAAACTGGTTAAAAGATAGAAAACAGACAGTAGGGTTAAATGGTCAGTATTCTCAGTGGAGAAGGGTAATTAGAGGCGTTCCCCAGGGCTCTGTGCTGGGACCGCTGCTTTTTAACATATTTATAAATGACCTAGAGATTGGGAGTAACTAGTGAGGTAATTAAATTTGATGATGACACAAAGTTATTCAAAGTCATTAAATCGCGGGAGGATTGTGAAAAATTATAAGTGGACCTTATGACCCCTCCGAAGGGACACCACCTTGTAGTGGTGGAGGGTCTTCTGTGTTTCAATGACTCAGAGGGCTATGCTGAAGGGATACCCATATCAGACAGGCCTCTGAGGAGAAACCAGACAAAGAGTGTCCCAAACTGGGGGAGTGGTAAGATGGCGACCTGAAATTCGTATGCCCAACGGCCCTGCTGCCCTCTGAAGTTTCGTATTCTTCACGTAAATTTCCTCTCTGCAATTACAGTTACCTTAACTGAAAGGAAGGGGACAACCGGCGGTCAGCCGCCGATGGCCAGCGTTTTGTTCCCTGAGCAGCAAGTGCAGGACCGCTGCGCAACAAACTGCCCACAGATGAAAGGGTTGGCGAGTCCTTTGATTAGCGCCGGTGAAGGAGCATGAACTATCTTGAACCTGGAAAAAACAACTCCATCGCTCCCGAATTATTCAACCACCATGTCCAAAGGAGTGGAGGAGTGGGTTAAAGGCATATGCTGAAATGGAGGACGTTTACAGCAGAACCACTCCTAAACACCTAAGAGAAATCAACTTGGAGTTTTTGGCTCCTGTGGAGGTTACATTGAATATCATCTGGAAGGCGCTTCGGGACCTAACGGTGGCAGTAAATAATTTTGTTTCAGATATAATTTTATTAGAGAGTTACATGGACAATTTAACTGAACCCTTTGAGAGTGAAAAATTGATGTAATAAATGATTCTACACGAGCAAGAAGTAACATAGTAACACAGTAGATGACAGCAAAAAAAGACCTGCATGGTCCATCCAGTCTGCCCAACAAGATAAACTCACATGTGCCATTTTTTGTGTGTGTACCTTGTGGTTATGATTTTGAAAATAATAGACCAGAAACTTTGAATAATAAAATGAATTTTATTATAGATTAATATCGAGATTATTGTTTTTCCCAGAGTTCTGGGTATGACTCCTAAAGTGTTCCTCAGAAATATTTCCTCAATTATTACTTTAAAAGGAGTGAAGCCTATGAAAACTGGGATTACTTTAATCAGTGGGATTTGAATTAGAGACTTAAGTATATGTATTGTGTTAAATAACTTCTGGTTTTTAAAAGAGAAAGAATGTAATCAGAGGTATTATTTTTAACTAATACTGGACAATAAGTATGTTTTCAATGAAATGATTTGACTATACACCATATTGGCCTTGAAGAAGCCAACCTGATGATCAATGTGGAATAATGAATTAGACGACTAATATCTGGGGACAATCAGGTTAATACCACTTTTTTTTTTTCTGTTTACTGTTTAATTGATCTCTTTGTCTTGTTTCACTCTCCCTATTTAGTGGTCTAAGGAAGAGAAAAGAATTACCAGACTGAAATAATTCCTATGTATTACTTTCTCTGTATTTCCGACAAGTTGCTTTATCACTTGTAAAAATTTAAATGGTTATAAATAAGTGGACCATACGAGACTGGGAGACTGGGCGTCTAAATGGCAGATGACGTTTAATGTGAGCAAGTGCAAAATAATGCATGTGGGAAAGAGGAACTCGAATTATAGCTACGTCATGCAAGGTTCTACATTAGGAGTCACGAACCAAGAAAGGGATCTAGGTGTCGTCGTTGATGATATGTTGAAACCTTCTGCTCAGTGTGCTGCTGCGGCTAAAAAAGCAAATAGAATGTTAGGTATTATTAGGAAAGGAATGGAAAACAAAAATGAGGACGTTATAATGCCTTTGTATCGCTCCATGGTGCGACCGCACCTCGAATATTGTGTTCAATTCTGGTCGCCGTATCTCAAAAAAGATATAGTGGAATTGTAAAAGTTGCAGAGAAGGGCGAGGAAAATGATAAAGGGGATGGGTCGACTTCCCTATGAGGAAAGGCTAATGCGGCTAGGGCTCTTCAGCTTGGAGAAAAGGTGGCTGAGGGGAGATATGATAGAGGTCTATAAAATAATGAGTGGAGTTGAACAGGTAGATGTGAAACGTCTGTTCACGCTTTCCAAAAATACTAGGACTAGGGGGCATGCGATGAAGCTACAATGTAGTAAATTTAAAATGAATTGGAGAAAATTTGGGGTTGGTGGTTGGGAGGCGAGGATAGCGGAGGGCAGACTTATACGGTCTGTCCACAGCCGGTGATGGGAGGCGGGAAGTACTGCTGGGCAGACTTGTACAGTCTTGTGCCCTGAATAAGGCAGGTACAAATCAAGGTAAGGTATACACATATGAGTTTGTCTTGTTGGGCAGACTGGATGGACCGTGCAGGACTTTTTCTGCCGTCATCTACTATGTTACTATGTTTTCTTCACTCAATGTGTAATTAAACTCTGGAATTCATTGCCAGAGAATGTGGTAAAGGTGGTTAGCTTAGCGGAGTTTTAAAAAGGTTTGGACGGCTTCCTAAAGGAAAAGTCCATAGTCCGTTATTAAATGGACTTGGGGAAAATCCACTATTTCTGGGATAAGCAGTATAAAATGTTTTGTACTGTTTTGGGATCTTGCCAGGTATTTGTGACCTGGATTGGCCACTGCTGGAAATAGGATGCTGGGCTCGATGGACCTTTGGTCTTTCCCAGTATGACAATACTTATGTACTTATGGAAAGTTGATGTATTGAGTCATAGTAGATGACGGCAGAAAAAGACCTGGACGGTCCATTCAATCTGCCCAACAATATAAACTCATATGTGCTACTCTTTTTGTATACCTGACCTTGATTTGTTTCTGCCATTTTCAGGGCACAGACCCTAGAAGTCTGCCCAGCACTAGCCCCGCCTCCCAACTGCTAGCCCCACCTCCTAATCCCGCAAGTGTACACTCGTGATGAGCTGGTATGACTGGATCTTGGCCACGAGCATAGTGGCCTGATAAGTCTTCCTTCCAAAAGAATTAGGAGTCCTTCCAAAAGAATTAGGAGTCCTAGCTTCTCTGTCTAGGGGCGCCGAAGCATAGTCTCTAGTACTCCTAGCTCTCTTGAGGGCAGAATCCACCACCATGGAATTGTGGGGTAACTGAGACCTCATCAACCCAGGTTCACCGTGGATCCGATACTGGGATTCAGCTTTTTTCGGGACCACGGCACCAGACAAAGGGGCTGACCAGTTTCGCGTAAGGACTTCCTTCAGTACCTTATGCAGAGGAACTGTTACAGCCTCTTTAGGTGGAGAAGAATAATCCAAGACCTCCAGCATCTCAGTCCTGGGCTCATCCTCAACCTCCACAGGGAAAGGAATAGCCGTAGAGGAAAAGGACAAACTCTCTGGTGGAGATAGTCTACTTTCTAGCGGAGGGAAAGGATCAGAGGGAATCCCAAAGGACTCATCAGAAGAGAAGTACCTGGGATCCTCATCTGACTCCCATGAACGCTTCTGCTCAGTGTCTGATAAAACCTGAGTTAAGGTGCTTCGACACTGGACCTGCCTCAATGCCGAGGAATGATGCCCTCTATCGCAATGTCGAGAGGCCAATGCCCGGTCCGACTGCAGCGAAGCTGCCTCCACCAACGTCGAAGGGGAGTCGACCTGGGTGGCAGCCGACGTGGATGCCACAATCTGCATCGCTGTCGGGACCTCACCACAGGTGAAGAGCCAGATACCGCTGCAGCAGCAGGTACAGATGGCGCAAGCACCCCCGACACAGAAGCTGCCTGTCGTAGCAGTCCCTCCAGAAGTTCTGGAAACAAGCCCTGGATGCGCTCGTCAAGAGCCGCCATCGGAGAGGACTGGGGGGGGTCGGTGGAACAGGCGGTGTCAGAATCCGTGGATGCTCGGGAGCAGGTACCGGACTGCTAGGAGACAGACGCATCGGCACCTCCTGTATCGAGGGGGAGCAATCCTCTCTGTGCCGACGCTTCTCAGGTGCCGACTCTCTCGACGCCCCGGAGCTCCCGGTACCGTATGTCGAAGGAGAACGATGACGGTGCTTCTTCGCCTTCGCTCAACGCCCATCATCAAGACTCCTCGGTACCAATGAGGAATCCTCACATCTCCTCGGGGCCGGGTCCAACGAAGGTCGGTCCCGGGTGGTCTGCATAACAGGAGACCTCGAGGCAGGTGGAGAAGGGCATGAGAAGGGCATAAAAAGGGAGAAAGCCCAGCCGTGTCGAAAAGAAAGTAAACTTAAAATAGAGTAAAGAAGAAAGGAAATAGTCTTCAGACTCTGTTCCTGTGTCAAGAACGAGAGCAGAAAAATCCTGTCACCTCGTCACAGACAAAAAAGAACTGAGGAGGCACGCTCATGGAGTGGAGGAGTGGCCTAGTGGTTAGGGTGGTGGACTTTGGTTCTGGGGAACTGAGGAACTGAGTTTGATTCCCACTTCAGGCACAGGCTGCTCCATGTGACTCTGGGCAAGTCACTTAACCCTCCCACTGCCCCATGTAAGCTGCATTGAGCCTGCCATGAGTGGGAAAGTGCGGGGTACAAATGTAACAAAAAAAAAAATGTGACGGGTGGGAAGTCGTCCGCGCACGTGCACCAGAAGACTTTGGCAAAACTTTTTAATTTTGCTGGTGAAAATTTGCCGTTTCCTGGACCAACAAGGACATCAACACACATGTGAGAACAAGCAGCCTGCTTGTCCTCAGAGAAAAAAAATAATACAACATGAAGTGATTCAGTGTTGGTTAAATGGGGACCCTTCAATATGCTCCCCACACAGAATACCAGTAAATGCGATAGACATGCAAAAAAACTAAACAAAAATTAGAAAATGTTTAAACTCTTATTTTTCATTTCTACAATGAAATCAACCAACTATAACCCAATAAACAATATACTATCACAGAACTGCATAACTGTATAGTCACTATGCCCCCAACAGCCTCCCTAACCTCCCCTCATCCCCCCTACTCCTCAGCCCTTCCAGTTTGCAACTTATGCTAAAGATCTAGCTTAACTTGACCATACATCTCAATGTGTGTGTGAGTGGGTTGGGGTGGGGAACTTCCATAGGTAGGGATAAATAATTGGATTATAATAATATTCAGCACTATCCAGGTAACTTTATATACTCATGTTAGGTCAGCTCTTTGGTTTTAGATTTGGTTTTAAGTTAACATATTGTGTATTTAAACAAAATAACTGGATAACATTCATTTAACTCTAGGAATGCAAAATTTGCAGTTTAAACTTAAGCTGGCAAGTCGGCTAAAAATACACTCAAAAGTAAATATTTTTAAGCAGATGAAGACTCACTTAATATGTGAACATATATATATCAACATGCATAAACATTTATAAATCTTGATTTGAAAATATATACTATATTTTATTTTCACAAATTACAAAATTAATCACGAGCAGTCATTTCATAATAGCACTCTGGAATGCACTGCCTGAAAGGCTGGGCTTAACACAAGACTATCTCTACTTCAGGAAGCAGGTGAAAGCTTGGCTCTTCAACCAGGCCTTTAATGGAAGAAGTAACTAACTCGTTAGTCTCACTCACACACACGAGTGACTTGGGCTGCATATACTGCAGCAGGACATGTTTATCCACTCTTACTCTAGCTGAGATAATATTTAACCATTTCTCTGACCTCATGTGCAACTTTCTTTAACTCAATCACCTTACTTTCTAACTCTTCCTACTTTCTTACCTATCTATATGTTACATCTTTGCTTTACCTTTCACTATCAATTATAATGTTCTATTACGTATTGTGTTGACATTGTAAGTAGTATACCATGCCATACTTTGTATTATTTTTGAATATTTTTACTGCTGTTATTGACTATTGCTCATGTTTGATCTATTCTTACTGTACACCGCCGTGAGCGAATTCCTTCAAAAAGGTGGTAAATAAATCCTAATAAATAAATAAATTACCCTGTACTAACACCATTAATATACCTTTACCACCAGGTCTATGTTACACAAAAGGCCTTGTGGTAAATTACAAACCTTAACAGCTTTAGAATGTACTGTTAGTAAATAATCCCTAAACTTCTTAAACCTAAAGGGCTAAGGAAATGAAACGCCAATGGACTGACTAGAGACAGCAAAACTGTTGCTCTCTAATGTTTAGACTTTTTGTTCTCATTAAAAGAAGCCAGTTTTAAAACAGACATACAATGTATCGTGCATTTTGGGACTGCCCTAACATTCAGATCTTTTGGGGAGAAGCTATTGTAAGAAATATAAAGTGAAAAGAGTTGAAAAGTTCACAGCAGTAGGAAGTGCTGACAGTGATTAATGCAACCTCCCCCATGTCTTGAGAGAGAAAGAATGTGCTGAAGTATGGGCAAGGTGCCTGACTGTCTTTAAGAAAAGAAAATGGAGCAATAATGGGAAACAGATGTAGCATATGTTCTGCTGTAAATTAAGGATTTATGGTATGGTACAGCCTGCATACAGCCTGCACGTGATATCAGGAGAAGATTATTCATAAAACAGTATATAAGGAGGGTGGAACAAAGAAGTAGTAAGCATTCTGACTGCTTTGTCTGAACATGCTTCCTGAATACCTCATTAAAGGTATCCAGTACAATTGTAAATAAACTTTTTATATGGAATATGAAATTCGTCTAGCCTTTTCTTCACTATCATTTATTTAAATGGATTGTTATCTCAAATTCAGGGTACTTTTGACAACATGATTTTGGCATGTAAAGGGGTGTTGGGAGCTAAAAGTAACTTCTGGCAACAATTCTATACCAACGAATGGACAACACCTACAGACTCGCCCCAATTTCTCCAAGAATGGGACAACAGATGCAGAACAGTACTAGACAACATAGCTCCACTTCAAACCAGAACCTCACATAGAAAAAAAACTCAATACCATGGTTTAATAAAGAATTGAAATAACTAAAAATACAGGCCAAAAGATTAGAAAGAGCATGGAGCAAGAAAAAAAGACGAACACACACTCAAAGACTGGAAACAGCTACAAAGAAAATACAAATACACCATCAGACAAACGAAAAGAACCATAATAGGACCAAACTACAAGGATACACACAAACTCTTCTCGCTCGTAAACAAACTCCTAAATACTACACCGTTACCTCTAATAATACAGACATCCCATCCGCAACCAATCTTGCGAACTACTTCAATGAAAAAATTATAAAGCTCCGACGAATGATACCTACCAATATCACCGAATACACAAGCATCCTTGAATGTCTAGACACAAAACCTGGGGAATGCCCAGCAGATCGAACATGGACCAACTTTGACACGATATCGTTTGATGAAATCTCACAATGGCTCAGAAAATACGCTAAGTCACAATGCAAACTAGACATTTGCCCTACTAGCCTAATAAGATCCGCCCCCCAAACAATTCAAAAAAGACCTCATGAAGCATATAAACCACAGGCTTCAAAATGGTCTCTTTCCCATGGATAAAGGAAATATCCTACTCACTCCACTACCAAAAGATGCTAAGAAAAGTACAATGGACCTAACCAATTATCGCCCAGTAGCATCTATTCCGCTCATAACCAAACTCATGGAGGGAATAGTGACGAAACAACTCAATGAATACCTAAACAAACACTCAATCCTGCATGAGTCTCAATCTGCATTTCGGTCAAATCATAGCACCGAAACTGTACTAGTGTCCGCGATGAACTCATTCAAATAAGCAATAGCAACTGGCAACAACATACTCCTCCTACAATTCGACATGTCCAGCGCCTTCGATATGGTTAATCATGGTATACTATTACACATACTAGAATACTTCGGAGTAGGAAATACAGTTCTCAAATGGTTCAAAGGATTCCTGACCACAAGATCATACCAAATAACAATGAACACAGACAGATCACCCCCATGGATACCTGAATGCGGAGTTCCCCAAGGATCCCCCCTCTCAGCAGCTCTCTTCAACCTAATGATGATACCTTTAGCCAGACTTCTAGCCAATCAGAATCTCAACCCCTACCTATACGCAGACAATGTCACGATCTACATCCCGTTCAAACATGATCTAAACAAAATCACCAACGAAATCAACCAAAGCCTCCAAATCATGCACTCCTGGTAGGATGCATTCCAGCTAAAACTCAACGCAGAAATAAACACAATGTCTTGTACTCACTTCTCAACACAACACAAACAATTACTCCACCATAACTACCCCATACTGTTCTCTTCCCGTCTCACAAAATCTGAAAATTCTTGGAGTTACCATTGATTGAAACCTCACACTCGATACCCACGTGAAGAATACAATGAAAAAGATGTTCCACTCCATGTGGAAACTCAAAAGAGTAAAACCTTTCTTCCCAAGATACATCTTCCGTTCCCTGGTACAGTCAATGGTAATAAGTCATCTGGATTACTGCAATGCACTGTACGCAGGCTGCAAAGAACAAACTATCAAAAAACTTCAAACAGCCCAGAATACCGCAGCCAGACTCATATTTGGAAAAGCTAAATATGAAAATGCAAAACCCCTAAGAGAGAAACTTCACTGGCTCCCACTCAAGGAACGCATTGCGTACAAGATCTGCACGATTGTACACAAGATCACTCACGCAGACGTTCCAATCTACATGTTAAACCTTGTGGACCTGCCTCCCAGAAACGCCATAAGATCAGCCCGCAAATTTCGTAATCTGCACTTCCCCAGCTGTAAAGGACTAAAATACAAGCTGACACACGCCACCACCTTCCCTTACGTGAGCACGCAGTTGTGGAATGCACTACCTACAGCCCTGAAAACCATTGACAAAATAACTAACTTTCACAAATCTCTGAAGACACATCTCTTCAACAAGGCCTGCAAAGAGAACCCATAACTTTACAAACTACCTCTCCAACCCACCCAGTTATTAAAGTCCACCTTCTATATTATCCTGCCCTACACCTTCCTTCTCTCTTCCCTTACCTAATCTTTGCACATTACTAATTGTATCTGATATCCTGGTATGACTATGTCAAAACAAAACTCTGTAAGCCACATTGAGCCTGCAAATAGGTGGGAAAATGTGGGATACAAATGCAATAAATAATAATGAAATACACAAATTATTTGTATGGAAAGTTACCTTAGTGGGGAAAAATGTATTCTTCAGAAGGATCCAACCTGAGGCCCCATATCTTTTGGGCAATGGAAGAATCAAGTACATACCTTTATGTTATGTGAAGCTAAAGAAGCTAAGCTAACTTTTAAACATGGGAAGCATTTTTTAGCTATTTGGAACTGTCATATCCAAACCCTCAATGTGAAAACAAGAAGCTCTATTTTGAACAATTTACCCATCTGACCTT
Organism: Microcaecilia unicolor; assembly: GCF_901765095.1. Classification (NCBI taxonomy): domain Eukaryota; kingdom Metazoa; phylum Chordata; class Amphibia; order Gymnophiona; family Siphonopidae; genus Microcaecilia; species Microcaecilia unicolor. Next base: position 566,365,891 of record NC_044032.1, on the reverse strand, counting down.
TCTAGGCATGGTATTACAGTGTGGTATTGATAACTGGTTGGGGTACACATGTCGCGGACGTATTACAGAGTCTGCTTGACCTTGCTTTGAAACACTGAAAAGGTTATATTGGAAAACACTGATCATGGATGGCAGAGCAGGTGGGGGGATGAGGGGTTGGTGGTTGGGAGGTGAGGATAGGGGAGGGCAGACTTTTCCTGCGGACGTATTACAGAGTCTGCTTGACCTTGCTTTGAAACACTGAAAAGGTTATACTGGAAAACACTGATCATGGATGGCAGAGCAGGTGGGGGGAAGAGGGGTTGGTGGTTGGGAGGCGAGGATAGGGGAGGGCAGACTTTTATACGGTCTGTGCCAGAGCCGGTGATGGAAGGCGGGACAGGTGGTTGGGAGGCAGGAAAAACTGCTGGGTAGACTTATTCGGTCTGTGCCCTGAGAAAGACAGGTACAAATCAAGGTAAGGTATACACATGAGTTTATCTTGGGCAGTCTGGATGGACCGTGCAGGTCTTTTTCTGCCGTCATCTACTATGTATGTTACTATGTCTGTTTCTCTTTTTGGGGGGTTTAAGGTGGAATGGGATGGGAAGTAAGTGGCTCCATGGGGGAAGGTTAAGGTGAGTTAGTTTGATTTAGTTTGGTTCCTGGACTCAAGGGGGATAGAGACTATCACAGATAAGGCCTCTCCCCATTGTGTTTGGAACCAGACAGCATACTGTTAGCATTATTTTCACTTTCTAATTGATGTAAATTTAAGGCTTCCAATGTCTTTTCTTGGGATTGGGAAAAGGAAAAGTAGAAAATGTTTTTTTTAATTTTGTATTTCAATTAATAAACATTTTTTATAATAAAACTGGTAGACAACTACTAAAACTAAATAATGCTACAGAATATATTTTTTTAAATATACTTACTTGTACCATAGCAACAAGATCTTGCAACTGTTTAAGTTTTTGTTTTGCAGCTAAAAGTCTATTGAATTTTTGCTCAAACTCAGCATCCACTGGTTCATCATCAACCAGACTGCTTCGCTGGCTAGATAAAGAAGCTTCGCTGACTTGGTCTTCCTCTGCCTCCTCATCTTGCCCTCCATCAGCATCTTTGTTATTGTCATTGCGGTTATGCAGACAGTCTGAATAGATAAGCACCAAAAGAAGACAATTTCTAACAGCAGTGATGATGACAAAAGATTAACCAACTCCATAATCTATATTCTAGGCTGCAAAAAGTTTAAAGGCAACAGACGCTCAAACACATGTATCTATATCCCAAACACTGAAGCCATACATTAAGTAACATCCTAAAGATCTTTACGTAGGCCACCCTGGTGGCAATGCTGAGCACTGCTATGCAAGTCACCAAGATTTGATTAGAGAGTCCAGCTTCTGCTTTTTTTGGGCTGGCCAAGGTTAGGAGTAATGTGGAGACAAAATAAATATATGTATTTGTAAAATGTGTTATACTGCAATTTCACAGATGATTTGCAACAACCCATGTTAAAGTTGATAAAACATCATAAACAGGACCAAGACCATGAAAAAAGCAAAACACATTAGGGAAGGAAAGATTAAGCAACACAACAATCATAACCAGCAGACTAATCAAAGTAAAAATAAACCTGAAAATAGGAATTTACTAAATAAAAGTACAAAGACAAGCTCTTCAAAAGAGCATTGTCTTCAAAGATGACAAATCTAATGGAAGATGGACCAGACCAAAGGGAACGAGGAAGCTGATCCTATCAAACTGGCACCACGCAGCTAAAGGCCATTGTGCAGGATGAGTTGAACACAAGCTTTCTTATAGAAGGAACAAGGAGATTAGCATTAGAGGAAAGAAGAGATCTTGCAGGGTAATATGGTGTAGGGAGACTAAATACATGGAAGGGGGGATGGGATTTGATATACCACCTTTCTGTGGTTACAATTAAAGCAGTTTACATATTAAATACAAGTAATAATTTGTGCCCAGGGCAATGCAGGGTTAAGTGACTTGCTCAGAGTTACAAGGAGCCACTGAGGGAATTGAACCCAAATCCCCTGGTTCTCAGGCCACTGCACCAACCATCAGACTTATGCAGAAGGAGAAAAATTTTAAACTGAATTCTACTGGAAGCCAGTGTTGTTCTATTAATAAAGGGGTCACATGATCAAATTGATTTGCTTTACAAAGCTGTTTAACTGCGGTATTCTGAAGAAGTTGCAGCTATTAAATGGTATACTGATGTAATCCAATGAAAACAGAATTGCAATAAATCATGATGACTAATAACAAAGGCATGTATGAAAAAAACCATAGCAACATAGTAGATGACGGCAGAAAAAGACCTGCACGGTCCATCCAGTCTGCCCAACAAAATAAACTCATGTGCCATTTTTTGTGTGTACCTTACCTTGATTTGTACCTGTCTTTTTCAGGGCACAGACCGTTTAAGTCTGCCCAGTACTATCCCCGCCAGCCAACCACCCGCCCCGCCTCCCACCACCGGCTCTGGCACAGACCATAAAAGTCTGCCCAGCACTATCCCCGCCTCCCAACCACCAGCCCTGCCTCCCACCACCGGCTAAGCTTCTGGGGATCCTTTCCTTCTGAGCAGGATTCCTTTATGTTTATCCCACGCACGTTTGAATTCCGTTATCGTTTTCCTCTCCACCATCTCCCACGGGAGGGCATTCCAAGCATCCACCACTCTCTCTGTGAAAAAATACTTCCTGACATTTTTCTTGAGTCTGCCCCCCTTCAATCTCATTTCATGTCCTCTAGTTCTACCGCCTTCCCCTCTCCGGAAAAGGTTCATTAGTGATCTATGTGAAAACTGGGGTGCCTTATACCAAAGAAAATGTCTTTATTGAAGAACAGGGGAGGTGCATAGCGGTTAGGGGCCGTCTTTACAATCAGCCTGTAACCTTTATTAATCTTTATGCTCCCAATGTGGGGCAGGGGAAATTTTTTAGTTCTTTGCGGGAGGCTCTCCCTCATTTTGTCACTGGGCAAGTAATTATGGGATGAGATTTTAACACAATTTTTTCAGACCTAGACCACTCAAAAGGAAGGAAAGGTGGGCATATGGCTCACAGAGATAAGCTTTTACATCTGGTTAGGGATTTGGATCTACTGGATGTGTGGAGGTTGCAGCATCCTGGACAGCGATCTTACTCCTTTTACTTACATGCACAGCAGACTTATACTAGAATTGATGCACTCTGGCGCAGTCACTCTTTATGGGGGCAGGTGAGCAATAGAGAAATAGAGAACATAACATGCTTCTGACCATGCCCCCCACATGGATTCGTTTGCAGGGCTTGGGGGGTGAGAAGCGTTGTACTTTCTGAAGACTTAATGAATCAATATTAAGTGATAGGAAGGTATGTCAGGAAGCGCGAGGAGTTATTAAGAATTATTTAGAAGTTAATGATAAGGGAGAGGTTTAGGATGGCATATTATGGGAAGCCCTCAAGACAGTGGTAACCGGACACCTAGTGAAGTGGGGGGGGGGGGGCATATGTAAGAGGGAGCGCTGTGCTAGGGAGCTGGAGCTTCGCAAGAAGCTGGCTCACCTAGAGGCTTTGCATCAAGGGAGGGGGGACCCCAATGTTTTTTCTCAACTCATAGCTTGCAGGACAGAGCTACAGAGGCTTCAGGTAGACAGGATGGAATATAGTCGGTGTCTAGCCCGCCAGAAGTTCTTTGAATTTAGCAATAAAGTGGGTAATATGCTTGCACGGTTCCTCAGACAGCAACAGTCCAAGTGTACTGTTGCAAAGATGGGGAAATTAGAGAACAATTTGTACAATTTTACACTAGCCTTTATTCTCGTAGTGAAGGTGCTTCAGTGTCTCGGATTTGAGACTATTTAGCGGGCCTGACACTGGAGACCTTGGGAGATAAGGATAGGGAAAAGTTGGAGGCCCCCATAACATTAGAATTTTAGGGGTGGTAAAAGGACTCAAGGGTGGCAAAGCCCCAGGAAAGAACGGTTACACCGCTAAATTTTACAAAATTTATGCGTATGACCTAGCTCCAATACTGAGAAGAGTGGGCAATGCTTGTTTTTCATTAAAACCGGGAAGAGACCTGACAGTTTGTGGTTCTTATCGACCGATTTCCCTGATAAATACAGATATTTATTTATTTATTGCATTTGTATCCCACACTTTCCCACCTATTTGCAGGCTCAATGTGGCTTACAATGCTCCGTTACAGTGTTCGACATACCAGGGTAGAAGATAACGACTGGTGTTTCATAAAGATCATGGATGACATAATATAATTAATTAAACAGATATAGGAAGAAACAGTTCAGCATTTAAGGTAAAGTGATGATGCGTTACATTTACAGTTCTTGACCATTGTGGTATGCCTTGTTGAAGAGATAGGTCTTCAGAGATTTACGAAAATTGATTAGTTCGTAAATTGTTTTTAGATTAAACGGTAATGCGTTCCACAGCTTCGTACCTATGTAGGGAAAGCTGAACGCATGTGTTAGTCTGTATTTTAGACCTTTACAGCTAGGGAAGTGAAGATTAAGGAATGTGCGGGATGATTTTTTTTTGCGTTCCTGAGTGGCAAGTCGACCAGGTCTAGCATGTTAGTTGGGGCTTCTCCGTGAATGATTTTGTGAACTAGAGTGCATACCTTGAATGCGATACGTTCTTTGAGTGGAAGCCAGTGTAACTTTTCTCTTAGGGGTTTTGCACTTTCGTATTTTGTTTTTCCAAATATTAGTCTAGCTGCAGTGTTCTGAGCTGTTTGAAGTTTCTTAATTTGTTCTTTACAGCCAGCGTAAAGTGCATTGCAATAATCTAGGTGACTTAGCACCATAGACTGTACCAGATTGCGAAAGATGGTCCTTGGGAAGAAAGGTCTTACTCTTTTAAGTTTCCACATCAAATGGAACATCTTCTTGGTTGTATTCTTCACATGATTTTCAAGTGTAAGATTTCAATCAATGGTAACTCCGAGAATTTTCAGGGTGTCTGAAATGGGAAGGGAGAAGTTTGGTGTGGTTATGGTGGTGAATTTGCTTGTGTGGTGTTGTGAAGTAAGTATGAGGCATTGTGTTTTTTCGGCATTAAGTTTCAACTGAAATGCATCCGTCCATGAATGCATGATTTGGAAGCTTTGGTTGATGTCATTGGTGATTTCCTTTAGATCATGTTTGAATGGGATGTAGATCGTGATGTCATCTGCGCATATGTGTGGGTTGAGTTTTTGATTGGATAGTAACCTGGCCAAGGGTGACATCATTAGGTTGAAGAGGGTCGGCGAGAGAGGAGATCCTTGAGGAACTCCACATTCAGGTATCCATGGGGTTGATGTAGTCGAGTTAGATATAACTTGGTATGATCTTGTGGTCAAGAAGCCTCTAAGCCAGTTGAGAACGTTGCCTCCAACTCCGAAGTATTCTAGGATGTGTAGTAATATTCCATGGTCAACCATGTCAAAAGTACTGGACATGTCAAATTGTAGGGGAAGTATTTTGTTGCCAGTTGCAATAGCTTGTTTAAATTTAGTTAGAACTAGTACTGTTTCGGTGCTGTGGTTAGACCAAAATCCTGATTGAGAGTCGTAAGTATTGAAAATTTATTTAAGTAGTTGGTGAGCTGCTTGGTCACCATGCCTTCCATTTGTGTGGTTATCAGAGGGATAGATGCTACTGGGCAATAGTTGGTTAAGTCACTTGTACTTTTCTTTGCGTCTTTAGGTATAGGGGTGAGTAGAATATTTCCTTTGTCCTTTGGGAAGAGTCCATTTTTTAGCATGTAGTTCAAATGTTTCATAAGGTCTGATATTAATTGTTGAGGGGCGAACTTTATAAGGTTATTAGGGCATATGTCTATATTACAGTGGGACTTGGCAAACCTTTTGAGCGCTCGGGAGATGGTATCATCCGAGAGTTTGTCAAAGTTAGTCCAGATTCTGTCAGCTGGGTATTCACCAGGGCTTGGGTCTCGACAATCGAGGAGTTGTGCATGGTCAATGGTATTAACAGGTATCATGAGCCACAATCGTACAATTTTCTCTTTGAAGTATTTGGCAAGATTGTCTGCTGTTGGTGTGTCTGTGGTGTTAGAAGTAACCGGAGTGGTATTTAGTAATTTGTTCACGAGTTGGAAAAGTTTATGTGTATCCTTGTAGTCTGGTCCAATTTTAGTTTTGTAATATGATCTTTTAGTTTGTTTTATGGTGTATTTGTATTTTCTTTGTAGTTGCTTCCAAGTGTTGAGTGCGGATTCGTCTTTCTTTTTGTTCCATGCTCGTTCTAACCTTCTTTGCATTCACGCACACTTGTTGAATAGTATCTTCCATGTGGAGGTTGATATCCCCTATTATAAGAAGGTTGGAGACAGAAACACAAGTGTTCGATATAAAGTCCATAAAGTGTTTCTGGCAATCTTGCCAGTTGCCTAGTGGTCTATAGAACAGGGCTACGTTTAGGTGTTCCTTCAGGGTTGGGTGATTGATTCTAACTGAAGCAATTTCAAGTTGGGGAAGAATGGACTCGGCTATGGTTGTGACGATGAACCCAGATTTGTAGATTACAGCTATTCCTCCTCCTCTTTTTCTGTTCCTTGTCCAGTGGGTAATTTTATAGCCTCGGGGACATAGGTCTAAAATTATGGGATCTTTAAGGTCATGAATCCAGGTTTTGCTTATGAATAGAAGATCAAGGTTGTCTGTTGTGATCCAGTCTGTTGTTGTTGTTGTTTTGTTAACTACTGATCTTGCATTTATATAGCCCAGTTGAATAGATTGGTAGGGTTCAGCTGGGGATGAAGATGTATTAATTTTTATTAGTTGTCTATCCTCTGTGTATCTGGGTTTGTTGTGTCCTTTCTTCCCTTTCTGTTGATTGTGCCTGTGTGTGTTAGGTTTTCCTTTTAGTTGGTTGTTGTTCTTTTGGGTAGGTGTATTGGATTTGAGTTGTCTGCTGGGTTTGTGTACTGTGGGTAGATTATTATCTGTGAGAGGAGTTGTTAATGCGTGGTAGATTAGGGGGATAAAGTAGATTATTAAAAGCAGTTTGTTAATATTCATATTGTCTTTAATATAAGTCAGTATTACGATTCAATATGATTCAATACAACAATTCAGAATACTGCTATAAGATGCAATATAAGATTCAATACTACAATACAGACTATTGCTATAAGATGCAGAAAAAGCATTATAGGTCTAGAGTCAAGAAACATGACAATAGTGTAGCTCAGTATGCTGCTATATGGTGCAAAGAAAGCAATCAAAGATGAGCAGCCATTAAAACAGTTAGTAGGAACATTCCTAACTGGTGGATTATTGTTCAGACTCTGTTTTCATTCCCCCGTGTAGTCGTCATTATCATACACTCAAATCAGTGATTAGTGGTTTAGTGGGTTGGGGTGGAGGTGATCTCCATCCCTGAACAGGTTCAGCTCAAGAAGGTTAGGTCTCATCTAAAGCTCCGCCCTCTTGTGATGTCCTGTGCCGATAGACAGGAGGTCGAGTATTTTCTCTTTTACATTAACTCCAACCTTCTGTGTTTTGCTCATATGTTCCGTCTCAGCACCGGAGGAGACCGGTCAGCTTCTTTCTCTGTCAGAGAGATAGAGTAAGAGGCAGAGAATTAAATGCCCTCCGCCCTGGGCGGGCGTCCGACTGGCTGCTGGCCTCTGTCGGCTGGGTGATGTCGTGGGGGCACCGCAACTCCAGACAGAAGGGAAGTTCTGGTCAGCAACCACGACAGTGGTGGCCGATTGATCGGCGGCGGTGGCTGCGACCCCGGACCAGGTGGTCAGTGTTTGACGGAGGCAGCTCCTGATCTCCACACCGCTAAGAGCTGCCTCGTTCGTCTGCCCTTCTCTGTCCCTGCCACCTCGTGTTTGGCGCTCCTATATCTCTCCCCTCTCGCAGCTCGGGTGGGCGGCCGACTGACCGGATCTTTTCCCAACGTGCGGCGGAGGTCGGGCCACTTCTGCCCATCTAGCAATGACCTGGCGGCGGCTGCGACCCCGGACCAGGTGGTCAGCGTTCGACGGAGGCAGCTCCTGATCTCCACACCGCTGAGCTGCCTCGTTCGTCTGCCCTTCTCCGTCCCTGCAGCCTCCCTCCCTCCCTGTCTAGCTAAGATCATGGCGGATCGTCTTGGCAGGGTGCTTTCACAACTTAATCATGTTGATCAGTCAGGCTTTGTGCCCAGACATCAGGTAGCTGATAATATAAGGCGGAGTTTGAATATTATTTGGGAGGCACAGAAACAGGGGGATCCCTTTGCTTTGTTAGCCACAGATGCTGAAAAAGCATTTGATAGGGTTGACTGGACTTATCTATGGGAAGCATTGAGACATATGGGTTTTGGTCAAAAATAATTTTAGGATGGTTGCAGTGTCTTTACAAGATGCTCACAGCTCGAATCAGGGTAAATGGGGGCTTCTCCTCCTTGTTTGCCATTCAGCGGGGGACCAGACAGGGTTGACCCCTCTCCCTCGTTGTTTGCTTTATCTATTGAACCTTTAGCCCAACGGGTTCGCTCCTTAAATGATGTTAACAGGAATCCAAATTGGAAATGTGGCACACAAAATAGCACTATCTGCGAATGATATATTACGTTATGTGAAGGCCCCAAGGATAACATTACCTATTATTATCCTAGAACGTCATCATTTTGGGTAGCTATCGGGCTTTAAAGTTAATTATGATAAATCTGAGTTTTTAGGAATCACTATGCAAGATAGGGAGGTAGACAATTTGCTGGGGTCTTTTGCTTTCCGGAAGGCCCGTCTCCGTTCTAGATATCTAGGTATACAAATACTTGAGACTTGTCACAACTCTATACTTTGACTTACACCCCGTTGCTCCAGGAGTTTCAGAGAGATTTAAATAAGTGGAAGGCTGGCTGGCTCTCATGGTGGAGTCGAGCAGCAGCAATTAAAATGAATTTACTAGCTAGATTGCTATTTGTGTTTCAGTCCCTCCCTCTATTGGAACAGAGGAGGGAGTTGATGCGCCTGCAGTCCAAAATTTCAACTTTTTGTAGGGGAGGGGTCACTCTGCGAGGTTGTCTAGGAAAGTGATGTAGAGTCCGGCAGAACAAGGGGGTCGGGGAATGCCTAATCTGCTTTGGTATTATTGGGCCACTCAATTAAAAATTATCTCAGAGTGGAATAAGGGAGTAAGATCACCTACAACTGAGCTAGAATAGTTCTTTGTGCAGGATTATTCTCTGGATGGAGCTTTGTGGGCCTCAATTCCTAATAGAGATTACAAGAAGTTGTCAAGTTACCCATTTATATCTCACTTGCTAACATTGTGGAGCATACTGAAGTATAGGCTTCGGGGCTCCCATGCTCCTTCCTCACTCGCTCGGACTGTCCAGGACCCTGGTTTCCATGCTGGATTGCGAGGGACAGTGTTTGGAGCATGGACTCATCGGGGCCTGGCTCGTTTCCATGATTTTTTTGGATGTGGGTGAGGTGCGCTCTTTTGAGGAGTTAAGGGAGTCCCACGGGTTGCCAAATTCAGATTTTTATAAAAATTTGCAGATTAAGCATTATAATCATAGTCAGGGGTGGATACGTCATGATCCAGATGATACGAAGCACTTAGAGAACTTATGGGCGTCCCTGGGTAAAATGGGAAAGACAATAACTCATTTATATCGGTTTATTAGAGAATATGATTTTGTGAAATTACCTTACATGTTCAAATGGGAAAAAGATCTGGGATGTGAAATGAGTGTGGCTGACTGGACGAGAATGTGTCAAGAAGTGAAAAAAGTTTCTATTTGTGTTTTAATTAAGGAAAATGCTTTTAATGTGTTAAGCAGATGGTATTATACGCCTGACAGGATAAAAGCCATGTTTCCTGGCTGCTCTGATCAGTGTTGGAGGTGTGGTTCTGATATAGGCACCTTCTTCCATATTTGGTGAACTTGCCCATTGTTCCAGAGCTTCTGGCAAGAATTGGCTACGCATTTGACTAATACTATAGATATCTTATTTCCTTGCAACCCTAAGTGGTGTCTTTCTTGGCTGGGGCATTCGCAGAGGATTAAAATGTAATTGGTTTCTGATATCGGTTGTAGGTACTCTTTCTTCATATCAGGGAGAAGGTACTTTATTGTTTTACTGGAGCACTGTTGAGACATGTATCCATCTGGTTGCGATTTATCATCACTTTAAGCATTTTCAATAAAAATTTAAAGTTAAGCAAAAAAAAAAATTAATGCCAAGAAGTGCAGAGTGATGCACTTGGGGTGCAGAAACCCAAAAGAGAGATACCGGATAGGAGGGGAGAGATTAGTAAGCTCGACTCAGGAGATAGACCTTGGGGTGTTGGTGTCTGAGGATCTAAAGGTGAAGAAACAATGAGACAAGGCGACAGCCATGGCCAGAAGGATGCTAGGCTGCATAGAGAGGGGTATAACCAGCAGAAGAAAGGAGGTGTTGATGCCCCCTACAAGTCGTTGGTGAAGCCCCACTTGGAGTATTGTGTTCAGTTTTGGAGGCCGTATCTTGCTAACGATGTAAAAAGACTGGAAGCGTTGCAAAGAAAAGCTACAAAAATGGTATGGGATTTGCATTGCAAACCGTATGAGGAGAGACTTACTGACCTGAACATATATACCTTGGAGGAAAGGAGAAACAGGGGTGACATGATACAGATGTTCAAATATTTTGAAAAGCGTTAATCCACAAACAAACCTTTTTCGGAGACGGGAAGGCGGTAGAACTAGAGGACATGAATTGAGGCTGAAGGGGAGGCAGACAGGAGAAATGTCTGGAAGTATTTTTTCACAGAGAGGGTGCAGGATATGTGGAATGCCCTCCCGCGGGAGGTGGTAGAGATGAAAACGGTAATGGAATTCAAACATGCATGGGATAAGCGAAGATACATACCTGTAGCAGGTATTCTCCGAGGACAGCAGGCTGATTGTTCTCACTGATGGGTGACATCAAAGGCAGCCCTGAGGTCCAGAAATCTACCTGGCAACAAAAGTTTGCTAGAGCCTTCGATTGCACGCATGTGCGGCCATCTTCCCGCCCATCGCGCGGGGACACCAGTTAGATTAAAAAGCAAAGATGAAAAGAAGGAACAACTCCAAAGGGGAAGAGGGTGGGTTTGTGAGAACAATCAGCCTGCTGTCCTCAGAGAATACCTGCTACAGATATGTATCTTCGCTTTCTCCGAGGACAAGCAGTCTGCTTGTTCTCACTGATGGGGTATCCCTAGCCCCCAGGCTCACTCAAAACAACAAAGAAAGGTCAATTGGCCATAAGGATGGACCTACGAAAAAATCTGAGTGTGCAGCCTGGAACAGAACAAAAATGGGCCTAGGGAGTAGAGTTGGATCCTAAGTCCCAAACAGATTCTGCAGCACCGACTGCCCAAACCGACTGTTGCGTCGGCTATCCTGCTGAAGGCAATAATGAGATGTGAATGTGTGGACTGATGCCCACGTCGCAGCCTTGCAAATCTCTTCAATAGTGGCTGACTTCAAGTGGGCCACTGACGCTGCCATGGCTCGAACACTATGAGCCGTGACATGACCCTAAAGAGTCAGCCCAGCCTGGGCGTAAGTGAAGGAAATGCAATCTGCTATACAATTTGAAATGGTGCGTTTCCCGACAGAGACTCCCCTCCTATTGGGATCAAATGATACAAACATTTGGGCGGACTGTCTGAAGAGGCTTGTCCGCTCCACATAGAAGGCCAATGCTCTCTTTCAGTCCAATGTATGCAACTGACGTTCAGCACGGCAGGTATGAGGATGGGAAAAAAATGTTGGCAAGACAATTGACTGGTTCAGATGGAACTCCGACACCACCTTTGGCAAGAACTTAGGGCTCTCTGTTGGAGTTCCTCAGGGATCTGTCCTTGGACCCCTTCTTTTTTCAATCTACGCCTCTTCCCTGGGCTTCCTGATCTCATCTCATGGTTTCCATTATCTTTATGCTGACGACACCCAGCTTTCTCTCTCCACACCAGACATCACTGTGGAAACCCAGGCCAAAGTATCAGCCTGCTTATCCGACATTGCTGCCTGGATGTCCAACCGCCACCTGAAACTGAACATGGCCAAAACCAAGCTTATTGTCTTTCCACCCAAACCCACTTCTCCTCTCCCACCACTCTCTATTTCAGACGATAACACCTCCCGGTCTCATCTGCCCGCAACCTCGGAGTCATCTTCAACTCCTCCCTCTCCTTCTCTGCGCATATCCAGCAGACAGCCAAGACCTGTCGCTTATTCCTCTATAACATCAGCAAAATTCGCCTTTTCCTCTCTGAGCACACCACCCGAACTCTCATCCACGCTCTCATTACCTCTTGCCTTGACTACTGCAACCTACTCCTCACTGGCCTCCCACTTAACCATCTATCCCCCCTTCAATCCATTCAGAACTCTGCTGCGTGTCTTATCTTCCGCCTGGACCGATATGCTCATATCACCCCTCTCCTCAAGTCACTTCACTGGCTTCCGATCAGGTACCGCATACAGTTCAAGCTTCTCCTACTAACCTACAAATGCACCCAATCTGCAGCCCCTCATTACCTCTCTACCCTCATCTCCCCTTACGTCCCTACCCGAAACCTCCGCTCACAGGACAAATCCCTCCTCTCAGTACCCTTCTCCACCACCGCCAACTCCAGGCTCCGCCCTTTCTGCTTCGCCTCACCCTATGCTTGGAATAAACTTCCTGAGCCCATACGCCAAGCCCCCTCCCATCATCAAATCCTTACTCAAAGCCCACCTCTTCAATGTCGCTTTCGGCACCTAACCATTATACCCCTATTCAAGAAATCTAGACTGCCCCAAATTGATTGATTGCACATTTTTTGTCCTTTAGACTGTAAGCTCCTTTGAGCAGGGACTGTCCTTCTTTGTGAACTTGTACAGCGCTGCGTAACCCTAGTAGCGCTATAGCAATGTTAAGTAGTACTAGTAGTAGGACTACTCTGTTATGAAGAAATTTAGTATAGGGAGCATGGGCCACCAAGGCCTGAAGCTCACTGACTCTACGAGCTGAAGTAACAACCACCAAGAAAATGACCTTCCAGGTCAAGTACTTCAGATGGCACGAATTCAGTGGCTCAAAAGGAGTATTCATCAGCTGGGTGAGAATGATGTTGAGATCCCATGACACTGATGGAGGTTTGGCAGGGGGCTTTGACAAAAGCAAACCTCTCATGAAGCGAACAACTAAAGGCTGTGCAGAGATAGGATGACCTTCTACACCGATGATGGTAAGGACTAGTGGTTAAGGACTAATTGCACTAAAATGAACCCTTACAGAGTTGGTCTTTAGACCAGACTCTGACAAATGTAGAAGGTATTCAAGCAGGGTCTGTGTAGGACAAGAGCGAGGATCTAGGGTCTTGCTGTCACACAAGACGGCAAACCTCCTCCATTTGAAAGAATAACTCCTCTTAGTGGAATCTTTCCTGGAAGCAAGACTCGGGAGACACCCTCAGAAAGACCCAAAGAGGTGAACTCTACACCCTCAAAATCCAGGTCGTGAGAGCCAGAGACTGAAGGTTGGGATGCAGAAGTGTCCCTTCGTTCTGAGGGTCTGAAAACACTTCAATCTCCACGGTTCTTCGGAAAATAATTCCAGAAGAAGAGGGAACCAAATCTGACGCGGCCAGAAAGGAGCAATCAGAATCATGGTTCCCCGGTCTTGCTTGAGTTTCAGCAGTCTTCCCCACAAGAGGTATGGGAGGATATGCATACAGAATACCCTTCCCCCAATGAAGGAGAAAACTAGTTACTACTACTATTTAACATTTCTAAAGCGCTACCAGGGTTACGCAGTGCTGTACAATTTAACAAAGAAGGGCAGTCCCTGCTCAAAGGAGCTTACAATCTGACTCTAGTCTGTCGTGGGTCTGTAGTGTGGAACAGAACTGAGGGACCTTGTGATTGAGCTAAGTGGCAAAAAGATCCACCAAGGGGGTGCCCCACGTTTGGAAGATCTTGCGCACCACACGTGAGTTGAGCGACCACACGTGAGGTTGTATTATCCTGCTCAGTCTGTCAGCCAGACTGTTGTTTACGCCTGCCAGATACGTGGCTTGGAGAAACATGCCTCGACGACGTGCCCAAAGCCACATCTGGACGGTCTCCTGACACAAGGGGCGAAATCCGGTGCCTCCCTGCTTGTTGACATAGTACATGGCAACCTGGTTGTCTGTCTGAATTTGGATAATTTGGTAGGATAGCCGATCTCTGAAAGCCTTTAGAGCATTCCAGATCGCTCGCAACTCCAGGAGATTGACCTGGAGACCTGATTCCTGGAGGGACCAAGGTCCTTGAGTGTGAAGCCCATCTACATGTGCTCCCCACCCCAGGAGAGATGCAGCCGTCAGCACTTTTTGTGGCTGAGGAATTTGGAATGGGCGTGCCAAGATCAAATTGGATCGAATGGTCCAACACCAAAGAGAGTTGCGAAACCCAATGGACAACTGGATCACATCCTCTAGATTCCTGATAGCTTGGTACCACTGGGAAGCTAGGGTCCACTGAGCTGATCTCATATGAAGGCGTGCCATGGGAGTCACATGAACTGTGGAGGCCATGTGGCCGAGAAGTCTCAACATCTGTCGAGCCGTGATCTGTTGAGACGCTCTCACCACAGAAACGAGAGACAAAAGATTGTCTGCCCTCGTCTCGGGAAGATAGGCCTGAGCTGTCGTTGAGTCCAACAGAGCTCCTATGAATTCTAGTCTTTGAACTGGAAGGAGATGGGACTTTGGGTAATTTAAAACAAACCCGAGTAGCTCCAGGAGTTGAATAGTCATCTGCAAGGACTGTAGAGCTCCTGCCTCCGAGGTGTGCTTCACCAGCCAATCGTCGAGGTAAGGGAACACATGCACTCCCAGTCTGCGAAGCAACACTGCGACCACCGCCAGGCATTTTGTAAAGACCCGGGGCGCCGAGACCAGGCCAAAAGGTAGCACAGAATACTGGAAGTGTTGTTTCGAGACGAAATCGAAGATACTTTCTGTGAGCTGGAAGTATCGGAATGTGGGTGTAAGCATCCTTTAAGTCCAGAGAGCACAGCCAATCGTCTTTCTGAATCATGGGAAGAAGGGTGCCTAGGGAAAGCATCCTGAACTTTTCTCGGACCACGAATTTGTTCAGGGCCCTTAGGTCTAGTATGGGACGCATACCCCGTTTTCTTTTGCACAAGGAAGTACCTGGAATAGAATCCCAGCCCTTCTTGCCCGGGTGGAACAGGCTCAACCGCATTGGTGCTGAGAAGGGCGGAGAGTTCCTCTGCAAGTACCTGCCTGTGCTGTGAGCTGAACGACTGAGCTCCCGGTGGGCAATTTGGAGATGTAGAAGTCAAATTGAGGGTGTATCCTAACCGGACTATTTGAAGAACCCACTGGTCAGAGGTTATGAGAGGCCACCTTTGGGGAAAATTTGTTAACCTCCCCCTGACTGGTAAGTCGTCCGGTACAGGCACGTTTACTGCGGCTATGCTCATCTGGAGCCAGTCAAAAGTCCGTCCCTTGCTTTTGCTGGGGAGCTGCAGGGGCCCGTTTAGGCGCACGCTGTTGACGGGGGCTGAATCTGAGAAGGCTGTCGGGCAGGTGGAGTGTACCTATGCTTATTATAAGAATAGGGAGCACTCCTCCTGCTCTTGAAAAAATGTCTACCAGTTGAGGTAGATGCTGAAGGCGCCCGGTGGGAGAAGTTGTCAAGGGCGGTGTCCTGCTGGTTGAGCTGTTTTACAACCTGCTCGACCTTCTCGCCAAAAATGTTATCCCCCCGGCAAGGAACATCCGCAAGCCGCTGCTGGGTCCTACTTTCCAAGTCAGAGGCACGCAGCCATGAGAGTCTGCACATCACTATACTTTGAACAGCGGGACCTGGATGCAACATCAAAAGTGTCATAAGCACCCCTGGACAGGAATTTATGACACACCTTCAGCTGCCTGACCACCTCCTGAAAAGGCCTGGCGTGCTCCACAGGGAGCTTATCTACCAGGTCCGCCAGTTGCTTCACATTGTTCCACATATGGATGCTCATGTAGTGCTGGTACGACTGAATCTTGGACACGAGCATGGAGGACTGGTAGGCCTTCCTCCCAAAGGAGTCGAGAGTTCTAGATTCCCGCCCCGGGGGCGCAGAGGCAAAATCTCTAGAACTGCCAGCTCTCTTCAGGGCAGAGACCACAACCAGAGTCTCTACCGGAAAAGGCAGGTAAGCCGGTGTAGAAGTTGGAGGCAGAACCTGCAAAGGACAAGGAGGCGGTACCGGGCTGTCCATCAACCGACGCATCGACACCTCCTGAATAGAGGGGGAGCGGTCCTCCCGGCTTCGACGCTTCTCGGGTGCCGAAACCCTCGACGCCCCGGAGCTCCCGGTACCGTGTCGAGAAGGAGACCGGTGCCGATACTTCTTGGCCTTCGCCCGAGGCACGGCATCGGTACCCTTCGGTACCGACGAGGAGGACGTCGAATCCAAACACCTCCTCGGGGTCGGGTCCGAAGATGGTCAGTCCCGATGAGCCTGCGAAGCAGGAGCCTTCGAGACAGGTAGAGACCCACTCGACGGCTAACTACTCCCAGCGGTGGTCTGCGGACAGCCATTGCCTGCACTCCTGAGGTCGATGCTTGCTCCGGTGCCGACATCGACACCGCCGAACTCGGTACATCTGTCGACGTCGAAGTACCGGGTAAAGCTTCAAACAGACGGTCCCATTGAGCTTGTCTCACCGTTTGTGTCCGCTTCTTGAGACTGAGACACAATTTACAGGCGGCTGGGTGATGTTCAGGCCCCAGGCACTGAATACAACACGCATGTGGATCAGAACCCGAGATTGCCCGGTTGCAGCGACCGCACTTCTTGAAACTGCTGGGAATCCTCGATGTGATGGATGGAAAAATAGCGGCGGCGAAGTCAAAGTCGTCGATGGTGCCAAAAAGAAAGGCACAAAAAAAGGGAAAAAACCTGAACGGGCGGCTTAAGACGGCTGCAACAGCAGTGAAACGAAACTTAACCGGCCCAACTAAAAGTCTAAGGAAACTTATTTGAAAAAAAAAAAAAAGTAACGGCTCAACGGAGCCAAAGAAGAAAAACTAGAGAGAAATATAGAAGAAAAAAACACAAAAATTGCGATGAAAAAAACGAAGGCTTCTCAGGACGCGCTGAGACGGACCAAAAACAAAGTCTCTCTCAATCGCAGACAAAAAGAAACTGGTGTCCCCGTGCGATGGGCGGGAAGATGGTCTCGCCTGCGCGCGACCGAAGGCTCTATCAAACTTTTGTTGTTAGGTAGATTTCAGGACCTCAGAGCTGCCGTGGACGTCACCCATCAGTGAGAACAAGCAGCCTGCTTGTCCTCGGAGAAAACACAAAGGAATCCTGTTTAAAAGGAATGGATCCATGGAATCTTAGCTGAGATTAGGTGGCGACAACAGTAATTGGGAATCAGAACCGGTTCTGGGCAGATTTCTACGGTTTACACCCTGATCGTGACTGAATATACAGTGGGGGAAATAAGTATTTGATCCCTTGCTGATTTTGTAAGTTTGCCCACTGACAAAGACATGAGCAGCCCATAATTGAAGGGTAGGTTATTGGTAACAGTGAGAGATAGCACATCACAAATTAAATCCGGAAAATCACATTGTGGAAAGTATATGAATTTATTTGCATTCTGCAGAGGGAAATAAGTATTTAATCCCTCTGGCAAACAAGACTTAATACTTGGTGGCAAAACCCTTGTTGGCAAGCACAGCGGTCAGACGTCTTCTGTAGTTGATGATGAGGTTTGCACACATGTCAGGAGGAATTTTGGTCCACTCCTCTTTGCAGATCATCTCTAAATCATTAAGAGTTCTGGGCTGTCGCTTGGCAACTCGCAGCTTCAGCTCCCTCCATAAGTTTTCAATGGGATTAAGGTCTGGTGACTGGCTAGGCCACTCCATGACCCTAATGTGCTTCTTCCTGAGCCACTCCTTTGTTGCCTTGGCTGTATGTTTTGGGTCATTGTCGTGCTGGAAGACCCAGCCACGACCCATTTTTAAGGCCCTGGCGGAGGGAAGGAGGTTGTCACTCAGAATTGTACGGTACATGGCCCCATCCATTCTCCCATTGATGCGGTGAAGTAGTCCTGTGCCCTTAGCAGAGAAACACCCCCAAAACATAACATTTCCACCTCCATGCTTGACAGTGGGGACGGTGTTCTTTGGGTCATAGGCAGCATTTCTCTTCCTCCAAACACGGCGAGTTGAGTTCATGCCAAAGAGCTCAATTTTTGTCTCATCTGACCACAGCACCTTCTCCCAATCACTCTCGGCATCATCCAGGTGTTCACTGGCAAACTTCAGACGGGCCGTCACATGTGCCTTCCGGAGCAGGGGGACCTTGCGGGCACTGCAGGATTGCAATCCGTTATGTCGTAATGTGTTACCAATGGTTTTCGTGGTGACAGTGGTCCCAGCTGCCTTGAGATCATTGACAAGTTCCCCCCTTGTAGTTGTAGGCTGATTTCTAACCTTCCTCATGATCAAGGATACCCCACGAGGTGAGATTTTGCGTGGAGCCCCAGATCTTTGTCGATTGACAGTCATTTTGTACTTCTTCCATTTTCTTACTATGGCACCAACAGTTGTCTCCTTCTCGCCCAGCGTCTTACTGATGGTTTTGTAGCCCATTCCAGCCTTGTGCAGGTGTATGATCTTGTCCCTGACATCCTTAGACAGCTCCTTGCTCTTGGCCATTTTGTAGAGGTTAGAGTCTGACTGATTCACTGAGTCTGTGGACAGGTATCTTTCATACAGGTGACCATTGCCGACAGCTGTCTGTCATGCAGGTAACGAGTTGATTTGGAGCATCTACCTGGTCTGTAGGGGCCAGATCTCTTACTGGTTGGTGGGGGATCAAATACTTATTTCCCTCTGCAGAATGCAAATAAATTCATATACTTTCCACAATGTGATTTTCCGGATTTAATTTGTGATGTGCTATCTCTCACTGTTACCAATAACCTACCCTTCAATTATGGGCTGCTCATGTCTTTGTCAGTGGGCAAACTTACAAAATCAGCAAGGGATCAAATACTTATTTCCCCCACTGTATATGGAAGGGCTGGAGTATAAATTTTAAGAGGTTTCGACATTAGCTTCAGAACTTAGTACAAGAACAGTGCTGGGCAGACTTCTACAGTCTGTGCCCTGAGACTAGCAAGAACAAATCAAATTCGGGTATAAAGTATCACATACCATGTAAATTGAGTATCTTTTGGGCAGATTGGATGGACCCTACAGGTCTTTAACTGCCGTCATTTACTATGTTACTATGTAACACATGTCACACTATCAGGCTCATTTTCGAAAGAGAAGGACGGCCATCTTTTGACAAAAATCGGAGGATGGGCATGCTTCTCACAGGGTCGCCCAAATCAGCATAATCAAAAGCAGATTTTGGGCGTCCCCAACTGCGGGGACGACCAAAGTTCACGGAAGCGTGTCGGAGGTGTAGCGAAGGCGGGACTTGGGCGTGCCTAACACATGGGCGTCCTCGACCCATAATGGGAAAAAAAAAGGGCATCCATAACAAGCACTTGGACGACTTTACCTGGTCCTATTTTCCTTACGACCAAGCCACATAAAGGTGCCGAACTGACCAGATGACCATCGGAGAGAATCGGGGATAACTTCCCATTACTCCCCCCCAGTGGTCACCAACCCCCTCCCACCCTCAAAAAACATCTTTAAAAATATTTTGTGCCAGCCTCTATGCCAGCCTCAAATGTCATACTCAGGTCCCTGTAGCAGTTTTAGTGGGTGCAGTGAACTTCAGACAGGCAGACCCAGCCCCATCCCCACTTACTTGTTACACTTGTGGTGGTAAATGTGAGCCCTCCAAAATTCACTGTACCCACATCTAGGTGCCCCCCTTCACCCATAAGGGCTATGGTAGTAGTGTACAGTTGTGGGTAGTGGGTGTGTGTGTGTGTGGGGGGGGGGGGGGTTGGGGGGCTCAGCACACAAAGTAAGGGAGCTATGCACCTGGGAGCAATTTCTGAAGTCCACTGCAGTGCCCCCTAGGGTGCCCAGTTGGTGTCCTGGCATGTCAGCGGGACCAGTACACTACGAATGCTGGCTCCTCCCATGACCAAAGGGCTTGCATTTGGTCGTTCCTGAGATGGGCATCCTTGATTTCCATTATCGCCGAAAAACAGAAACGACCAAGTCTAGGGACGACCATCTCTAAAGACAACTTATATGTCAAGATTTGGACGTCCCTGACTGTATTATCGAAACAAAAGATGAATGTCCATCTTGTTTCAATAATACGGGTTTCCATGCCCCTCCACCGGGCAGTGGTGTAGCTACGTGGGGCTACGGGGCCCTGGAACCCCCGGCCGACGACCCTCTCGACCACCCCCCCACCCCCGCCGCCAACCCTCCCCCGCCGTGGGCTACTTTTGCTGGCAGGGGACCCCAATCCCCGCCAGCCGAGGTCCTCTTGCAAGGCTTCGTTCTGTTTCTGTGAGTCTGACGTCCTGCACGTACAACATACAGGACGTCAGAAACAAAACGAAGCCTTTGTGGGGAGAAGAGGACCTTGGTTGGCGGGGATTGGGGTGCCCCACCAGCAAAGGTAGCCCATGGCGACGGCGGGGGAAGGTTGGCAGCGGGAGGGGGGATGTCGGCAGCACCAAGGGGGGGGGCCTAATATGTGCCCCCTCAGCTCGGGCTCTGAACCCCCCTCCCGCCGAAGTCTGGCTATGCCCCTGCCACCGGGACGTTTTGCGAGGACGTCCTCAGCAAAACTTGGGCGTCCCTTTCGATTATGCCCCTCCATGTAACTCAAGCAGTAAGAGCAAAATAAGTGACAGAATTTATTGCTCCTGGTAGAAATCTTAGCTACAGCACAAAAGCAACACTTACTGACAAAAATCATGTTTATTTAGATTTATTTGCCTAGCAAATATAGGCTGAAAGCTACCTTGCACAACACCTAAAAATGAGAAATGACTTATATCTGTTACTATAAAAAATAATTTTGGCAGCAGTACTTTGCAGTAACTGCAATCTATCCAACAGTTTATTTGGTAACCCAATGTAAACTGAATTAGAATAATCCAGTTGTGACAATATGAAGATATGAAAGATAGGTCTACCCCTTTATGGATTAACTAGTAAAATAGGCCCGTTTCCAACAGAAATGAAATGGGCGCTAGCAAGGTTCCAGGGCCCTCTCCCTACCTCCCTCTGTCTGTCCTCCGAGTTCCATGCCCCCCACCTGTCTCCCTCCCTGTCCTCCGAGTACCAAGCACCCCTCCCCTTCGAGTTCCAGGACCAGCCCTCCCCTTCCAGTTCCAGGCCCCCCCTTCCCTCTCCTGCCCTCCGAGTTCCACACCCCCATGCCTCCCTCCCTCCCTCTCTGTGCCCTCGGAGTGGAAGCAGGATGTGTGCGGCTGGCCCTCCCCTTCGTAAGTGCCGGCTGTTATTTAAAACTTCTTACCTCGTGGTCCGCCGGCAACAGTGAAGTCGAGCAGGCACGGCACGGCGCTTCACACTGCCTTCGCTTCTGTTTCAGCTCTGCCTCTGGTCCCACCCTCATTTCCTGTTTGCGGAAGAGCGGGACCAGAGGCAGAGCTGAAACAGAAGCAAAGGCAGTGTGAAGCGCCATGCCTGCTCAACTTCACTGTTGCTGGCGGAGCACCAGGTAAAAAATTTTAAATAACAGCCGGCACTTACGAAGGGGAGGGCCAGCTGCACACGTCCTGCTTCTACTTGGAGGGCACAGAGAGAGAGTGAGGGGGACGTGGAACTCGGACAGGAGTGGAGGGAGGTAGGGGGGCATTCTGTGCAGACCTCTGGATGAGAGGGGGAGCGAGGAACTCGGACGGGAGTGGAGGGAGGGAGGGAGGGGGGCATGGAACGGGTGCTGGCTTCCCTTCCCAGGTTGTGAACTCGGGGGGGGGGGGCCCGATTCTGTGCAGACCTCCAGTGGCTACTGCTGGCTTCCCTCCCCTCTCACTTCCCATTGGTCCGCCCTGTGACGTCATCCCCAGGGCAGACCAATGGGAAGTGTGTTACAAACCCAGGCATCCAGACGGAGGTGCAAATTATTATATAGGATTTACATTGGCTACCAGTGTAAGCCAGAATTATCTAGGTTTCTTGTCTAGTATTCAAATCATTACATGGCTTAACGTCAATTTATTTGTATGACTTACTTTTTTGTTCTTTTTCTCAATTAACAAATTTAAGTATAATAACATTCTTCTATACCCTCCAGTACAGTACTTAGGGCCCTGTTTACTAAGGTGCGTTAGTGTTTTTAGAGTGCCTACACTTAGCGCATGCGCTCACCATGTAGGCGCCAATAGGGATATTGTAGGCATATACTGTAGGCATATACATGATTAACGCTCATACATAGCTAACATGCGTTAAAAACGTTAATGTGCCTATAATTCTGCTTAGTAAACAGGGCCCTTTGTGTTTAAAAGAAATAATTACCGATCATATTCATATTTAACTGCTTTTTATTAAATTCTTTACCATTGGATCTAAAGACTTGAAAACATATGTTCAATTTCGGAAACATCTTAAGACATTTTTGTTTAATGAATGTTTGTTCAATCTGTTTGATAATGGTCTTAATTTATTTTGGTGATTTGTATTACTGGATGTATTCTTTGTTATGTATTATGTGTACTTGATTTGTATTTTGGTATTTTAGTCCTGTGGACCAGTAAGGAATTTGGCGGTTAACAAATACCAGATTAGATTAACTAGATGAGACTTTAATGCTGCATCCCCTGCCTAATGTCACAACCAGAGTTGCCAATGTGCTGTGACAGCCAAAGGAATTCTGTGGGCAGTAACCCATAACATGTCATAAACAGCATCCACCAAGTAGGCCAACCCCGCTTCCAGCTGGATATTATGCTGCCTGTCTTATGTTACAGACTGCTGATGCCACTTCAGGTATGCTCTAGCCACGAACAAGCTGTACACTGACACTTGAAGGCCCAAAGAGGCCACTTCAAAGACTTATTTCAGTGAGCCTTCTCGCTTCCCAACCTGTAGGTCATTTAAGACAATACCCCCTTCCAACAGCAAGGTGGTCATCTTAATCACCACCTTAACAAAGGAGTCCACCCTAGGAAGCTGCAATTTATCTTTCTCCTCCAGAACCATGACTCTTCCTACTTTCAGCCCCTCATCCGGTGAGACACATTCTACTATAATCATGTCTTCTATGTCTGGATGCATTGGGAATGCCTTAGAAGGGCCTCTAAGACCATTCATGGTCAAGGAAGATGAAACAACACTGAAGCAGGTGGTTCCCTCAATGGACAGTTCCGCCAAAGCCTCAGAAATAAGAGTACTGACCTTCTCTTTATGAAACCTCAGTACTTTTGGGTCATCTCCTCCTCAGGAGGGAGCTCTCCCCCCCCCCCCCCCCAACAGCTCCTTCAATGATGGCTCCTCTGAATAGACCAAGGCCACATCAGATAAGGAGGGAGAAGCAGAGACAGAACTCCAGGAGTGGACAAATCATGCTAAATGAGATCTCTTAGGAGCAAACAGGGCAGAGGGGAAACTGAAGCACCTTGTAGCAACTGTGACTGTCCCTGTTTCAGTAAATAGGCCTGGTGTAAAAACAAAATAAACTCTGGAAAAAACTAAGATCGCAATGCAGCTGAATGCTCTGTAGGGCCCTGAGGTTGTAAAATGGTGGCTGTGCTCCACACATGATCAAATTAAGGCTATTCCTCACTGCCAGTCGTCCCCAACAAAATGGTGCCCGTTCCCGCGCTCTCCTGCATCAAACTGTATATCGGTCCTATCAGAGAGCCCAACGTCCCAAGAATGCTCGACTACTGCACCAAACTCGAAGATGTGCTGCCGACTACCGTTTTCCCCATGTCCCACAGGAATCCCCACTTGCACACACTGCAACGCCATCTAGTGGGTCCCAAAGCAGGAAAACCACTTAACTGCCTCTGCGGGAGTCACCATTCACCCCGAGTGGCACAAATGGAGTACAACGCAATCCCAAGCGGTGAGTCAGAATCCCTCCCCTGCACCAAGTAGAAATTGCAGCCCTCCAAGCAGTTCAGAGTCAAACTTTAGTCCAACTTACCACTGCTGGCTGCTGCCTCCAAGGTCACTGTCTCTATAAGTCTTACTCCAGATGAGAAAGAATAAGGACCGATACTCTGTCCCACGCTCTCCAGTAACCTCACCTTTTTTATTTTTTTTTTTAAGGTTGTTATTCAGGACAAGGAGAGCTCCACATGAAACAGGAGAGGTGAAGGGAGGGGAGAGGTGGGGAGAGGTGAAGGGAGGGGAGAGGTGGGAAGAGGTGAAGGGAGGAGAGGGGAGAGGTGGGGAGAAGTAAATTCACAGGGCACCAGAGACGGCTGGAGACAGAACATACTGAAGAGTTGGACTGAGAGATGCTTCAACTCAATTTTCAGTTCTGTATCTCCACCTGCTAGCTGATGGACACAACTACCCTCTGATTCTGGAATAGTGGGAAGCTACGTAATGAAAATCAGCTCTTCTGAATTCCTTTTTACCTTATATCTAATCTTACCAAATCATTCCCCACATCTGGTTTAAGCAAACTATGAGGTCCAGATTCAAAGGTTTGCCCAGATAACTTTAGGAGTCAGGCAGAAAAACCTTGAGTTCCAAATCAACTAAATCTTGTTTAGGTTGTTAGTCAACACTGGGGATCTGAAATTACCCAAATAATGCTGGTCAGCTAACAGCTTTCCAAAAATTAAAAGGGCAGTTTTTGTTGTGTCTTCTACCTCCCCCCCACCCCCCTCCCACCCCCACCCACAGCTTCCCTCTCTCTACAAGAAAATACAAGGAAACGGAAGAACTTTCGAAGAAGCAAGAGTCCTTTTTATTACCTTTGGGGCCGTTTTATTAAAGCTTAGAGCACTAAATGCTAAGATGCCCACAGATATAAAATTGGCTTTTTAGCATTTAGAACACACTAGTTCTGTTCACGCACCTTAACCTTTAATAAAAAAGGGCAACTTAGTTTGTTTCCTTTAAGTTGTTTGATGCTGTTGCATATGCTCCATATCAACAAGCAGTTCATGACAAGCACCAAAAGCATGATGCAAATACCTGACTCCTATGCATTATGGAAACTTTACATAATGGGAATTAGAATATTTTGCACATCATGGTCTAGATAGAAGTCAAAAGAACAGCAGCCAACTCACTGAATCTATGTTTAAACAGCAGAGCTTTCTTAAACTGCTCCACGCTTTCAATTTTTTCAAGGAAACAAAGGAATTTTTATTGGAAAGAAAGTACTCTAAAAAAAAAAAAAAACTGTTCATATAATAAAAGAAGCTGTAGTAATTAAATGATTTGTTCTATGTATTTTTCAATAATAAAACATCTTGTTAAATCTCCAAAAGCTGGCTCCATCTTTTTCTCCTCCAGACATTTTTAATGTGAAATAGAATTTACTATAAATACAACCAGTTTTAGGTCTTGAAATAAATTAGTTCAATAAAAAAGTATCACCTATAACTTGGTTGTTGATTCTTATTTCTACAAATCTGTAAATAAAAAGCTTTCAGGAATAACCTATTTCTGTCTTTTAATGCTACCCTGACATGAAATTTATGCTCTGTACAATACATGATTTACTTTGAAACTTGTTTCAAACATTACTCCACTTTAGCATACCTAAGTTTGAAGGCAAATTTAGGGTCCTTAGGTTAGTAGCTGCCTTGTTGTTTATTTCACAACTGGTATTAAGCAGTCGACCATCTTGATTATTAGTTCCACACTGAGCATTCGCATTGATATTCATTTCAACCCAGTTACCAATCGGCTGTGGATTTCTGGGGGAAGGGGGAGAGAAAAAAAAAAGTAACATCATTATTATTTTTTTTAATCCAGAATGAGTATAACCAAAGCTTTCGACAATCTAGCATGTTTCCTTAAGCAGCAGTTAGTGAATTGTTTCGACACTTCTTTGTAGAAACTATTCTACTCATCCCTAGCTTGGCCAAGCAATGTACAAAAACTGATAGAGGCAGTAGCTAGAGACATTATGTGGGCGAAGTTGCTGGCACAGCAGCAATCACAACACTAACACTGGGTAAACAGCTTAAAGCAAATGGAAGGAGTCTTGTTCCTGGTAGGATAAAACATGCTACTGGTAGGTTCTAACACAGGCTAAAGGGCCAGAATGGGTCAGTGCAACAGTTAATGACTGCCAGTTGGTTTTGGAACTGAAACTAAGATTCTGTATTCCTGTGACTGTTCTCTTGTGCTTGACTGCTTAAATATTTTAAATTTAAATGCTTTACTTTTTGTCTATTAGATTGTAAGCTCTTTGAGCAGGGACTGTCTTTCTTCTGTGTTTGTACAGCGCTGCGTACACTTTGTAGCGCTCTAGAAATGTTAAATAGTAGTAGTATTAAAAAAAAAAAATACCTGACACATCAAAGCAAATTACTTGTGCCTTTAAGAATTTTCAGCTTACAAATCACGTTCAGATACTGGATATTTACAGGCTCTTGATTATGTCTATTTCTACTACTTTATGTTTCTATAACACTATTAGATGTAAATAGTACTGCACACAAACACATAAGAGACAGTACCTTCTCAACAGAGCTTACAATCTATTCAAAACAGACATAATATAGGGTTTCATTTACTATGAGAATGATTAAAACAAATATTAAGCAGGTGAATAAGAGCTAATAGTTAAAACACCCTTGAAAAGGTGGGGTTTTAGCCTGAATCTGACTAGGGTCAAGATGAAGCGTGATGAATCAAATCCAGAAGTCTAGTCCAAGCATATAGCACAGCAAGAAGGAAAATGGTGGTGGAGGAAAACAGTGCAGACTAGTAAAACATGCCCGTTTCTCACACAAATGAAACAGGCACTAGCAAAGTTATTATCCAAGTTCCAGCTTGGCCCCCTCCCTCTCCCCTCTCATCCGAGTTCCAGGCTCCCCTCTTTTCCAAGTTCCAGGCCTCCCTTCCTCCCTCTGTCTCCTCCGAGTTCCAGGCCCCTCTCCCTCCCTCTCCTCCAACTTCCAGCCCCCTCTCCTCCTCCCCCCTCCCCTCCGAGTTCCAGGCTCCCCTTTCCTCCTAGTTCCAGGCCCGCCCCCTCCCTCTCTTCTCTCCCTCTCCTCCGAGTTCCATGTCCCCCTCTCCTCCGAAATCCAGACCCCCGCGCCTCCCCCCCTCTCTCTCTCCCCTCCGAGTGGCAGCCCGACCTGCACTGCCCGCCCTCTTCTCCCAGTCCTCCGCCTGCCCCTCGCCTTCCTGCGTGCCAGCCTGAATTTAAAAATTCTTACCTCGGGGTCCGGCAGCAGCAATGAAAGTCGAGCAGGCACGGCACTTCAGCCTGCCTTCCCTTCTCTCTCAGCTCTGCCTCTGGTCCCGCCCTTCTGGAAACAGAAAATGAGGGCGGGACCAGAGGCAAAGCTGAGACAGAAGGGAAGGTGTAGGGAAAGATAAGAGAAGCGATACTGAAAAGCTGCAGAATGAATACACTTATAAGTCAGTAAGAGAAGTTTGAACTCTATAAGGAAACAGAAAGGGAGCAAATGGAATGACTTGCGAACAGGTGTTATGTGAGAACAGCAACAATGGTGAAAGTAAGTAGTGCATCAGAATTCTGAAAAGACTTGAAAAAGAAAGAGATGGCTTAGTGGGAGACCTGTGAGGAGAAGGTTGCAATAGTCTAAGCTAGAGGTGATGAAAGCAAAGATAAGGATTTTGGTAGTGTATTCAGAAAGGAAGGGACAAATTTTGGTGATGTTCTAAAGAAATAGGTTTTAGCAGTCTGTAGGATATGGGCAGAGATAGGGAGAGAGAAGTAAAAAAAAAAAAAAAACTCCAAGATTACAAGCTGAAGAGACAAGGGTGACCATATTATCCACAAAATAGAGAATTAGAGCTGGATTTAGGGGGGGGGGGGGGGGGGGGGGGAATAAGAAGCTCCATCTCAGCCTGGATCACTTTCATGCAGTGGTGGACCACCCAAGCAAAACTGTCAGACAAACAGACTGAGATCTGGGCCTGGATTCTTGGTGAAATTTCTGGTGTGGAAGGGTAGATCTTGCAGACGAAAGTGTAAAAATGGTACTGAAAATCATGAGAAGGGATCAGAGCATCGAGGGAATAAGTATAAGGAAAGAAAAAGAAAAAAAAATACCAAGCCAGCACTCTGAGGTAAACAGACTGATAGTGGAATAGAAGTGGAGAAGAATTCACCAGACAATACACAAAGTGTAGTGGGAGATAAGAAGAAAACCAAGACAGGCCAGAACCCCGAAATCAAAGTGAGGACAATTCATTAAGGAGTAGATGGTGACTGACAGGTCAAAAAGGATGAAGTTTTGGTAATAGCCTTTGAATCTGGCCTGAAACAAGTCACTAGAGACTCTGGCAAGGGCTATGTCTATAGAATGCAAAGAATGAAAGCCAGATTTAAGTGGATCAAGAACAGCATGAGAAGGAAGAAAAATGTAAAGACAGCTATAGTGAACAGTACGAGAGGAGGAAGATGAAACGATAGCTGGAAGGTATAAACATAAGAACAGGCAGGTATGATCAACAGGTCATTATAGCTACTACGATAGTTGGAAGGGCAAGTAGGGTCCAGTGAAGAGGGTTTTTTGGGGAGCAGTATAATAACCACAGCATGTTTTAAAAAAAAATTCAGGTAGAATACCAAAGAAGGAAACAACCCACGAGCTGGATCACCAAAGACAGAACAAAAATGGAGCGCTCAAAAAGTCCTTTCAGTTACACAAATGGCTTGAATGCTCCATTTTTTTTCTATCTCCTCAAAAAAAAAAATCCAAATCTGTATATTCTACGTAGTATTTTATAAAACACAGTTACATAAATATGAAATACTCCAGGAACATTAATATATCCCATGCACTTTAAATAATAAACTAATCTAAGCACATTATTTAAAAGCTAAAATGATACTCTAGGCATGATTCTGCAGCCTAAATCCCCACCCATATTTTTAAAAGCATACCAAAAATACCCTCAGGATAACAAATTATATACAGTCTTACAGGCTAAATTGCACAGATGGGTCATTCCATGCCAAGTGGTCTGGTGGTCCCTGCGCGACCATCACAGATTTCGATGAAATTTTCTGTGAACATTCATACATGTTCCCAATGAACAATGGTAAAGTTTTACGTTCACCGATGCAATACTTGCTGAGATATATTAATCTGTTTGGCCCCATACTGCAGCCTTCTATGGTATGACTCCAGCGCTGCGTATGCCTTGAAGCGCTATAGAAATGCTAAATAGTAGTAGTAGTATTTCGGCAACTTTGAGACACTGTATCTCCGGCAATATTTTTTGTTGAGAGAAACAAAACTTGGCCATCTTGTACAACGTTTTGCGCTCTATTAAACAAAATAATAAATCTTCATGAGAGATTTCCATGAAGAAAACTTGGAGCAAACTTGGTCCGAAAAATTTGCAGCACGAAAAAATTGTAAAGTTTGGCTTTTTATATCTCTGGAATTAAAGGTGTGATAAACGTGAAACTTTGCACACAACAACTTATCAACACAAGGTTTTCGAATATAAAATTTCATTCTCCTAATATTTTCCATTAGTTCACAAATTGAGTGTAAAGTTGATGATTTTTTCAAAAACGCCAAAAATAGGGTATTTTTAGCCCACTTTTACAAAAAAAGACCTTCTGGAAACTCTTTTTAATCATTTTCATTAGAAAGAGCATGTTTCAAACCCCTTAAAAAAGTAGGTTTTTCATCGCTGGCATATAAGCCCTAGAAATAGGGACAAAGTTGAGGACGTTGCTATCGCAACATCATATACTTCAACATGTATTTTTCTATATTGTGTCGTTTTCGTTCCATTTCTGCTGAAGTTTAAAGTGTTTAATTCATTTTTTGTATGCTATATGAATCTGTTAGTCTACTAGCGGTGCTTCTACACTGACATTGGTTAAATATTCTGTAAGTACTTTACTGATGCCGCGCATTAGCATGTTTCAGCTATAGGATTCTGTACTGTGCAGGTGTAGTTGTATGTTTCTGTCATAACATAAGAATCTTTATAACTTCTCTTTGTCAAATTCGCATTAATTTAATACACTTACTTCATATTATTAATTATTGCGATTTTGCTTAATATGCGAAAAATGAATGTCAAAGAGTCAACTGACAATCCCACTTTGCCCATTTGCGTTGTTGGGAAAAAACTGTCATCAACTTGCCACCATGGTGCATTTTATTCTAAAGAAATTGGGCTGCATTATGTGCACAGCTTGTCCGCCAGTGAAAAAATGCTCATTACTCGGCGATCAGAGGTTGAGTTCACAGACGACGACCAAATCTGCCTCCATCACAAAGCGATGCATTTGGAAAAGTACGAAATGAAGTAAAAGTCGTGCTGCAACCCATTCGACAAACAAAATCACATAGTTAAACATGGACTGTTGAAAGTCGATCTAGCTATGTCCGATGATTTGAAACAAATTGAAAACAAATGTGAAGCCGGGCCAAAAAATGAGTTCCAAGTGTAAAGCCAAATATGTTTCTATGGTCGAAAGCAAGGCAGAGTCATCGTCATCAGAAAATTACGATATGGACATTTCAGACACTCTTGATTAAAGTTTGACTGATTTGGGGACTTCTCCATTAAAAATTCGGAGGTTGGCCAGTAGGGATAAAACTGGATATGTGAAAAAAAAATTGAACATGTGCAGAAAATGGTAGCAGAAAAAATAATGGTAGCCGCTGCAGTATCAGCCGAAGATATTGGACAAACTAGCAAGTCGGCTGCTAAAGAATGCCTGTCATGCCAAGATTACACTGACCTAATCGAAGATGTGAAAACAAAAATTAAAATATCCAATAGATTCATGAAAATTCAATTTTTGACATTGGCCCCAAAGAGTTGGTCAATACCGGTGACAGCAAAAACGTATAGCGTTTCAGAACGTATGGTTAAAACCGTGCGAAAATTAAAGTGAGAGAGGCATTTGTGCATTACCAGATGCAAAAGTTGGCAAACTGCTACCAAAGGCAATCGCCAACGAAGTTCGAGATTTCTACGAGGATGATGAATTTAGCAGGTTGTGCCCTGGTAAAAAAGATTTTGTTTCTGTTTGGCTTGATGGCATCAAGGTTCAAAAACAAAAGCGATTGCTACTGTGCAGTCTGAAAGAACTGTATGTAGCATATCGAAACAAATATGGTGCTGAAATTGGTTTTTCCAAATTGTGAGCTCAGACCAAAGTGGTGTGTTACTGTCGGTGCCTCAGGCACACATTCCGTCTGTGTCTGCACCTTCCATCAGAATGTTAAGCTTATGCTACAAGGTGCCAACATTAAAGAAGACTAGAAGATGCTCATGGGAAAGGCAGTTTGCGATCTGGATGCCAAATATTGTATGTTGCAGCGATGCCAAAACTGTCCTGGTGAAGAGGCACTGATAGCATATTTTGAAGAAATATTTGAGGACTGGGACTCAGAAGAATCAATAGAATTCAAACAATGGGTTCATACTGACCGTGAAACGCTCGAAACACATGTTCTCACTGTTGACAACTTTATTGAAAAACTCGCTAGCAAAATTTGGAAACTGACTGGCCACCACTTCATTTCAAAACATCAAAGCGAATATTTGAAGTCATTAAAAGCTGGCCTAAAAGAAACTGAACTTATCGTACTGATGGATTTTGCACAGAATTACTTGTTTGTTGTCCAAGACGCCGCTCAAGGCTTTCACTGGGAGAATTCACAATGCACAGTGCATCTATTCGTCGCTTATTATATCAATAAAGATGGCATGCTGCAAATTGACAACTGCTGCATAATTTCTGATCATATGCAACATGATACGGTTTCCGTACACATGTCCATTCGGAAGTTGATTGAGTTTTTGACGAATAAAACGAAGATTACAAGAATATACTACTTTAGTGACGGTTCAGCAGCACAATACAAAAATTACAAAAGTTTCATCAATCTGTGCAATCACAAGAATGATTTTGAAATTGAGGCCGAATGAAACTTTTTTGGCACGAGTCATGGCAAGTCACCATGTGATGGAGATGGTGGCACGACTAAACATTTGGCTGCTCGAGCCAGCCTCCAGCGACCATTAACTGACCAAATACTGACGCCAATAGATCTGTTTAACTTTTGTGACAAAAACATTCATGGAATTAAATATATATATATGTTCCGACTAAAGAAATCCAAGAAAACAGGATTCTGCAAGAAGAAAGATGGAAAGCTAGCTGCACAATAGCTGGCACAAGAGATCATCACCAGTTTGTGCCAGTTGATTCGAATTCAATTTCTGTCAGCAAAGTCTCAAATGACACGATTAACTTTGTGGCCAAAATTTCCAATATCGTCGATCCTAATTTAAAATTGGCCAAACTATTGCCTAGCTGTTATGTTGCCTGCATTTATGACAATAAGTGGTGGGTAGGCAGCGTTGTAGAAATTTCCATCGAACAAAATGATGCATTGTTAACATTTATGCATCCACCAGGCCCAGCTCATTCATTTTAATGGCCTGAAAGAAAAGATGTTTGTTGGGTTCGAGCACAACATCTTATTTGTGTGCTCCCAGCACCATCAGTTACGTCATCAGGCCGCCAGTATCAATTCCCAGAAGTGACACTAAAGAAAATGGCTCATAAATTCAATAATAAATAAGCAATCGCTGGAATTTGGCAGTTCATACAAACATTACGGACTTTGGCTTGGGAACCATTTAAGATACCCACTTTAGCATAGGAACCTAGGATAAGCTGCCCAATCGTCGGCTTGGGAACCGGACAGATACCCACACAAGGCTATGGAACCTTGATGAAGAATCCAAACTAGAGGCTTGGGATCCTCATCCAAGAAACCCACCCGTGGCTGGTATTGCACAGCTATAGGCCGTGACCCCTATGGCAATGGGGTTACTGGTTCAAGTTCCAGAACTGGTAGTGACAATGTCACCATGGACCAACGCAATTTAGGTACTAATGAAGTCTGTATAAAACAAAAATAATAGAATGCATGTGATGTTGCGATCGCAGCGTGCGATAGCAACGTCCTCAACTTTGTCCCTACTTCTAGGGCCTTATATGCCAGCGATGAAAAACCAACCCTACTTTAAGGGGTTTGAAACATGCTCTTTCTAATGAAAATGATTTAAAAAAATAACATAGTAGATGACGGCAGAAAAAGACCTGTACGGTCCATCCAGTCTGCTGAGGTGGAAGGAGGTGTTTCAGAGAGCTCTGCAGACTTCCAGTGGGAAGGGAGTGAGGCCTAGCTCCCTCCCCAAGGATGTGGAGGGCCTCTGGGGAGCGTTCCCCAGGACAGGCCCAAGCCATGGGGCCTCTTGGGCTCAGGGACCAGAGGGTCAGGAAAAGCGGTCCCCTCCCTTGCAGTGCCGCAGGGAGGAGGGAAAGGAGCCCTGTGGATAGAAGAGGGCCAGACTACAAGGGAGGAAGCCGGACTGGTACCCCCCTCGCGGCCGCACGACGTCCAGCAGGTGAGGGGGGGAGAGAGCTGGCAGAGGCCCTAGAGAAGAGCTGGTCTGAGAAGGAAAGAGTGGTAATGGAGATCTGTCAAGAGGCCCTGCCGGAGGTGGAGGAGGAAGGCAGTGAGGACAGTGACGATCTAGAGGAGGAAGAGCTTGTGGACTACTGCCAGGATCCAGAGGACCCGGCCAGTGGCATAATTAAAATGGTGAAGAGAATTAAAAGTACGGAGAAGGAGGTGGTGGACCTGGGGAAGCGAGTCAAAATGGCAAAAGCCCTGAGCAGGCTGGCCCCTGCAGAGCATCGCAAGACCTATATGAAAGAGGAAACCAGGCTGCTTAGGCTTCTCCAGAAAAAAGAACAGCTGCTGAGGGCCCTGAGGAAAGGCCCTGGAAATCCTCTGAGAGAACTCTATATCAACAGAGACAGGATGGTCTCGGGGGAACAGGCCCCGTCAGCCTCGGTACAGTGGAAGCAACAAACAGAGCAGGAAGGAATCAGCCCAGGCTTTGGACCCCAGAACATTGAAGCATCAGGGGAGCTGCCAGGAACAAGCACCCAAAATACATTAAAATTCATGCAATACCTTGCTAGTCAGTCGGGGCCTCTGCAGGCAGCTTCTGGAGTAAGCAGGACTGAAGGTGGGGCTGTGGAAGCCTCATTGAGAGCACCCGAGTATGGGAGAGCAGAACAGGAAAAAAAACTTTAACACTAAGACTTTTCACATTGTTGAAACAGAGCCTGGAATTTCAGGAGAGAGACCTTTTTCCACAGAAGTGGTGGTGGAAGTTGAAACAGAGAACTTACCTGGAGAAGAGGCAAGGGGTAGGCAGAGGCAATTGCAGCCACAGATTGTCCTGTTCCCATTGCCTGTAGTAGGAGCAGACGGCAAGGAAAAAATGCCTGCCCCAGCACAGCCTGGGAGGCGTCACCCACAAAGCTCTGAGGAGCAGGATGTTCCAGCCAATCAACCTGCAGCAGGGCTAAGGACTGCAAGTGGAGATGTTCCAGCAGGGAGCTGCCTCTTAAAGGAGAATGCAGGTAGAAAGGCAGGTGAAGACTAGGAGTGGTTTTCGATAGAGAAAGCACAGGAGGACACACAGTGTTCCCCACAAAAAGGTTCAGAATGGCAAGGCACTGCGCTGCCGGGTGGCGGGATGCCACGCCCGCCCAGCACATTGGAGCAGGAGGCGCCAGCCAATCGGGCTGGAAAAGCAGGGACGGCCGCAGAGGAGCTGCAGTGGCCAGTAGGGGAGAATGCTACAGCGCAGGAGGATTCCCCACGTTTGGGAGAGCGAGTGGTGCTGGAGTGTGGGAAGCCACGCTTACTTGGCAAAACGGCAGAGCAGGAAGTCCCAACGAAGCAGGACGCCAGAGGGGAGACCAGTTCCCAGAAAAACAGCGGGCACGCACAGGGACAACTGGAGCAGCACGTTGCAAGGAGGGACCCAGCACAGAGAGCAGGTTCCGGGGGGGAAGGAGGGGGGGGAGGAGCGGGAGGTGTTTGCCTTGCAGTGTGCGCCAGAAGGAAACTTGACTGGTACCTTTGACTTTGAAGTTGGCCAGGCTGCGGGCCGGGAGGGTTGGCTTGGTGGGAGGGGGAGGGGGTCAGGGGCATTGGGAGGGGAACAAGTATTTAGGGGAACCTGCTCTCACTGTCTCTAGCGAACGTGTTGAAGGGGACAATGGCAGGTTTTTTGCTGCAGGGGAAATGGTACAGAAGGACACTGTGAAGGCAGGGGATGTGCAAAGTCTGCTGATAGAAGGGAGAGAAGGGAGGGAGGGGAGGGAGGCTGAGAGAGGGAGCAAGAGAGAGAGGGGGGTACGGCACAGCAGGAGCAGGGGGGGTCTCAGTGCAGGAGATGGAGGAGGGGGACGGTGGGGGGGGGGGTGCTCCATCCTTTGCGGCGGTAGTAGGTGGGAGGGGCGGGCGCAGGGGGAATGGGGGGGGGGCAGGAAGCAGTGGGGAAGGAGGGGGGAGGGTGGGGGGGCCAGGTTCCCAAAAGGAGGAATGTGATTCAGTTAAGGTGGGTGGGGGAGTGTGGGATGCCAAGTAGGGATGAGGCCCTGAAGTTGCTCCTGGGTTTAGAATTCCTCCCAGAGGACCTCTATGCCTGTATCTAGGAATCTTCACGATATTGACCCTTCATCTCTATCCTCCCATGTTTCAAACCTCCTCTCTACTGTGGCACCATCCACGTCTGTCAACGAGGCTGTTTCTTCTTACAACAATACTCTATCCTCTGCCTTAGACACTCTTGCACCTTTGATGACCCGCCCTGTAAGGCGTACAAAACCCCAACCTTGGCTGACTTCTAATATCCGCTACCTACGTTCTTGTACCTGCTCCGCCGAACGCCTTTGGCGGAAATCTCGGGCCCTTGCTGATTTCTTACACTTTAAGTTCATGCTGACCTCCTTCCAATCTGCTCTTTTACGTGCCAAACAGGATTATTATATCCAACTGACCAATTCTCTTGACTCTAATCCTCGACTTCTCTTCACCACATTGAACTCTCTCCTCAAGGTGCCCCCTCCCCCAACTCCCCATTCATTATCTCCTCAGACCCTTGCTGAATTCTTTCACAACAAGGTTCAAAAGATAAACCTTGCTTTCTCTACCTCACCACCTCTCCCTCCACTAGTCCGTTCCCCTCTCTCTCCTTACCCTCATTCCCTTTCCTCCTTTCCTGAAGTTACTATTGAGGAAACTACACTTCTCCTTTCTTCCTCAAAATGTACCACCTGTTCCTCTGATCCCATTCCCACCCACCTTCTTAATGCCATCTCTCCTACTCTTATTCCTTTTATCTGTCACATTCTCAACCTCTCACTTTCCACTGCGACTGTCCCTGCTGCCTTTAAACATGCTGTGGTCACACCTCTCCTTAAGAAGCCTTCACTTGACCCTACTTGTCCCTCTAATTACCGACCCATCTCCCTCCATCCTTTTCTCTCCAAATTACTTGAGCGTGCTGTTCACCACCGCTGCCTTGATTTTCTCTCCTCACATGCTATTCTTGACCCATTACAATCTGGTTTTCGCCCTCTCCACTCAACCGAAACTGCGCTTACTAAAGTCTCCAATGACCTATTACTGGCTAAATCCAGAGGTCAATATTCCATCCTCATTCTTCTTGATCTTTCCGCTGCTTTTGACACTGTCGATCACAGCATACTTCTCGATACCCTGTCCTCACTTGGATTCCAGGGCTCTGTCCTTTCCTGGTTCTCTTCCTACCTCTCCCTCCGCACTTTTAGTGTTCACTCTGGTGGATCCTCTTCTACTTCTATCCCTCTGCCTGTCGGTGTACCTCAGGGTTCTGTTCTTGGTCCCCTCCTCTTTTCTATCTACACTTCTTCCCTTGGTTCATTAATCTCAACCCATGGCTTTTCCTACCATCTCTATGCTGATGACTCCCAAATCTACCTTTCTACCCCTGATATCTCACCTTGCATCCAAACCAAAGTTTCAGCGTGCTTGTCTGACATTGCTGCCTGGATGTCTCAACGCCACCTGAAATTAAATATGACCAAAACCGAGCTTCTCATTTTCCCCCCCAAACCCACCTCCCCGCTCCCCCCGTTTTCTATTTCTGTTGATGGCTCTCTCATTCTCCCTGTCTCCTCAGCTCGAAACCTTGGGGTCATCTTTGACTCTTCTCTCTCCTTCTCTGCTCATATCCAGCAGACCGCCAAGACCTGTCGTTTCTTTCTTTACAACATCCGTAAAATCCGCCCCTTTCTTTCCGAGCACTCTACCAAACCCTCATCCACACCCTTGTCACCTCTCGTTTAGACTACTGCAATCTGCTTCTTGCTGGCCTCCCACTTAGTCACCTCTCCCCTCTCCAGTCGGTTCAAAACTCTGCTGCCCGTCTCATCTTCCGCCAGGGTCGCTTTACTCATACTACCCCTCTCCTCAAGACCCTTCACTGGCTCCCTATCCGTTTTCGCATCCTGTTCAAACTTCTTCTACTAACCTATAAATGTATTCACTCTGCTGCTCCCAAGTATCTCTCCACACTCGTCCTTCCCTACACCCCTTCCCGTGCACTCCACTCCATGGATAAATCCTTCTTATCTGTTCCCTTCTCCACTACTGCCAACTCCAGACTTCGCGCCTTCTGTCTCGCTGCACCCTACGCCTGGAATAAACTTCCTGAGCCCCTACGTCTTGCCCCATCCTTGGCCACCTTTAAATCTAGACTGAAAGCCCACCTCTTTAACATTGCTTTTGACTCGTAACCACTTGTAACCACTCGCCTCCACCTACCCTCCTCTCTTCCCGTTCACATTAATTGATTTGATTTGCTTACTTTATTTATTTTTTGTCTATTAGATTGTAAGCTCTTTGAGCAGGGACTGTCTTTCTTCTATGATTGTGCAGCGCTGCGTATGCCTTGTAGCGCTATAGAAATGCTAAATAGTAGTAGTAGTAGTAGTACCCACCCGGTGAATATCCCAGAATATGATGTTAGTTTTCTGACCCAGCGAGGCATGGAGGTCTTCTGGGAGAAATACGAGGGGGTAAGGGGGAAAGGAGATTGGAGAAACTTTAGGGCCGTACTGATCAGCAGACCTGACCTGGTGCAGGTAACCCTGCTGGTCCGAAATGAATCCATCTCAGGGGCGGACCTGGCCTTCTGGCTACAGCGGTACGCAGAATTGCATACCCCCTTGTCCAAGCTCCCTGACCCCAGTAGGGTGTGGGCGGGAGGATGGGGTGCGCAGGTTAGGCTGAAGCAGGCAGGGCACGTGACCCAGCACATTCCCTCCGCGGCGTTCATTGGCAGGGATCGGATCCTCTGCTTTTACAAGGGGCAGCCACGGCAATGTCACAAGTGCGGGTCATTCAGACATTTTAGTATGTCGTGCCCAGTACGGCAGTGTGGGAAGTGCGGGTCTAAGGAGCATCCTACGTAGTCTTGTGCATCTATCCGGTGTAATTTGTGTGGGTGTCTGGGGCATGCATTCAGAGCTTGCCCTTGGGCCTCCCATAACGGGGGAGAGGAGGACATGGGAGGGGGCGGTCCAGTTCAGAGGAAGAGGGGGGGAGTGAATGTAGGGCGAGATCAGGTTCCTGGGGTGGGGGGGAAAGGAGCTGCGGAGGGACAGGGAGTGGGAGGTGGGGGAGGGTTGGGGGAAGGGCAGAAGGACGAGGCAGATGAGGGTTGGACGCGGGTGTCAAAAAAACAACGGAAGGTGACGGAGGTACGGGAGGAAGAGGGAGGGGAGGCAGGAATGGGGATAGAAGTAGAGAGATTTAGGGGATTGGAAGATGAGGGAGGGGGTGACGAATAGGCAGGAGAGGAAGGGGTGAGCCGGCAGGATGGGTTGGAAAGCATGGCAGATGCTGAAAAGGGAACAGCGGGTAAAAGGAAGAAGAAGAAGAGGGAGAAGGTTTTGAGGGACGAAGAGGAGGAAATGGTAGTGGGGGAGAAAAGGAGGGTAGGACAGGAGGCAGGGATGAAGGCAAGAGAGGGGAGGGAGGGAGGGTCAGTGGACGACTCCCAAGGAGGGAGGGAGGTGGGCGAAGAAAAGAGGAAGGGGAGGAAGAAAGTAAGGAAAGGGGGGGTGCTTTTTGAGCTAGGGGTCCGGGACTGGGCGGACGAGGAAGGGGAGGGGGAAGGGGAAGGGATCCCTGGAGGTAGTATGGAGCAGAGGGAAGGTAGCCAGGAGGGCGGGGGGTATGGAACGGCACAATGATGGCGGGACTGCTGTTAACATTCGCCACACTTAATGTGGCTATTGTTGTCTCCCAGAGGGCGAGATGCTTGGTGTTCGATGGCCTCTCTGCCGTGGCGGCAGACTGTTTTCTTCTGCAGGAGACCAGGCTGCGAACGCTGGAGGAGGTTCGGCGGGCCCTCTATTTGGGGTCTGGCTGGAGAACGGTATGGGGGGAATAGGCATCCTCTTCAAAACCTTTAAAGTAGAGATCCAGAGGGTGGTGGAGCTGGGAA
The DNA here is from genome assembly GCF_901765095.1 of Microcaecilia unicolor. NCBI lineage: Eukaryota > Metazoa > Chordata > Amphibia > Gymnophiona > Siphonopidae > Microcaecilia > Microcaecilia unicolor. The sequence continues at coordinate 566,326,413 of NC_044032.1, read as the reverse complement.
TTGGGAGGTGTCTGGTGTTAGATGTGAGATTGCGGGGGGTGGCTTTGCGGGTGATTAACATCTATGGGCCGCAAAGCAAACGGGGAAGGGCGGCACTGTTTGGGAAAATTCGGCTGTACCTTTACACGTCACGGCAGCTAGTGGGGGGGGGGGGGGGGGGGGGGGGGGGGGGGGGATTTTAACACAGTCCTGAGGAAGGAGGATAGGGGGGGGAGGGCGGCGCAAGTAGGTTACGATGGGGTACGGCTAGCAGGGATCATGAAGGGAGCGGGATTGGTGGACGCGCACATAGAGTTTGGCGGTGGACGCAGGTTTTCACTTTTGCCCGGGGCACTTGTAGAAGTAGAATCGACCGTTTTTTAGTTCGGGGAGGGGCGTGTGGGAAGGCACCAAGAGTGGTAGAGGTTGATTTCTCAGACCACAAGATGGTGCTGGTCGAGCTGGGGGGAGGGGGGATTCACGGATTGGGGAAAGGATTGTGGCATTTAAATCAGAAATGGTTGAGGGAGGGGGTGTTGTACCTGGAGTTTCTGGTAGACCAGGTATCCATTCAGGGTGTCTTCCCTTCCCTAGGGGACTGGTGGGAAGTTTTGAAACACCGCACCAGGGGGTTCTTTCTCCGTCAGGCGAGGAGGCAGGGGAGGGAGGTCACCCGGCTAGGAACTGCTCTGAGGAAGCGAAGGGACAATTTGATTTCCAGGGGAGGGAGGAGGGAGGACATTGAGGCCTTGCAGCAGGAGGTGGAATGGGTACAATACAATCGGTACACTTCCCTCGTCTATGAGCGGGACTTCGGGAAGCTGCTCAGCCCGAACCAGTATGACTGCTGTAAGGAAAGAAGGGAGAGGATGGTGGTAGAGGGGTTAAGGGATGAGGGGGGGTATGCTCCAGCAGTCTAAGGAAGATATCTTGCAGGTGGTAGGGACCCACTTTGCGCGGGTCTTTCTGGACCAAAAGTTGGGGGAGGAGGCCATGGCGAGGTACAATGAGGAAACCCCAGGTGTGGGTAAGGGGGGGCCTCATCTTCGGGCCTTGCTGCGGCCGTGGACGCTGCGGGAGGTACAGGAGGCCATCGGGGCCTTGCGGCGCAGGACGGCGCCGGGGCCAGACGGACTCCCAGCAGAGTCCTACCAGCGGTTTAGGGATCAGTTGGCGCTGGTCTTGTTGGCAATCTGGGAGGCGGCACGAACAGGGGGATCCGTGCCTTAGTCGATGGGGGCATCAGCTTTGGTCCTCCTTAGCAAAGGCAAGGACCCCAGGATGTGGCAAATTGGCGGCCGATTGCACTTCTGAACACCGACCGGAAGATCTTCGCTCACATGCTCCTTGCCCGCATGAGGAAGATCTCCGGGGAAGTGCTGGCAGCCCCGTAGGGGTGTGGGGTCCCGGGAAGGGGGGTGCTGGAGGCAGTGGCCTGGGTGAGGGAGGGCCTGGAACGTAGTCGGGTGGGAGAGGGCAGGCTGGTCGTGGCCTTGGACCAGGACAAGGCTTTCGACCGAGTGCAGTGGGGCTTTTTATGGAAGGTCCTAGACCACTATGTATTCCCGGGGGAATGGATCGCGCAACTTCAGTTATTGTATGCAGGGGTGCAATTCTATCTCCTGGTGAATGGATGGAGGGGGGCGGAGGTGGGGATCTCGGCAGGGGTGCAGCAGGGGTGCCCGTTGAGCCCCCTGCTGTACGCTTTCGCCATTGATCCCCTAGTGAGGAGGCTGGAAGGGGGGGGGGGAGGACGGGCTCAGAGGGGTGGAGGTAGGCAAAGGGAATGTGTTGCGAGTCATCGCCTATGCGAACGATGTCACCGTCTGGGTGGCGGATCGCAGGGAGGGGACGAGGCTGCAGGAGACCCTTGCAGCATACTCCCAGGCTTCAGGGTCTCGGGTAAACCTGGGCAAGAGCACCAGCTTGTGGGTGGGGGCGGAGGGACGGCGGTTTAATTTAGGTGGTGGGTTCCCGGATGGGATAGAGAAAATGAGGGTTTTGGGAGTGTATTTTGGGGGAGGGGATTATGGGCGGGAGAATTGGGAACAAAGGATAGCGGAGGCGAGGGAGAAGGTGGACCGCTGGAAGGGGTGGCGGATGCCCATGGAGGACCGGGTCTGGTTGCTGAAGAGCCAGGTGGTCCCCATGTTCCTCTTCCTGAGCTACATCTGTCTCCTGCCAGAACGCTGCTTCACGGCAATTTACAGCGTGTTCTTTCAACTCCTGTGGGGGAACAGGATGAACCTAGTTAGACGTAATATTACTTACCGGTCGCGGAAGGAAGGGGGGGGTGGGAATGGTAAACCCAGTCTTGCTATTCTCCTCCCTCTTCATCCAGTTTAACCTGGGGCGGGCGGGGGGTCTGGATGCCCTAGGATGGGTAGACAGTGTTGTCCAGTGGTGGGAGGGATTTTGGGTTCCTTGGTTGGGGGGAGGTAGGGTGGGACGGTTGCGGAAAGGTTTCCCAGAGGGGGTAGGCTACTACAAATCCTTGGTAAAGCTGGTTCGACTGTGGGACATTACATGGGAGGAAGTTAGGGCAGGGCAGAGGGAGATCTGGGTGGAGCGGGTTCGCTCCCAACGCTTCTCCTCTCCCCTGGCTCTTAGGGATGCTCCGGAGCCCGTGCTGAGGCAGGGCCTGCGTTTTATTTCGTCCAAATGCATCCCCCACAAGTACAGGGACATTGCCTGGCTGTCCCTACATGGCAGGTTGTATGTTAGGGCAAACCTTCGGTGTAGGAACCAGCAGGACCGAGACTGCCCGAGGGGGGAGTGTGCTGGCCGGCTGGAGACCATGGACCACTTCCTGAAGGCGTGTCCATTCTCCGTAGCGGTTTGCCGGAGAGTGGCTGCCTTGCTGGCCATCCCTAGCTTCACGTCCTACACCTATGCAGACTGGGTGTATGGGAGGCAGGGGGAGACGGGGCGGCTAGAGCCAGGTACCGCCTTTCTAATCTTAGTTATCAGATACTGCCTATGGATGGCTCGCTGCGGGGTTTCCCTGGGTCAGGAGTGCAGGTCTGCTGAGCAGGTCTCCTGGGACGTTGTCCGAGCTGTCCAGGAAGTGGCCCGATGGGAACAGGTGGAGGTGGGGGTAAAGACCTTTGGGGTTTGGTGGAAGCATGTACGCTTGAAGTTGAGTTGAATGTTTGGGGGGGGGGATTGGGGGGGGGACGGTTTTTTGTGTAAATTTTGCATTTTTGTATAAAAGTATAGAGGGGCTGGCTTTATAACTGCACAATGTAATGTATTGAAATTTGATTTTCCGCTTTCATTTAATAAAGGAATTCTCCAGTCTGCCCAACAAGATAAACTCATATGTGCTACTTTACCTTGATCTGTATCTGCCATTTTCAGGGCACAGACCATTTAATGACTAAAGAGAGTTCCCAGAAGGTCTTTTTTTGTAAACGTGGGCTAAAAATACCCTATTTTTGGCGTTTTTGAAAAAGTCATCAGCTTTACACTCAATTTGTGAACTAATGGAAAATATTAGGAGAATGAAATTTTATATTTGAAAACCTTGTGTTAAGTTGTTGTGTGCAAAGTTTCACGTTTATCACACCTTTAATTCCAGAGATATAAAAAGTCAAACTTTACAATTTTTTCAGGCCGCAAATTTTTTGGACCAAGTTTGCTCCAAGTTTTCTTCATGGAAATCGCTCATGAAGATTTATTATATTGTTTAATAGAGCGCAAAACGTTGTACAAGATGGCCAAGTTTTGTTTCTCTCAACAAAAAATATTGCCGAAGATACAGTGTCTCAAAGTTGCTGAAATCTCAGGGTCACACCATAGAAGGCTGCAGTATGGGGTCAAACAGATTACTATATCTCAGCAAGTATTGCATCGGCGAACGTAAAACTTTACCAATGTTCACTGGGGACATGTATGAATGTCCACAGAAAATTTCATCGAAATCCGTGATGGTCGAGCAGGGCACTTCTCTGAAATCAGACCACTTGACATGGAATGACCCAGATGGAGTTTGATAGGAAAGGTCACTATATGCAGAAACTTTCCAAATTTAAGCAATTTTATATATATTTTATTTGTTTTTTAAACAAATTATTACCATAAATCTACTATACCAACTAGAGTGTTGCACAGCGAAAGAAATGTCACCCATCCACACTGGAATCTAACCCATACCCCCTAAGATCCATTCCATCCCCACCCATCCTCGCAGGTGTCGACACTCAATGGAGAAAGGTAGACAGTAGGATTCCACAGAGGTCCGTGTTGGGACCGCTGCTTTTTAACATATTTATAAATGATCTAGATATGGGACTAACTAGTGAGTTAATTTGCCAACGACACAAAGTTATTCAAAGTTGTTAAATCACAAGAGAATTGTGAAAAATTGCAAGATGACCTTACGAGACTGGGAGACTGGGCATCCAAATGGCAGATGTTTAATGTGAGCAACTGCAAAGTGATGCATGTGGGAAAGAGGAACCCGAACTACAGCTATATGATACAAGGTTCTGCGTTATGAGTCACTGACCATGAAAAGGATCTAGGAGTCATCGTTGATGATACTTTGAAACCCTCTGCTCTGTATGCTACAACAGCAAAGAAAGCAAATAGAACGTTAGGTATTAGGAAAGGAATGACATCAACGAGGTCACATTTCTTGACCAAAACAAAAAAAATGTAATATGTGGATCTCGTCCATGAAAGAATATGATGAGCAAAGGTTGAACCGTAAACACGGGTCTCCCTGAACTTAGCCATATATATGTAAGCTACTGTTGTAGCCACTGTCTCTCCCATAGCAACTCCTTTTGTAAAAATACTTCTTCCCAAACGTAACATAATTCTTTTTAATGACAAAGATAAGTACCATGCTTGGTAAAATCACTGCAGTAAGTAACTCTAGAATCTGACCAACCTATACGTCTCAATTGCACTACTCCTCTAAAATGCATCTCAAGGTTTTCGATTGTAATGCTTTTGGTGCCTGCTTATAATTGATCTTAAGTGCATAGCTTTTAGTGCCTGCTTATAATTGTTTCTAAGTGCATAGCTTTTAGTGCCTGCTTACAATTGTTTCTAAGTGCATCGCATTACAAATGTTTAACTACATTTAATTATGTATGCCAATATAAACGTATCAACTGTTTCGCTACCGTGAAACACATGCCAAAACCTACCTGCCTACTTCCAAACATTCTCGAAAGCTTACCTTTTAAATGTTCTAAAAATGACCTACCAAACCATATAACACCACCATAAAGAGACACGAACTATTACCCACTATATAAATTGAAATACATACTGCAGACCTCAGAACAGCCAAAATGAACACCAACACACTGATTATGATAATTTACTTCCTCCCCCTAATATATCACGCATGGACTATCCCAAATACACACATCAATCTACCCACAACATACGCACCCCATATACAATTTACGTATAACCCACCAGAACAAAACAACAACAAACAACTAAAAGGAAAAACAAATATATACAGAACTAACCACCAGAAAGGGAAAAAAGGACATATCAAAACTAGAAATCAGAAAAGCAGACAACTTATACAAATTAAAACATCTACGTCCCAAATTGAGCCCTACCATTCAATCCAAATGGGATACGTAAATGCTAAATCAGTAGCAACCAAAACAGAAAACATAACAGACTGGATTACTGCAGACAACCTTGACCTCCTATTTATCACAGAAACCTGGGTTCACAACCTTCAAGACCCTATAATCTTAGAACTGTGTCCACCAGGATACAGAATCATACACTGGACAAGAAACGGAAAAAGAGGAGGAGGAATAGCCATAATATACAAATCTGAATTCAACATCACAAACACAGCTAAATCCATACTACCACAACTTGAAATCGCTTCCATAAGAATAAGTCACCCAAACTTACAGGAACACCTTAACGCAGTTATACTCTACAGACCTCCAGGAAATTGGCGAGATAGCCAAACACACCTCATGGACTTTATCTTGAACACCTGTATCTCTTCCTCTAACCTTATCATAATTGGAGATAGCAACTTACACCTGGAAGATCTTACCACAACAAGTACCCAAGACTGCAAAGAATTCCTACAGCTCTGGGACCTACAAGAACCAAATACGCAACCGACACACGAAAAAGGACACACATTAGACATCATAACACATAAATTCGACCACAACAATAACATTATATTAACTAACACTAATTGGTCACCCGTACCATGGTCAGACCATTACATATCAAACATCACCCTCAAATAGAGAAGGAAAGACCTACCTAACAAACAAATACGAAAAACCTACACCACAAGAGGGAAAATAGACCCAGCTGAATTTTGGCAACAGATCTACATGTCAGGTTCTCAGGTTCAGAGCCCGTGGGGCTGGGCTCTGGAGCAAACGTGAGCCCTTGGGCTGCTGACGAGGAGCGACAGCAGCAGGCAAAACCCACCAACCAACACTGGGTAAGCACACTGGCAGGGACTGCAGGCACTGCCCAGCGAACCGGAACACATGGACTGGAATCCCCCGGACTGGAGGACCCAGGACTGGAACACTGGACTGCAATCCCCCGGACTGGAACACACACCGGACCGGAACACACTGGACTGGAGCACACCAGACTGGAACACACACCGGACCGGAACACACTGGACTGGAGCACACCAGACTGGAACACACACCGGACCGGAACACACTGGACTGGAGCACACTGGACTGGTCCCCCGGACTGGAACACGGGACTGGAGCACACTGGACTGGTCCACACAGCTTCACCTGCACTTACCTACTAAGCCCCCCAAGAGTTGAGCTCATGGGTTTGAGTAGCCGGCAAGACTTACTGGACGACACAGGGACCAGGACTAGAACCAGCTGTAACTGAAGTGCACCTAACTCCTAAATTGACAAAAAGTGTTCCTAAGCCCAGCACCAACAGAAAAGCTCCTAGGCCCTCCACTAACAGCAGTGCTCCCAACAGAAACTAACAGGGGTGCCCCTACGCCCTACACTAACAGAAGTGCAGGGAAACCACAAGGGAAAAGGAAGGGAAGACAAATGCCAGACCTAACACTGGTACTTCCTAAGCACCAAGCTGCAGCAGCTAAACATGGGTTCTCACCCTGGTGCTTCCTAAGCACCCAGCTACAGCAGCTAAACACAGGTCATGAGGAAAAGCGGGGCAAACACAAGGAAACAAGCAGGAAAGCCAAATACCCCAACAACAAAAGGTGCTTCCTAAACACTTACTAACAAGGGTGCTCCCAGCACCAAACTCCAGCACTGCACTAACAGCAGTGCTACACACCGTAGCAAAAGGGAAAGCAGAGGAGCCAAAGGGAAAGACAGGGAAGTCAAACACACACGTCACAAGTGCACACTGACTGCACTAAACTAACCTGGACCTAAAGCAAGTAGCCAGAAGCAAACGTTGCGAAGGCACTGAAGGAAAGAACCCACTTCCTTATCAAGGCCTTCCCTGATGATGTCACACTCCCTAGACCCAGGCAACAGCACACTAACCCAGAGAGCAACTGAAAACCATAGAGGCCCAACCCACACCCATGCAACACCGTGAAACACTTGAAGCCAGTACACCCAAAGAGAGTTAGAGCAACTCAGACTACCCACACAGGTGCAGTATAGTGAAACAATTAGAGCCCTGCTGCTGGAAGCTGCCAGCACAGAGAGACAGAGCCAGATCAGAAAGGACAGACAAAGAAACAGAAGCCAGCTAAGAAGCTGACCCCCAGGAAAGAGGTAAGTTTGAGAGGGGTTCAGACCCCAATCATAACACTACACTGACGGATGGACAACAAAAGCAGATACAACTACTACTACTTAGCATTTCTATAGCGCTGCCAGGGTTACGCAGCGCTGTACAGATGCAAACTGATACTAGACAACATCGCCCCAATTCAAACCAGAACCTCGCACAGGAAAAACTCAACACCATGGTTCAATGAAGAACTGAAAAAACTCAAAACACAAGTTAGGAAACTAGAACGCACGTGGAACAAAAAAAAAAAAAAAGATGATCCCACCCTTAACGCTTGGAAACTACTCCGAAGGAAATACAAATATGCCATAAGACAAACCAAAAGACAATACTTCAAAACTGAAATCGGACCAAACTACAAAGACACACACAAACTCTTCCAACTCGTGAATAAACTATTAGACACAACTCCAGTCACCAACAACAACAAAGACACTCCAGGAGCCGACGACCTGGCGAAATACTTCAACGAGAAAATCATAAAACTACGACTCAAAATACCAGCCAGCCCAATCGAATATACTACACTACTAGAATGCCTAGACCCAGAACCAGGAATCCACCCAGCAGACAGGATCTGGACTGAATTCACTATACTACCAGAAGATCCTATCTCACAGACACTTAAAAGATTCGCCAAATCTCGCTGTAAATTAGATATATGCCCAAACAACCTCAAGAAGTCGGCCCCCCAACAATTTATAATGGACCTAACAAACCATGTGAATTTCATGCTACAAAATGGACTCTTCCCAAAGGAGAAAGGAAATATTCTACTCACCCCTATACCTAAAGATGCAAAGAAAAATACTAATGAACTAACAAACTACAGACCAGTAGCATCCATTCCCCTACTCACCAAAATAACTGAAGGCATGGTGACCAAACAACTCACAGAATACCTAAACAAATTTTCGATACTGCACAATTCCCAATCAGGATTCCGCTCTAATCACAGTACGGAAACCGTACTAGTCACGCTTATGACCAAACTCTAACAATTGATAGCAAACGGCAACAACATACTACTGTTACAATTTGACATGTCAAGCGCTTTCGATATGGTTGACCATGGAATTTATTACACATCCTCGAATACTTCGGAATCGGAGGTAACGTTCTCAGATGGTTCAAGGGTTTCCTAACCACCCGCTCATATCAAGTGACATCAAACTCGACTACATCAGCCACATGGGCACCTGAATGCGGAGTTCCACAAGGATCCCCCCCCCTCTCACCGACCATATTCAACCTAATGATGACACCCTTGGCTAAGCTACTATCGAATCAGAATCTAAACCCATATATATATGCCGATGATGTAACATCTATATCCCATTCAAACGCGATCTAAGAGAAATTTCCGACGAAATCAACCAAAGCTTACACGTAATGAACTCCTGGGCAGATGCATTTCGACTGAAACTAAATGCTGAAAAAACCCAATGCCTAGTTCTCACCTCGCAATACAACAAAAAGGAATTCACCACCATCAACACACCTAATCTAAGTCTACCAGTCTCAGACACCCTAAAATTCCTTGGAGTCACCATTGATCGACATCTAACACTTGAGAATCATGCAAAAAAACATAACTAAAGATGTTCCACTCAATGTGGAAGCTAAAAAGAGTCAGACCATTTTTCCCAAAGTATGTCTTCCGCTACCTGGTACAATCACTGGTACTTAGTCATCTGGACTATTGCAACTCACTCTACGCCGGCTGCAAAGAGCAAATACTCAAAAAAAAACTCCACACAGCCCAGAACACGGCAGCCAGACTTATATTGGTCAGACCAAAATACGAAAGCACAACACCCCTTCGCGAAAAACTACACTGGCTCCCACTCAAAGAACGCATCACGTTCAAACTCTGTACCTTGGTCCATAAAATCATCCATGGTGACGCCCCAGCCTACATGTCAGACCTAATAGACCTACCACCCAGAAATGCAAAAATGTCCTCTCGCATATTCCTCAACCTTCATCCTCCCAAATGTAAAGGCTTGAAATACAAATCAATGCATGCATCAACCTTTTCATATACAAGCACACAGCTCTGGAACACACTGCCAGGTAACCTGAAAACGGTCTACGAAATTACCAATTTCCGCAAACTCCTGAAAACTTATCTCTTCGACAAAATATATCATAAAGAACAACACGCGTAACTCTACATTCTTTAAGATATCTAGGAACGTTCTCTGTCTTTTGCTTTCATATTATCATGTACCTAATGTCTATGACTTTAATACTATCATGTATCTCACCATCATACACCCAAAACTTCTGCCAACACAAATGTATACTCTTTTCTATTTCCAGTACTATGTATTTCACCATCATGCACCTAATACTTGCTGTAAAACCAAATGTATATTCCTTTCTATTTCCAGTTTCCACGATGAATTGTAAGCCACATTGAGCCTGCAAAAAGGTGGGATAATGTGGGATACAAATGCAATAAATAAATAAATAAGTGTGTACTTGCTCACAACCCTCTGTTTCCTTCCAATCTTGAATCGACAACAACAGAACAAAAAACCCTAGCACAGGTCAAGCAAGTAAGCAAAACACATCGAAGGTGACAACAGATAATGTCAACACAAAATGTCAAAGTTTTACTCAAAAGATTTAATGGACTTGACACAAAGCCCAAAAAGGCATGCCTCATGTGGTTTTTTGGATGGTATTCACTATTTAACCAAGTGTTCCAAGCCTCAGTCTGATGTTATGGCTGCCTCTCTGGGCATTCAAAGCCTCATTCTGGCGCTCCAACTGCTTCTCTCCGTACATTCCAAGCCTGATTCTGGAGTCACCGTAGATTTTGACTACACTCCCGCCAAACCATGGTAACTTCTTCCATTCCCACAGGAATCCCACAGCAACTTCTTCCATCCCTGTGGGAATCCCGTGGAACTTCTTCCATACCTGAGGGATTCCTGCAATCCCCGTAACTTTCTAATACCAACACACCGCAGTGGTTGAAAAACCGGGTTAATCAGGTAACCACTATTTTGATTTTCTGGGTTGCCATGCTTCCTCTTTTAGTATTCCTCCTTCAAAACTTAATCCATTTAAAATGTTATTTCAATAGAAAGTAATAAAATCTAATTAAATGAAGATATTTAAAAAAAACAAAACGGTAAGGGACTCGAAATTTCACAAGCATTTGTTGGATAGGTGGGAGGATTATGTTTACCATAATGGAGCTCAAGCAGATCAGCCTGCTTTATTCTGGGAAACGGCAAAGGCCGTACTGCGTGGGGATATCATATCGTATTCAGCGAACAAACGGAGGATGAGGGACAGAGAAATTGTCCGTCTGGGAGTTCTGGTTCAGAGGCTGCGGAGAGAATATGGACGCTCGCCTACAGTTGCACGCAGGGCGGCTTTGTTGGAGGCACAGAAAGAGCTTAATGAATTGTTCCACCAAAGGGCGGTCAAGACCCAGTTATATTATAAATATCACCTTTTTCAACATGGTAATAAGGCTGGCTAGGATGCTTCGTAGAAAGGGAGGTATTCAACGTGTTGTACAGTTGAGAGCTAAAGATGGGAGGATGATGAGAGAGGCTAGGGATATCGCGGACACTTTTGGTCAGTTTTATGAAGCGCTGTATGCCTCTGACCAGGATGTTGTGTTAGACAGTACTATGTATTTGGATAATTTGGTTTTACCCCATCTCTCAGATTGACAGAGGAAGAGTCTGAATGCACCGTTTACAGAGGGGGACCTGAGGTTAGCTTTACAGCAGAGTGCTTCACATAAAGCTCCTGGACCTGACGGCTACAGGGTAGAGTTCTATAAACAGTATTTTGAGCAGGTTAAGATGCCGTTACTGACCCTGTTTAACTCGATGGTGACTACGCAGATACTCCCTGGTATGTTTCAGGAGGCCCAAATTGTTGTGATACCTAAGGAGGGAAAAAACGTGGAGGAGCCCGAATCTTACAGACCCATCTCGTTGATAAATGTGGACGCGAAGCTATATGCCAAAGTCTTGGCAAACAGATTAGCACTAGTCTTACCATCCCTGGTTGAGGAGTCCCAGGTGGGTTTTGTGAGGGGCCAGACAGCTGTGAAAAATGTTCGATCTATCTTGACCTCTCTGCAGGTGGTGGCCCGGGAACGCCTGACTTCGCTTTTAGTAAGCTTTGATGCGGAAAAGGCGTTTGACCGGGTCAGGTGGTCATATTTGTTCTCCGTCTTAAGATATTATGGTTTTGAGGGCTTTTTCTTAGAGGCTATTAAGGTTTTATACTCGGAGCCGAGGGCCTATGTATGGGTAAATGGAGAACGCTCGGGATCCTTTCGGATTTATAGAGGGACGAGACAGGGGTGTCCCCTCTCCCCTCTTTTGTTTATCTTATCCTTGGATCCTCTTATCCGGGAAATCATACAGCACCCAGAGATCAAGGGCGTGCGGGTTGGAGATCTGGAATTCTTGCTCTCCGCTTTTGCAGATGATTTGCTCGTGCATCTTACGGAGCCAAACACTTCTTTAACAGCTCTCTTAGAGCTCTTCAATGAATTTGGAGATTTTGCGGGGTTCCGTCTCAATTATAGCAAATCCTTGGCCTTGGCTTCTGGGGAGGGAGTACGGCAGGACTGGGGTGAGGAATTTCCTCTTCGATGGGCTCAGAGATCTTATAAATACCTGGGTTTGCATATATCGATGAAAGTCTCCGAGTTGTATCATCTAAATGTGGCAAGATTGGTGAGGGCCACAGCGGAGAGACTGCGCACTTGGCAGTCGCTGCCGTTGTCGCTTACGGGACTGATTCAGTTGTTCAGAATGGTTGAATTCCCTAGATGGCTGTATCTGTTACATATGCTACCCATTTACTTGACCACAAGAGACCTGATTCTGTTGAAGAGGGCGATTAGACGTTTCTGTTGGGGAAGCAGAAAGGCTAAATTGCCGCTGCACATTTTACAGGGGACATGGAGAGAGGGAGGCCTGAGACTACCAGATTTGCAAAGGTATAATTGGGCTTGTCTTTTGCGTCATCTTGGAGATTGGTTCTTGGCGCAGGATGATTATACCTGGAGACGTTTGGAAAATCAATATTACACACCTTGCCATTTTCATTTTCTTTTACAGGTTCCCATCAGGTCTCTTCCAGTTGATTTGCATACCAATATATTAGTGACCCCTATGCGAAATCTCTGGAGAGATATGATGCGGATGTTTGGTTTGAGTCGGTGTACTTTGGATCTTCTGCCTATCCAGGGAAATTTGTTGATTCGACCTGGTTCGGAGAATGGGGTTTTTCGGCTATGGGCACGACATGGGATAACCAGGCTGGAGCATGTGTTGAACCAGCAGGGTTTAATGTTGAATTTGGGGGCATTGGGGTTAGGTTATGATATGGGAGGAATATTTGCCCATGCCCAGTTGAAACATTACGTAGATTCCTTAGAAAGAGAGGCCTTGGGTTCTGGGCATTGTCGCCTTTTGCAGCAATTTTTTCACTCCGTACAGAGGGAGCGTCTTTCTATCTCTGGGTTACATAAAGCGCTAGGGGGGTCTCTAACGCCCAAAGATCGAGAGCGTATACATCAGCGGTGGGCAGGGGACTTGGAGCGGCTGAATATTACCCTAGACTTCGATGCTTTGACAACCAGGATACCAAGCTTGACGGGCAACGCAGGACTTAGAGAATGCCAATATCGTATTCTGCATAGGGCCTATTTAACAAAGGTCCAGATATTTAGAATGGGAGGGATATCCACGCCCTTGTGTGGGAAGGCTCCGGGATCTCTTTTTCATTGTTTGTGGAGTTGTTATAAGGCAAGACATTTTTGGGATTCCATTGTTCAGTATCTGGCAGATCTTTTGAATTTGAGAGTCATGTGCTCCACCACGGGAACTTTGTTGGATAAATATGAGGCTTTCCTTCTACAAAGTGGTTCAGCCCGCCAATTGGTTCGGAAGGCCTGTTTGATTGGCAAGAGACTAATATTGAGCCAATGGGTAGGGGAGACCCCCCCCCCCCCCCCCCAGATTTCTGGCACTGGAGAAACAGATTACATGAGTTCATGTTGTTTGAAAGGAGGGGTATAGGCAGCTCCCCTGGGCGGCGGAGGTGGTTTCTAGACATCTGGGGGCCGTATATCCAAGGTCTGTCTCCTAAGGGACGGAGTTTAGTGGTGAATTCGCTTTAGGCGTACAATGTGACGAGGCTATCCATGTGGATAGGAAGTGGGAGTCTGGATATCTCTTAGCAGGGGAAGGAGGGAGGGAGAGGGGGGAGGATTTCCAGTGTTTGTTTTACTGTTATAACTTTCCAAAAACTTATTGTCCACTATAAGGTTTAGAGGGGAAGGCGGGGTTTGGATGTGGGGGGGGGGGGGGGGGGGGGGGGGATACACAGCTAAGTTACTAGTTTGATGTTGACAGAGCTACGATGGAGGGGGAACAAACAATAAAGTGTTGGTGATAATGCTGTCAGTTCTTTGCGATGTGACTGTGTTAACTAAAATGGTATAAGACAAGTTGCTGTCGCGTGCTCGAGGACCTTGGCATACTGTCAGGCTTCTTCCCCGGGAGCACTGGTTTCGTGAGTCCTTGGGCCACTACCGTGGAGCGGCAGTGGCAGGCAAGATCACCTTCAAGGTAGAGATGAGACAAGACTGGACCGGAACCCCGGACTGGAGTTCTACACAGGAATACACGGAACTGGAACGCACCGGACGGGTGTGCAATGGAGTGGAGCCCGCTGGACTTGAACACACTGGAGTGGCCCCACTGGACTGGAACATACAGGAGTGAAACCCGCTGGACTGGAACACACTGGAGCGGAACCCACGAGACCGGAACCCGCTGGACTGGAACACACTGGACCTAGGCTTAGCCGCCTTTCCCCGAGGGTTAAGCCCCCAGGTTCGGGCAGCCGGCAAGACTTACAGGAAAGACCGGAACTGGAACTTGCAATCAGGAACAGCAGGAATCAGGATCCAGAAGTGCCCCCAGGCACCTAGGCGAAAGCAAGGCAGACAGGCGGAGAATGTCCAGGTTCCGGCAGCAGGCAGGTTCAAAGCAATGGTCAGGTCAAGGAACAAGACTATGGCTGGAGCCTCAGTATCAAGGAGTACTGGCAACAGATTGAACAAGGGCTGAAGCTCCAAAAGCAAAAGAAAACACACACGGAAAACCAGCAGGCTAAACACAAGAAGACTAGTCAACTGTACATAAGCTAGTAGGAAAGCTATGCCCAAGCAAACCAGTCATACACAAGAAACATACACTAACCAAACACAGGAAAGCTGTACACAGGCTGACAATGCAAAGCTGTGCCCAAGCTAATAAGTCATACACTGGAAACATACACAGAGCAAACTCAGGAGAACTAGTAAAGCTGTACACAAGCTAACAAACAAAGCTGTGCCCAAGCTAACAAGTCAAACACCAGAAACATACACAGAGCAAACAATGTAGCAGTATACAGAGCACTCTACATACCAGGGCCCTTAGACGAAATGCAAAGGCAAGGGCTGCAGTCTCTAAGTGATTAATAAAGCCCTTCAACACCAGAGGCACAGCTGCAGCAATCACCTTGCATCCAAACAGAGGCTTGACACTCAGAGAAGTCAGCCCACAGGAAGAACAAGCGGGAGCCATCTTGGATACTGGCATAGCCCACACAGGTGAGGTTCAGTAGGGCAATCAGCACACAGAGCCAGAGAGAAACTAAGACAGACACAACACAGAGACAAGCAGAAGCCAGCACAGCCACTGACTCCCAGAAACAGGGTAAGTATGAGGGTGGGCACGGCCACAGACGTGACAGTTGCTTGGTTGTATTGTATTTATAATATCATCAATAAAAATTGTTGAAACATAAAAAAAAACAAAACAATGGATTCACTCAAGATTAGTAGAATAAAAAGCTTCAAAAAATGAGTAATTACCTTCCTATTTCCAATCTTTTTTCACCTAAGTTAACAAAGATTTTTTTTTTTTTTAGCAACTTATAACATGAGGAGAATCTTAACTTTCTGCACACTAGACAATTGGGTTTTCAACCTCATTACAGCACCGAATCTATTTTTATTGCATTAATGAATGATCTTCACGTAGCATTTCATTGTGTACAGACTGCCAAGGTCTTTGGATCTCAGTGGCATTTGACTTAGTTAACTACATTACCTTATCATCAAGAATGAAGTCTCCTGGAATTTTAGGGACAGTCCTCTCCTGGTTTACTTCTTTCCTTCAAGGTAAAACATTTGAAGTTCCATGCTCCTTTTCGACATCTTCACGATTTACACTTTCATATGGGGTACGTCAGGGTTTAGATCATTATTCAATTTATTTTTTTTAAAAGTCTGCTCACTTTGTTTATTCAAGACCAAGGAATTTCTGCATTTTATTATGCCGACAATTTTTTTTTAAAATAGACTATGTGGTCCTTTTACTAAGGTGCACTAATGGATTTAGTACTAATAATTAGCATGTGCTAAATGATCCCATTATACTCCTATGGGCTTCTTATCATTTAGCACGTGCTAAATCTGTTAGTGCATCTTAATAAAAAGGATCCCTGTTGATCCCTTGAATATTAATCTCACTAACATTCAATCCTGCCTAGATTCTATCATCAAATGGTTATCTAAGAATCAGCTGACATTAAACCCATCTTGGACATTTGCTGCCTGGCTTACTCATATACCTCTCTCTCCCACACTCATATAGACTGTGAATAACACTCCCATTACTTTAGTATCTCAGTTCAAGTACTTAGATATTACAGATTGTAATTTAACTTCTGAAGCACAATCGCTGATCTTGCTAAAAATTGCTTTAGGTCACAGACAATTCCATTGTGTTTGTCCTTATCTGGATGAACATTCACAAAAAAAAAAAAAACCCACTTTACTCTATACTCTCATGACTGGATTACTGCAATATTGTAATACTGGACTTCCTTAGTACATAACATTTTGACTGTAGCTTTTTGGAAATGATTCACAGGATAATAGTGATCAAGGATTTTTTTTATCAAAGCATATAAACTCCTACCTGGTATCCACCGGGTCCAGTAGACTCTGTTGTGAACACTTTTTAATGGCTGGTTATAACGGATGTTAATACCATAGAAAGTAATTCAATAGTACAACATAGAAATTTGTCCAAAACTCTGACGTTGGCATTACAAGCATTGCAAGAAAACAATGCTATTGTAATTATAAGCAAGGTGGTGTGTAGTTTAAATATGAAGCGAAAACCATGCGGCAATTATCAGATCAGATATTTTATAGGCAGTTAGCAGAAGAGCCTACGGAACAATTCCAACATCAAGTATCTGAAATGTTATCAAAGGCTAATAATCAAGGGTTAATTTCCCAAAAAGAATATAAATATTTATAATCGCCAGTATCCGGTACTTCCTATAATTTATTTAATTCCAAAAATTAATTAATATTTGCAGAATCCACCAGGAAGACCCACAGTGTCTGGAAAAAATATTTGCACTATCATCTTCAACCATTTGTCACCCACATAGTTTCACTTGTTGAGATTCTTCAAATTTAATTTAGTATATGGGTGAGCAATTATTGCAAAGTAATCGATCAATACTAGTCACTTTGGATGCCCATGCTTTATACACAAATGTGCAACAGAAATCATGGCTGAATTTGTCACAAGATGCACAGATTACATTTATTTCTTATTTGGTCAAGGGATGTCACCTCTGTCATCATTTTTGTTATATTTGAATCAATGTGATCCTAATATATTGTTTACCTCACACATAGGGTTCGATGCTGTTAATTTTTTTAGATATTCATATGCAAATTGAACAAAGAAGATTATATCTGTAACAGTTCTTCATTTACCAGAGTTATCCAACAAAATTACAAGATAGTAAACCAGTTGGGCCGTTTTTACATTTGAAGAGATTATATAGCTCAGAGGACTTTCACAAACAAATATGCAAAAAAAATAAAGATACATAACTGTAGCAGGTATTCTCCGAGGGCAGCAGGCTGATTGTTCTCACTGATGGGTGACGTCCACGGCAGCCCCGAGACCGGAATCTTCCTAGATTCCTAAAGTTTGCTAGAGCCTTCGATCGCACGCGGGCGCCCGCACCGTGCATGCGTGGCCATCAGCTTCCCGCCCGTTACGCGAGAGCCCCGTCAGTTTGATAACAAAGCAAAGAAGGAAAGACAACTCCAAAGGGGAGGCGGGCGGGTATGTGAGAACAATCAGCCTGCTGTCCTCGGAGAATACCTGCTACAGGTATGTATCTTCATTTTCTCTGAGGACAAGCAGGCTGCTTGTTCTCACTGATGGGGTATCCCTAGCCCCCAGGCTCACTCAAAACAACAAAGACAGGTCAATTGGGCCTCGCAACGGCGAGGACATAACAAAGATTGACCTACGAAGAAAACATCTGACAGTGCAGCCTGGAACAGAACAAAAATGGGCCAGGGGGTGGAGTTGGATTCTAAACCCCGAACAGATTCTGCAGCACCGACTGCCCAAACCGACTGTTGCGTCGGCTATCCTGCTGAAGGCAGTAGTGAGATGTGAATGTGTGCACTGAAGACTACGTCGCAGCCTTGCAAATCTCTTCAATAGTGGCTGACTTCAAGTGGGCCATTGACGCTGCCATGGCTCGAACACTATGAGCCGTGACATGACACTCAAGAGTCAGCCCAGCTTGGGCATAAGTGAAGGAAATGCAATCTGCTAGTCAATTTGAAATGGTACGTTTCTCGACAGCAACTCCCCTTCTGTTGGGGTCGAAAGAAACAAACATTTGGGTGGACTGTCTGAAGGGGCTTGTCCGCTCCACATAGAAGGCCAATGCTCTCTTGCAGTCCAATGTATGCAACTGATGTGGGTGGGTATGAGGACGTGGAAAAAATGTTGGCAAGACAATTGACTGGTTCAGATGGAACTCTGACACCACCTTCAGCAAGAACTTAGGATGAGTGCGGAGGACTACTCTGTTATGGTGAAACTTGATATAAGGTGCATGGACTACTAGGGCTTGGAGCTCACTGACTCTACGAGCTGAAGTAACAGCCACCAAGAAAATGGCCTTCCAGGTCAAGTACTTCAGATGGCAGGAATTCAGTGGCTCAAAAGGACGCTTCATCAGCTGGGTGAGAATGACGTTGAGATCCCATGACACTGGTGGAGGTCAGACTGGGGGCTTTGACAAAAGCAAACCTTTCATGAAGCGAACAACTTAATGCCGTCCAGAGATAGGCTGACCTTTCTACACGTTGATGGTAAGCACTGATTGCACTAAGATGAACCCTTACAGAGTTGGTCTTGAGACCAGACTCTGATAAGTGTAGAAGGTATTCAAGCAGGTAGGACAAGAGAAGGGATCCAGGGCTCTGCTGTCACACCAGACGGCAAACCTCCTCCACTTGAAAGAATAACACTTTTTCATGGTATCTTTCCTGGAAGCAAGCAAGACTCGGGAGACACCCTCCGACAGACCTAAAGAGGCAACCTCTAACTTCTCAACATTCAGGCCATGAGAGCCAGAGACTGGAGGTTGGGATGTGGAAGCGACCCCTCGTTCTGGGTGATGAGGGTCGGAAAACACTCCAATCTCCATGGTTCTTCGGAGGACAACTCCAGAAGAAGAGGGAACCAGATCTGACGGGGCCAAAAAGGTGCAATCAGAATCATGGTTCCACGGTCTTGCTTGAGTTTCAGCAAAGTCTTCCCTACTAGAGGTAAGGGAAGATAAGCATACAGAAGGCCTGTCCCCCAATGTAGGAGAAAGGCATCTGACGCTAGTCTGCCGTGGGCCTGAAGTCTGGAACAGAACTGAGGGACTTTGTGATTGATCTGAGTGACAAAAAGATCCACCGAGGGGGTGCCCCACTCTCAGAAGACCTTGTGGACAATATCCATGTTCAGAGACCACTCGTGAGGTTGCATGATCCTGCTCAACCTGTTGGCCAGACTGTTTTTGACGCCTGCCAGATACGTAGCCTGGACAAACATGCCATGATGGTGAGCCCAAAGCCACATCTGGACGGCTTCCTGACACAGAGGGCGAGATCCGGTGCCCCCCTGCTTGTTGGTGTAATACATTACAACCTGATTGTCTGTCTGAATTGAAATGATTTGATTGGACAGCCAATCTCTGAAAGCCTTGAGAGCGTTCCAGATAGCTCGAAATTCCAGAAGGTTGCTCTGAAGATCCTTTTCCTGAAGGGACCAAGCTCCCTGAGTGTGAAGTCCATCTACATGGGCTCCCCACCCCAGGAGGGATGCATCCGTCTTCAGCACTTTTTGTGACTAAGGAATTTGGAATGGACGACCCAAGGTCAAATTGGATCGAATGGTCCACCACTGAAGGGATTTGCAAAACTCAGTGGAGAGGTGGATTACATCCTCTAGATCCCCTGTGACTTGGCACCACTGGGAAGCTAGGGTCCATTGAGCTGATCTCATATGTAGGTGTGCCATGGGAGTCACATGAACTGTAGAAGCCATGTGTCCTAAAAGTCTCAACATCTGCCGAGCCATAATCTGTTGGGACGCTCGAGCCAAGGACACTAGGGTCAGAAGATTGTCTGCCCTTGCCTGGTGGAGATAAGCTCGAGATGTGTGTGTGTCCAACAGAGCTCCAATGAATTCCAATTTCTGTATCGGAACAAAGTAGGACTTGGGATAATTGATTACAAACCCCAGTAGCTCTAGCAGTCGAATAGTCATCCGTATGGACTGTAGAGCCCCTGCCTCCGAGGTGCTGTTCACCAGCCAATCGCTGAGATAAGGGAACACATGCACTCCCAGTCTGCGTAGCGATGCTGCGACAACTGCCAAGCACTTTGTGAAGACCCTGGGCGCAGATGCGAGACCAAAGGACAGTACACAGTACTGAAAATGCTGA
This sequence comes from Microcaecilia unicolor, assembly GCF_901765095.1. Classification (NCBI taxonomy): domain Eukaryota; kingdom Metazoa; phylum Chordata; class Amphibia; order Gymnophiona; family Siphonopidae; genus Microcaecilia; species Microcaecilia unicolor. Next base: position 566,305,782 of record NC_044032.1, on the reverse strand, counting down.
GTTTCCAAGCGAAATCAAAGATACCTCCTGTGAGCTGGAAGTATTGAAATGTGAGTATAGGCATCCTTTAACTCCAGAGAGCATAGCCAATCGTTTTCTTGAATCATGGGAAGAAGGGTGCCTAGGGAAACCATCCTGAACTTTTCTTGGAGAAGGAATTTGTTCAGGGCCCTTAGGTCTAGGATGGGACGCATCCCCCCTATTTTCTTTTGCACAAGGAAGTACCTGGAATAGAATCCCAGCCCTTCTTCCCCTGGTGGAACGGGCTCGACCGCATTGGCGCTGAGAAGGGCGGAGAGTTCCTCTGCAAGTACCTGCTTGTGCTGGAAGCTGTAAGACTGAGCTCCCGGTGGACAATTTGGAGGTTTTGAGGCCAAATTGAGGGTGTATCCTTGCCGGACTTTTTGGAGAACCCACTGATCGGAGGTTATGAGAGGCCACCTTTGGTGAAAAGCTTTCAACCTCCCTCCGACTGGCAGGTCGCTCGGCACTGACACTTGGATGTCGGCTATGCTCTGCTGGAGCCAGTCAAAAGCTCGTCCCTTGCTTTTGCTGGGGAGCCGAGGGGCTTTGCTGAGGCGCACGCTGCTGACGAGAGCGAGCGCGCTGGGGCTTAGCCTGGGCCGCAGGCTGTCAAGAAGGAGGATTGTACCTACGTTTGCCAGAAGAGTAGGGAACAGTCTTCCTTCCCCCAAAAAATCGTCTACCTGTAGAGGTAGAGGCTGAAGGCTGCCGGCGGGAGAACTTGTCGAATGCGGTGTCCTGCTGGTGGAGCTGCTCTACCACCTGTTCGACTTTCTCTCCAAAAATATTATCCGCACGGCAAGGTGAGTCCGCAATCCGCTGCTGGATTCTATTCTCCAGGTCGGAGGCACGCAGCCATGAGAGCCTGCGCATCACCACACCTTGAGCAGCGGCCCTGGACACAACATCAAAGGTGTCTTACACCCCTCTGGCCAGAAATTTTCTGCACGCCTTCAGCTGCCTGACCACCTCCTGAAAAGGCTTGGCTTGCTCAGGGGGGAGCGCATCAACCAAGCCCGCCAACTGCCGCACATTGTTCCGCATGTGTATGCTCGTGTAGAGCTGGTACGACTGAATTTTGGCCACGAGCATAGAGGAATGGTAGGCCTTCCTCCCAAAGGAGTCTAAGGTTCTAGAGTCTTTGCCCGGGGGCGCCGAAGCATGCTCTCTAGAACTCTTAGCCTTCTTTAGGGCCAGATCCACAACTCCAGAGTCATGAGGCAACTGACTGCGCATCAGCTCTGGGTCCCCATGGATCCGGTACTGGGACTCGATCTTCTTGGGAATGTGGGGATTAGTTAGAGGCTTGGTCCAGTTCGCCAGCAATGTCTTTTTTTAGGACATGGTGCATGGGTACAGTGGACGCTTCCTTAGGTGGAGAAGGATAGTCCAGGAGCTCAAACATTCAGCCCTGGGCTCGTCCTCCACAACCACCGGGAAGGGGATGGCCGTAGACATCTCCCGGACAAAGGAAGCAAAAGACAGACTCTCAGGAGGAGAAAGCTGTCTCTCAGGAGAGGGAGTGGGATCGGAAGGAAGACCTTCAGACTCCTCGTCAGAGAAATATCTGGGGGTCTTCTTCCTCTTCCCACGAGGCCTCACCCTCGGTGTCAGACACAAGTTCACGGACCTGTGTCTGCAACCTCGCCCGACTCGACTCTGTGGAGCCACGTCCACGATGGGGGCGTCGAGAGGTAGACTCCCTCGACCGCATCGGCGAAGCTCCCTCCGCCGACGTAGTCGGGGAGCCTTCCTGGGAGGCGACGGCAGCCGGTACCGCACGCGGCACCGACGCCGGAGACCTCACCTCGGGCGATGGGCCAGCCGGCGCCACGCTCAACGGTACCGGTGGCGCAAGCACCGCCGGTACCGGAGGGTTAGGGCGCAACAGCTCTCCCAGAATCTCTGGGAGAACGGCCCGGAGGCTCTCGTTCAGAGCGGCTGCAGGGAAAGGCATGGAGGTCGATGCAGGCGTCGACGTCAGAACCTGTTCCGGGCGTGGAGGCTGTTCTGGGCTGTCCAGAGTGGAGCGCATCGACACCTCCTAAACAGAGGGTGAGCGGTCCTCTCGGTGCCGATGCCTGCTGGGTGCCGACTCCCTCGGCGACCCAGAGCTCTCGGTGCCGACACGGGAAGGAGACCGATGACGATGCTTCTTCGACTTCTTGGAACGAAGCATGTCACCGGAGCTTCCCGGCACTGACGAGGACGTAGAATCCAGCCGTCGCTTCCTCGGGGCCGAAGCCGAAGGAGGGCGGTCTCGGGGGGGCTGTACCGCAGGAGCCCTCAGGGTAGGGGGAGACCCACCCGAAGGCTCACCGCCACTAGCAGGGGAATGGACAGCCCTCACCTGCACTCCAGACGAAGCACCACCGTCCGACGACATCAGCCGACGAGGTCCCGGTACCACCGACGTCGATGCAGCTGTCCGATGTCTCAGCGCCGATGCAGAGGGGCCGATGCCCTCGATGCACTCGCGCCGAGGATGAAGCTCTGGACGCTGAAGACGTCGATGCACTCGATACCCCCGGTGCCGATGCCGACTAAGAGCCCGAGAACAAACGTTCCACTGGGCCAATCTCGCTACCTGAGTCCGCTTTTGCAAAAGGGAACACAGACTACAGGCCTGCGGGCGGTGCCCAGCCCCCAAGCACTGAAGACACGACGCGTGCCTGTCAGTGAGCGAGATGACCCGGGCGCACTGGGTGCACTTCTTGAAGCCGCTGGGAGACTTCGATGTCATGGGCGGAAAAATCACGCCGGCGAGATCAAAAGTCGAAATGGCGGAAAAGGCACCGAAAAAACAAGGGGAAGAAAACTTCGACCCGAGGCCTAAAAGCGGCCTACCCCGACAACGAAAGAAAACTTACCGGGGCGAAAAAGCTGAAAATAGCGGAGGGAAAAAAGACCCAAGAGTCTTTTTCCACACAGAATGGTTTTTTTTTTTTTTTTTTTGTGAAACAATACGACGAACGCGCGAGGTCAACTTTGCGGGGCCCGACACGGCGAAAACACGACCGTACCGAGCGCGGACAAAAGAAGACCGACGAACACGAGCCGGTTCGGGCGGGAAGACGGCCGCGCATGCGCGGTGCGCATGGGCGCGCGAGGACTAGCAAAGGCCTTTGCTAGTGAAGTTTCCGATTGGAGAGGCTGCCGTGGACGTCACCCATCAGTGAGAACAAGCAGCCTGCTTGTCCTCGGAGAATAAATGCTTAACAGTCACATAAAACAAAACCTGTCTGTGCTATCCGCCCTCTGGCTAAGGTATTTTTACAGTTAGCATTTCAAGCTCAGTATAATATAGCATATCCAACACCACTTCCTACTCTAGACAAAATATTTCTAAACTAAAGAAAATCATGAAGTCCAAATATTTTTGCAATCCTCTGTCTCTCTCAGTGAAAGTTCACTTCATTTTCTTCCATGCATTCTCTGACTGTTGATATGATACGCTAAAGGTCCACTGCTTCTTTATTAACATGACTGGCAGCTTGATCCCCTTAGCTCACCATGTTTCAAGTATCAGGCAGTTCCCCATAAAGTCTTGGTCTCTAGTCTCAACTTGGCTGCATATTTCACCACCCAAACAGCGTCATTAGAAGACTAAACTACAAAGAAATAAAAACAAGCCCCACTATAATCCCCTACTTATTCCAATTGCTATCCTTTATTATACATTAAATATCAAAAATCACCCACGTGAATCTTTAAATTTCTCGCTCGGCTTGCACCAGCTTCAGAAATTCTCCGAGCAGGAACCCACCACTCTCCTGGGCCCCTGATGACTGTTACCTCAGCAGAAATGATGTTTATAAATAAGATGCCCGATATTTGTGCCCTTTCAACTGACTTATTTAAACTATTTAAACTATTGGGTTGTACTGTGTTCCACATAAACATTAACTTTTGTTCATTTCTCATTAATACAGAAGCAATATCGCCCCCATCTCTAATTTGATATGTCATAAACCTATGCATATTCACTGATGAAATCCTGAAAACCTGACCTGGTGAGGGCCGAGATTGGACACTTCATGAAGTCAAGCCAAATGGTAAGACCTTGTACTGATCGTGTAGAGCTCCACAGTGGAAGTTAAGAAATTTTCAGTGTGCACAGAGGATAGATATATAGGTATATGCCTCCTTGAGGTCTAGAAAGCAAAGCCAATCGTTCAGTTGTATCATGGGAAGTATCAACTCCAGGGATACCATGCAAAATATTTCATTGAGAAACTTGTTTAGGTCTCATAGATCAAGAATCGGATATACTCCTGTTTTTTTTTTTCAGAATGAGAAACTATCTGGAGTAGAACCCTAAGACTCCTGTCCGGCAGAGGAACTAGTTCTATTACATTCTGCCGGAAGAGTGCTGAAAGCTCCTCTCGAAGTAAACTCATATGGAGGGAACTGAAACAAGATTATCTTGGTAGATGATCGGGGGGGGGGGGGGGGGGGGGGGGGGGGGGGGAGGTCTTTTTTCACCAACACAGAGCGGTAGCTGTGGTGGAATGATACGTAGGACTCACTGGTCGAAGGTTATGACAGACCATCTTTTTGGACGAGAATAAGTCTCCATTCAATAGCTACGCCGTTTGGCACAGACAACTGTACTTTGGTAATGCTCTCTAAGGAGTCAAAAATTAGCTTGTTTAGATTGAGATGGCATCTGGGATTTTTTGTCCCTGCTGCTGTCTTGGACAGGATGTAGTCCCTTGAAGTGGAGGCGGCATAGGGATGTAACAACGCTTAGATATATAGTAGTTGGATTGTTGATAACCTCCTTGAAATCTTCTAGAAGAGAAAGAAGCAGTAGTAGTTTAAGCCCTAGATATAATCTTTATCATATCTGTAAGTTTTTTTAATTAGGTTGGCCACCTCCTCAACTTTGTCACCAAACAAGTTTTCTCTATGACAAAGTACATCTTCTAGATGCTCCTGGACAGCAGATTCAAGGTCAGAGACTTTGAGCCAGGATAATCTGTGCATTGTTACTGCTAATGCAGAGATACTTGAGAAGACACCAAAGACCTATCTCACAAGATATTTACAACAGTTAAAATGTTTTCTGTGAAGTTTTTGGAATTCCTCTTTTTTGTCAGAGGGAAGGAATTCTGAAAGGACAGAGTACTCAGTATTAGAGAATTTAAGTAAATGGTAGAATAAAATTGATAACCTAAAATGTGAATGGTTAGCATTGATGCATGAAAATTGTTTCTGCCATAAGAATCTAATGTTCTTGCTTCTCAGCCTGGAGGAGCAGAAGTGTAAGATCTTGCATTGCGAGTGCCTTTTAAAGCAGACTCTACCACTAAAGAATGATGCAGTAGTTGTGTTTTCTCTAACCCACTATACACTGTGTCAATTTTCTTTGGGGGGCAATCTGAACTGTCAGAGGTGTCTCCCAGTTTAAGTACTTTTCATAACAGAATGGAGAATAAATTCCCTCTCTTGGTGGGGAGTCAATCTACAAAAAATTTTAACAAGGTTCTTCCTCTGTTTCTAGTTTAAAAGATATAGCATGAGCCGGGCTTCCGGTGACGTCACTGTCCTCGATGGAGGCTTGATCCCGTTGCTCCCGACCAGCCCAGCTAATATAGCAAACTTTAGCACTACAAACGACAAAATCCCTACCTCTCTTGTGGATTACAACATACCTGAAATCAGAGACGACACAATGTCTCAAAAATTAAAAAGTTCGGAGGCTAAGGGAGGAGGACGTAGCAGTCAACGCATGTCCAAAACTCCATCGCGCCACGTCTTGCCGCAACCTGAGGAGGCCTCAGATTTTGAGTCAGGGAGATCGGAGGAAGAAACAGGTGCGGTCAGAAAAATCACACTCCGCACGCCTACTCCTTGAGCTTCGAAAAGATTTAGCGCATATGAAGGCGGATATTGTAGAAAGAATTGATAACTTGCGAGGTGAGCTCAAGGAAGTGGGAACGCGTATTGAAGACTTGGAACTGCGTGTGGATGAGCACGTGGAATATCTGCAACAAATGAGGCAGCGAGAAGACCGATTTGAAACGCAGCTGACCGATTTACAATATAAACTTGATGATATTGAGGAGTGCCAGAGACAGGGGCCCAGGAAGAGGTCCTGAAAGTCGTACAGGAGATTTGTGGCCAATTATTAGCTGCAATGCCTGACATCCCTGTGCCAGAAATTGAGCGGGCACACAGAGCTTTGGGTGCTCCCCAGAATAATAGACCGAGGGACATTGTTGTCAGGTTTTGGAAGTTCTCTGAAAAAGAAATCCTACTTCCTCAAGCTCGTCAACAGAAAGAGCTGCGATATAACGAGTCTTTGATCACAATATATCAAGATCTGTCTGCACATACATTGCAATGGCGTAGAGAGATGAAACCGGTGTTGGCAGCCCTGAACAAACACAATATTAAATACCGATGAGCTTTTCCATTTGCATTATGTTTTGCCATAGCGGGCAAATCCAACCGGATGCGTACTGTAGCGGATGTGAAACAGTTGCTACAAGTAGCGGGCCTGATGGAAACGGAAGTTGATGACACCGCAGTGGCAGACAAGGCTCGAGACAAAGTCCGTCAATGGCAGCGAGTCTTTAATAAAGCGAAGAAGCCACGACTGGCAGCAACACGATCTGCAACCTGAACTGTAAATGACACAAGGCTGTGTTTTATTTTTTCTTCCTGGGTTGGCAATGCTACCAGGGATGTAAGAGGAGAACTGTTTTTGTAACTATATCGAGTTTGCAGAAAGGTTTCTGGGTGTGGGGGGGAGCAGGATGGCGGGCCGAGGCTGAGGCTGTTGGCCTTGTTGGGAGTTCAGTGCAGTGGGGAGGAGGAGATTTTCCTCTCTCTGCCGCATAGAAAATATTGTTTGGGGAGGGAGGATGGGTGGGGATTATGCTTGTTTCCTGTGCCTATGTGGGGGGAAGTTCTACTCCAAATGAGGTTTAATGCTTACATATGTTCCTTGCTTTCTTTTTGGAAAAAAAAGATGTCGTCTGACGTGAAGATACTTACTTTAAATGTTAAGGGTTTAAATGCTCCAAGGAAAAGGCAGTTGATATACCAAGAATTAGCTAGATTACGACCGCAGGTGGTAATGTTACAAGAAAGCGAAACAACCACAGAAGGTGATCTCTCCACAGGAGAAATGAAGAACACCAGGTACACACAGTGGATTCAAAAAAGAGTCCTCTCTCATGTAATGTCTTCCCAAACAATGTCTTTATTAAAATCAATAAAAGCCCGACACGAATCGTGTTTCGGCCACACCGGCCTGCATCAGGGGTTTATCAGCTTTGGTTGGAACAGATGAAACAGCTGAATTACAATGAAATTGTAAAGAACAAGGATGTCATTTGTGCTAAATGTCAAATTTTGGTCTCTTCCTGTGAGTCACCTATAACCTTTGCCATGGCTCAGTTTGACTTCTCCAACATTCTGAGGTTGCCTGGAACCGTGGTCTGCTAGGTGCTGTAGATCAAACTCCACTCGACCGAGACTACTCCTTTTATTCTTCAGTGCATGCTTCATATTCTCGCATTGATTTTCTTTTTGTGGACAAATTGCTGGGGGGACATGTGAGGGATGCACGAATAGGAAATATCACTATTTCAGATCATGCCCCCTGTATAATAAGGCTTTCTCTCTCTAATGAAGATGGCTCACATAAGCAATGGGCCTTAAATAATGCTATGCTTAGAGATGAGCAGATTTGCCAGAATTATGTGAAAGTACTTAAAGAATATTTAAGCTTTAATTTGGGATCTGGTCCCTCCATTGCTGTAGTATGGGAAGCTTTGAAAGCAGTCTCACGAGAGCATTTTATGACAGTGGCTGGGCGCCTCAAGAGACAGAAGGAATGTTTGAAACGGTACTGGAGGGACCAGATTGCAAACCTTGAGGGTCAACATAAACGCACAGGCTCCCCTCTGATCTATAGATCACTCCAGAAGGCGAGATTACATTTAGATGTATTGCTCGCTAAGGATCTTGATTTTATCAATGAAAAACTCCATCTACATGCCTATAAAGAGAAAAATAAAATTAGTCGCCAATTGGCACTTAGGTTGCGTAAACGTAGGGTGGATAGAAATATATTTAGGATCAAAGATAGGGAGGGTAAGATTCTCTCGACATCTCAAGCTATTAGAAACCGATTTCGGACTTTCTATGCTGAATTATACACTAATGATCCCTCTATTCAAAATACTGCTATTCAGGCATACCTAGAGAAATTAAATCTCCCAGCCTTACGACCGGAAATTGGGATATGTTAGAGGCTCAGATTGATGTTAAGCAAGTACTTACAGCTATTAAGTCATTAAAGACGGGTAAATCACCGGGTATGGATGGATATACGGGGGAATATTATAAAGCTTTTGCCCCATACCTTGCACCTGTTTTGACTGAGGTTCTCAATTATGTGCGGGAGGGAGGAAACTTACCTCCTACCATGAAGGATGCTTGGATAGCAGTTATTCCCAAACCCAAAAAAGAGGTGACTGAATGTGCCTCCTACCGCCCGATTTCCATACTGAATGTTGATGTACGTATTCTGGTTAAAGTAATGGCTACTAGGTTAGTGAATGTCCTACCAACTTTGATACATTCGGATCAGGTGGGTTTTCTTTTGGGAAGACAAGCCTCTGATAATATTAGGAGGATGTTGGATGTGCTATATTTGGCGAAACAACAATGATTCTCATATTATTTACTTAGTATCGATGCCGAAAAAGCCTTCGATAGAGTACACTTGCCTTTTTCACATATGGTATTACAGAGTTTTGGCTTTGGCCCTATGTTCAGAGGCCTGATCCAGGAACTATATGCAGCACCTAGGGCATGTGTCAGAATTAATGGCTGCTCCTCCCCCTTTTTTGAGTTATACCGAGGTACACCCCAGGGATGCCCCCTTTCCCCTCTTTTATTTACCCTGGTCATAGAACCTCTAGCTTATAACATTAGATCTAATCCCGGAATCCATGGGGTGAAGGCGGGTGCCTGGGAATCAAAAATTGCCCTCTTTGCAGACGATGTCTTGCTGACACTTACCTCTCCCTGGACATCTATGCCAGCAGTGTTTGCTGAAATTGAGTCTTACAGCCAAGTCTCGGGTTTCAAAATCAATTACACAAAGACTGAGGCAATGGCAGTAGGGATGGAGGAGATAGAATATCTGACCTGTCGTCAGCTTTATCCGTTAACTTGGGTTACCCAGGGAATAAGATACCTAGGTGTAACACTCACACGTAAGATGGAGGACATGAGTGCAGCTAGCTATTTACCATTAATAAAGGAACTGGGGAAAGGTCTGGATAGATGGGACCCACTACATTTATCATGGTTTGGGCGAATAGCAACAGTTAAGATGAACATATTACCGCGATTGCTATATCTCTTCCAGTCTATACCTTTGCCAATTGATGAACGTATGCTTCGTTCGCTTCAAACTAAGCTTCAACACTTTATATGGCAGGGTCGTAAACCTCGACTCCTTAGGTCCATTTTGTATGTAGCCCGTAAAGGTAAGGGTGGACTGGGAGTGCCGCATTTGGGGTTATACCACAGGGCTGCCCAGACAAAAGCTGCCATTGAGTGATTTCATGAATCAAATCATAAACTATGGATCAGAATGGAACAATTTATGATTCGTAGCCCCCTATAGTTAGGGCAATTACTTTGGCTGGCACCTAAATATCGATATCTTTCTCAGTCTCTTAACCCTATCATTCAGTATACTTTTTCATGTTGGGATAAATTAGAGCGAGTGAAAGGATTCCATGAGTCACGATTGACACCTATAGCATATAATGCTGCGTTCCTTCCTGGATGCTCTCCTTCCCCTTTTGTTAAGTGGTGGAAAAGTAGATTGATATGGTGGAGGCAACTAATGAAAGAGGAGCAGTTTATTACTTTTGGGGAACTAGCGGCTGAATATGATCTACTCCAACAGGATAGGTATGCCTATAATCAGATTCATTTTCTTCAGACTTCTGGTCTAAAAACTAAGTTAAGGGGGGAGGTTACTTTATTAGAGAGAATGTGTGTAGAGACTGAAGAAACTAAAGGACTGATCTCCAAGTTATACGGCCATATGAGGGATTCATTAGTGGTTAGCGGTAAGCACCGAGATAGGTGGGAAAAGGAACTGGAGGTGACCTACACGCCTGAACTCTGGCAGCAGATGGAGCGGGCCTCGGTTCATAGCTCCAGGGCAGTTAATATCCAAGAGAATTGCACAAAGGTACTGTACCGATGGTATCTCACCCCCGCGAGGCTACATTATATGTTTCCAAGGACATCAAAATTATGCTAGAGGGGATGTGGACAAGTAGGCACAATGGGACATATTTGGTGGTCTTGTAGAAAAGTAAAAGCATTTTGGAAATCAGTGCGAAGTAGTGCAAGTGTGGGTGGAGGGACAGATCCCTTGGGATCCAGCAGCGTTTTTATTTAATAGAACTATTGCCGGGCTTAGTGCTGTGAGAAGCCAGTTGGCCAAACATCGCTTTAATGCAGCTCGGTTGCTGATCGCACGGATGTGGAAGAGGAATGAATGCCCTTCAATACGCCGTTGGTGTAATATGGTTGGGTATATAAGTGATATGGAAAAGCTAATGGCTAAGGAACATAAAACCCTAGCAAAATGGAAACAGATATGGGCTCCTGTGATAAAGTCACTAATGTGAAAATGATGGATAGAATTCCTCCTCATGAAGTGATAAGGGAAAGGGGAGGGGTGAGGGTGAGGGGGGTGGATTGGAGGGAAAAAGGTATAATTGAAAAGTTTAAATATTACAAGAAATACTATTGCTGATGTATGAAGGCTTTCAGTAGAGGATTATATGTATACCAGATGTTTAATGGAGGGGAACCTGTATGATTTTTGCCTGTAAAACTTCAGTTGTAATACATGGATTCCTTCAATAAAGATTCTTGTTAAAAATTAAAAAAAAAAAAAAAAAAAAAGATATAGCATGAGCCACCTCACAGACAAAGTCTGGAAAAGATATACTTTCTGGGGGAATCTTACACCTTTGAGGTGGAATGGGACTCATCCGGGTCTCCCAGGCGAGGTCAGAGTCTGACTCATCTAAATACTTTGCATCAGAACCGGTGGCCATTTGTTTCTTCCTGCAGCTGTGGTTTAACTCCTGCTGCTGTTTTCAGTAGCAGGAGTGCCTTTGGTCCTCGCTGGAATTTGGAGGAGTGGGGGTTGTCGGAGTGTGGGTTTCCTTTCAGATGGTCTCTGTCTGGTTTAGATGGGGGCGACTTCCATGTGGCTGGTGGGGAGGTTTTAGGTGCCCTCTTGGCTTTCTGGTTTTCCAGTAGTTTTCTTCCCTAGGACCTCCTTCCCTCTGGGGTTATCTGGGATTCAGTCCATTGCTGCTCTGGAGGGTCAGGTTCTCCTCCCTCAGGAGTGCTTGGGGTCTGAGTTTAATACTGCTGTTTCTACCAGCTACAATAATTTTTCATGTAGAAGTGTGCGTGTTCTTTTTTTTTTTTTTTTTTTAAACCAAGAGATTACACAGTAAACAAGGTGCAATATGATCTTTTGACTGAAAGTGAACAGGAATATTTAAATTTAAAAAAAGTCATGATAAAAAGAAATAAATTAGAACAGGATCACAAAAACGGAGCAAAAGACACAAAAAACAATTGTGACCTGCTGCTGCAGAACACTCCTACTAACCCTTCAATCTTGTCCTCAGCAACAATGAACTTTCATCCTCCCCCCACCAATCCCCTACTAACAGAAAGGATACAAAACAATATAAACCTTCTGTAACACTAAAAGTCTACTATCTATATATGTTCACCATTCATGATGTATTGTAAGCCACATTGAGCCTGCAAAGAGGTGGGAAAATGTGGGATACAAATGCAATAAATAAATAAAACCTCATAAGTTTGCTATTATTTTCAATAACGTTTGTTATTGTTTTGGACTAATCAATATGGTGGCCAGTTCCGCCCACTGTCTACAGCCCAGATAAGGGCCAGATAGCCTCATGCCATCTCTCCTATCATTAAACCTCCTTGCACGAGACTCTAGGTAAGGAAAGCTGCAGGATTTTGGTGGTTTCCTGAACCAGGTGAAGGGCGTGAAAGGTCAAAAACATGAAGTTGGCAGGCTGGGTTTTGGACCATGGTTTGGACAAGCCTGATTTAAAGTGACAGTGCACTTGGCAGTGCCCACACCACCCATATGTGAGAATACATGCCTGTTTGTCCTCGGAAAAAGCAAATGCTACATACCTGTAGAAGGTATTCTCCGAGGACAGCAGGCTGATTGTTCTCACTGATGGGTGACGTCCACGGCAGCCCCTCCAATCGGAAACTTCACTAGCAAAGGCCTTTGCTAGTCCTTGCGCGCCCATGCGCACCGCGCATGCGCGGCCATCTTCCCGCCCGAACCGGCTCGTGTTCGTCAGTCCCATATGTAACAAGACAAAGACAAAGTAAGACACAACTCCAAGGGGAGGCGGGCGGGTTTGTGAGAACAATCAGCCTGCTGTCCTCGGAGAATACCTTCTACAGGTATGTAGCATTCGCTTTCTCCGAGGACAAGCAGGCTGCTTGTTCTCACTGATGGGGTTTCCCTAGCCCACAGGCGCACTCAAAACAACAAACATGGTCAATTGGGCCTCGCAACGGCGAGGACATAACTGAGATTGACCTAACAATTTATCCAACTAACTGAGAGTGTAGCCTGGAACAGAATAAACATGGGCCTAGGGGGGTGGAGTTGGATTCTAAACCCCGAACAGATTCTGAAGCACTGACTGCCCGAACCGACTGTCGCGTCGGGTATCCTGCTGCAGGCAGTAATGAGATGTGAATGTGTGGACAGATGACCACGTCGCAACTTTGCAGATCTCTTCAATAGTGGCTGACCAAGTGGGCCACTGACGCAGCCATGGCTCTGACATTGTGAGCTGTGACATGACCCTCAAGAGCCAGCCCAGCCTGGGCGTAAGTGAAGGAAATGCAATCTGCTAGCCAATTGGATATGGTGCGTTTCCCCACAGCCACTCCCCTCCTGTTGGGATCAAAAGAAACAAACAATTGGGCGGACTGTCTGGTGGGCTGTGTCTGCTCCAGATAGAAGGCCAATGCTCTTTTGCAGTCCAATGTGTGCAGCTGACGTTCAGCAGGGCAGGAATGAGGACGGGGAAAAAATGTTGGCAAGACAATTGACTGGTTCAGATGGAACTCCGACACTACCTTGGGCAAGAACTTAGGGTGAGTACGGAGGACTACTCTGTTATGATGAAATTTGGTGTAAGGGGCCTGGGCTACCAGGGCCTGAAGCTCACTGACTCTACGAGCTGAAGTAACTGCCACCAAGAAAATGACCTTCCAACTCAAGTACTTCAGATGGCAGGCGTTCAGTGGCTCAAAAGGAGGTTTCATCAGCTGGGTGAGAACGACATTGAGATCCCATGACACTGTAGGAGGTTTGACGGGGGGCTTTGACAAAAGCAAACCTCTCATGAAGCGAACAACTAAAGGCTGTCCTGAGATCGGCTTACCTTCCACACGGTAATGGTATGCACTGATTGCGCTAAGGTGAACCCTTACGGAGTTGGTCTTGAGACCAGACTCAGACAAGTGCAGAAGGTATTCAAGCAGGGTCTGTGTAGGACAAGAGCGAGGATCTACGGCCTTGCTGTCACACCAGACGGCAAACCCCCTCCATAAAAAGAAGTAACTCCTCTTAGTGGAATCTTTCCTGGAAGCAAGATACGGGAGACTCCCTCTGACAGACCCAAAGAGGCAAAGTCTACGCTCTCAACATCCAGGCCGTGAGAGCCAGAGACCGGAGGTTGGGATGCAGAAGCGCCCCTTCGTCCTGTGTGATGAGGGTCGGAAAACACTCCAATCTCCACGGTTCTTCGGAGGACAACTCCAGAAGAGGAAACCAGATCTGACGCGGCCAAAAAGGAGCAATCAGGATCATGGTGCCTCGGTCTTGCTTGAGTTTTAACAAAGTCTTCCCCACCAGAGGTATGGGAGGATAAGCATACAGCAGGCCGTCCCCCCAATCCAGGAGGAAGGCATCCGATGCCAGTCTGCCGTGGGCCTGAAGTCTGGAACAGAACTGAGGGACCTTGTGGTTGGCTCGAGATGCAAAGAGATCTACCAAGGGGGTGCCCCACACCTGGAAGATCTGGCGCACTACTCTGGAGTTGAGCGACCACTCGTGAGGTTGCATAATCCTGCTCAACCTGTCGGCCAGACTGTTGTTTACGCCTGCCAGATACGTGGCCTGGAGCAACATTCCGTAACGGCGAGCCCAGAGCCACATGCTGACGGCCTCCTGACACAGGGGGCGAGATCCGGTGCCCCCTGCTTGTTGATGTAATACATGGCAACCTGGTTGTCTGTCTGAATTTGGATAATTTGGTGAGACAGCCGATCTCTGAAAGCCTTCAGAGCGTTCCAGACCGCTCGTAACTCCAGGAGATTGATCTGCAGAACGCGTTCCTGGGGGGACCAGCTTCCCTGGGTGTGAAGCTCATCGACATGAGCTCCCCACCCCAAGAGAGACGCATCCGTAGACAGCACTTTTTGTGGCTGAGGAATTTGGAAAGGACATCCCAGAGTCAAATTGGACCAAATCGTCCACCAATACAGGGATTTGAGAAAACTCGTGGACAGGTGGATCACGTCTTCTAGATCCCCAGCAGCCTGAAACCACTGGGAAGCTAGGGTCCATTGAGCAGATCGCATGTGAAGGCGGGCCGTGGGAGTCACATGAACTGTGGAGGCCATGTGGCCCAACAATCTCAACATCTGCCGAGCTGTGATCTGCTGGGACGCTCGCAACCGAGAGACGAGGGACAACAAGTTGTTGGCTCTCGTCTCTGGGAGATAGGCACGAGCCGTCCGAGAATCCAGCAGAGCTCCTATGAATTCGAGTCTTTGTACTGGGAGAAGATGGGACTTTGGATAATTTATCACAAACCCCAGTAGCTCCAGGAGGCGAATAGTCATCTGCATGGACTGTAGAGCTCCTGCCTCGGATGTGTTCTTCACCAGCCAATCGTCGAGATATGGGAACACGTGTACTCCCATCCTACGAAGCGCCACTGCTACTACAGCCAGGCACTTCATGAACACTCTGGGTGCAGAGGCGAGCCCAAAGGGTAGCACACAGTACTGGAAGTGACGTGTGCCCAGCTGAAATCGCACATACTGCCTGTGAGCTGGCAGTATCGGGATGTGCGTGTAGGCGTCCTTCAAGTCCAGAGAGCATAGCCAGTCATTTTCCTGAATCATGGGAAGAAGGGTGCCCAGGGAAAGCATCCTGATCTTTTCCTTGACCAGATATTTGTTCAGGGCCCTTAGGTCTAGGATGGGACGCATCCCCCCTGTTTTCTTTTCCACAAGGAAGTACCTGGAATAGAATCCCAGCCCTTCTTTCCCGGATGGCACGGGCTCGACCGCATTGGCGCTGAGAAGGGCGGAGAGTTCCTCTGCAAGTACCTGCTTGTGCTGGAAGCTGTAGGATTGAGCTCCCGGTGGGCAATTTGGAGGTTTCGAGGCCAAATTGAGGGTGTATCCTTGCCGGACTATTTGAAGAACCTAACGGTCGGAGGTTATGAGAGGCCACCTTTGGTGAAAGACTTTCAACCTCCCTCCGACCGGCAGGTCGCCCGGCACTGACACTTGGATGTCGGCTATGCTCTGCTGGAGCCAGTCAAAAGCTCGTCCCTTGCTTTTGCTGGGGAGCTGAGGGGCCTTGCTGAGGCGCACGCTGCTGACGAGAGCGAGCGCGCTGGGGCTTAGCCTGGGCCGCAGGCTGTCGAGAAGGAGGATTGTACCTACGCTTACCAGAAGAGTAGGGAACAGTCTTCCTTCCCCCCAAAAATCTTCTACCTGTAGAGGTAGAAGCTGAAGGCTGCCGGCGGGAGAACTTGTCGAAAGCGGTGTCCCGCTGCTGGAGCTGCTCTACCACCTGTTCGACTTTCTCTCCAAAAATGTTGTCCGCTCGGCAAGGGGAGTCCGCAATCCGCTGCTGGATCCTATTCTCCAGGTCGGAGGCACACAGCCATGAGAGTCTGCGCATCACCACACCTTGAGCAGCGGCCCTGGATGCAACATCAAAGGTATCACATACCCCTCTGGCCAGGAATTTTCTGCACGCCTTCAGCTGCCTGACCACCTCCTGAAATGGCTTGGCTTGCTAAGGAGGGAGCTTGTCCACCAAGCCCGCCAACTGCCGCACATTGTTCCGCATATGGATGCTCGTGTAGAGCTGGTAAGACTGAATTTTGGCCACGAGCATAGAAGAATGGTAGGCCTTCCTCCCAAAGGAGTCTAAGGTTCTAGAGTCCTTGCCCGGGGGCGCCGAAGCATGCTCCCTAGAACTCTTAGCCTTCTTTAGGGCCAGATCCACCACACCAGAGTCGTGAGGCAACTGAGTGCGCATCAGCTCTGGGTCCCCATGGATCCGGTATTGGGACTCGATTTTCTTGGGAATGTGGGGATTAGTTAAAGGCTTGGTCCAGTTCGCCAGCAATGTCTTTTTTAGGACATGATGCATGGGTACTGTGGACGCTTCCTTAGGTGGAGAAGGATAGTCCAAGAGCTCAAACATTTCAGCCCTGGGCTCATCCTCCACAACCACCGGGAAGGGGATGGCCGTAGACATCTCCCGGACAAAGGCCGCAAAAGACAGACTCTCGGGAGGAGAAAGCTGCCTTTCAGGGGAGGGAGTGGGATCAGAAGGAAGGCCATCAGACTCCTCGTCAGAGAAATATCTGATGTCCTTCTCCTCCTCCCACGAGGCCTCACCATCAGTATCAGACACAAGTTTATGAACCTGTGTCTGAAGCCGTGACTGAATCGACTCCGTGGAAACACGGCCACGGTGGGAGCGTCGAGAGGTAGACTCCCTCGCCAGCACCGGCGAAGCTCCCTCCGCCGACGTCGTCGGGGAGCCTTCCTGGGAGGTGGCCGCAGTCGGTACCGCAAGCGGCACCGATGTCGGAGACCTCACCCCAGGCAAGGGGCCAGCCGGCGCTTCACTCGATGGTACCGGTGGCGCAAGCACCCCCGGTACCGGAGGGGAAGGGCGCAACATCTCTCCCAGGATCTCCGGGAGAACGGCCCGGAGACTCTGTGGAGAAAGACATGAAAGCCGATGCATGCGTCGAGGTCAGAGTCTGTTCCGGGCGTGGAGGCTGTTCCGGGCTGTCCAAGGTGGAGCGCATCGACACCTCCTGAACAGAGGGTGAGCGGTCCTCCCGGTGCCGATGCCTACTGGGTGCCGACTCCCTCGGCGACCCAGAGCTCTCGGTACCGATGCGGGAAGGAGACTGGTGTCGATGCTTCTTTGATTTTTTCAAACGAAGCATGTCACCGGAGCTTCCCGGTAACGATGAGGACGTAGAATCCAGCCGTCTCTTCCTCGGGGCCAAGGCCGAAGAAGGTCGGTCTCGGGGGGGCTGTACCTCAGGAGCCCTCAGGGTAGGGGGAGACCCACCCAAAGGCTCACCGCCACCAGCAGGGGAATGGATAGCCCTCACCTGCACTCCAGTCGAAGCACCACTGTCCGACGACATCAGCAACAGTGGAGGTCCCGGTACCACCGACGCCGCCTTTCGATGTCTCGGTACCGACGATGCAGAGGGTCGATGCCGAGGTCGAAGGTCTTGATGCTGCCGACGTCGATGCACTCGATGACTCCGGTGCTGTTGTCGACGGAGAGCCCGAGAACAACACGTTCCACTGGGCCAATCTCGCAACCTGAGTCTTCTTCTGTAAAAGAGCGCACACTACAGGCCTGCGGGCGGTGCCCAGCCCCCAGACACTGAAGACACGACGCGTGCCTATCAGTGAGCGAGATTACCCGGGTGCACTGGGTGCACTTCTTGAAGCCGCTGGGAGACTTCGATAACATGGGCGGAAAAATCACGCCAGCGAAATTAAAATTCGTAATGGCGACTAAGGGCGCCAAAAATAGGGAGAGAGAAAAAACCCGTACTGAGGCCCCAAAAAAGGCCTACCCTGAAAGCGAAAGGAAACTTACGACGGGAAAACAAACTGCACACACGGGAAGAGACAAGACCGAGGTCGTCTCTTTTTTTTTTTTTTTTTTTTTCAACGAAATTGCAAAGACGCGCAAGAGGCAACTTTGAGGGGCACAAAACGGCGCAAAACACGACCGTCCCGAGCGCGGACAAAAGAAGACTGACGAACACGAGCCGGTTCGGGCGGGAAGACGGCATCGCATGCGCGGTGCGCATGGGCGCGCGAGGACTAGCAAAGGCCTTTGCTAGTGAAGTTTCCGATTGGAGGGGCTGCCGTAGACGTCACCCATCAGTGAGAACAAGCAGCCTGCTTGTCCTCGGAGAATACTACTACTTAACATTTCTAGAGCGCTACTAGGGTTACGCAGCGCTGGACAAAATAAACAAGGAAGGACGGTCCCTGCTCAAAGGAGCTTACAATCTAAAGAACGAAATGTCAAGTTGGGGCAGTCTAGCTTTCCTGGGTAGAGATGTAGAGGTTAGTTGCCGAAAGCGACATTGAAGAGGTGGGCTTTAAGCAGAGATTTGAAGATGGGCAGGGAGGGAGCCTGGCGTATGAGCTCAGGGAGTTTGTTCCACGCGTGGGGTGAGGCGAGGCAGAAAGGGCGGAGCCTGGAGTTGGCGGTGGTGGAGAAGGGTACTGAAAGGAGGGATTTGTCTTGAGAGCGGAGGTTATGGGTGGGAACATAAGGGGAGATGAGGGTTGAGAGGTAAAGAGGGGCTGCAGAACAAGTACATTTGTAGGTTAGTAGCAGAAGCTTGAATTGAATGCGGTACCTGATCGGAAGCCAATGAAGTGACTTGAGGAGAGGGGATATATGAGTGTATCGGTTCAGGCGGAAGGTAAGACGTGCAGCAGAGTTCTGAACGGACTGAAGGGGGGATAGGTGGCTAAGTGGGAGACCAGTGAGGAGTAGGTTGCAGTAATCAAGGCAAGAGGTAACAAGAGAGTGGATGAGAGTACGGGTGGTGTGCTCAGAGAGGAAAGGGCGGATTTTGCTAATGTTATAGAGGAAGAAACGACAGGTCTTGGCTATCTGCTGGATATGCGCAGAGAAGGAGACGGAGGAGTCGAAGATGACACCGAGGTTGCGGGCAGATGAGACAGGGACAATGAGGGTGTTATCAACCGAAATAGAGAGTGGAGGTAGAGGAGAAATGGGTTTGGGTGGGAAGACAAGAAGTTCGGTCTTGGCCATGTTCAGTTTCAGGTGGTGGTTGGACATCCAGGCAGCAATGTCGGATAAGCAGGCAGATACTTTGGCCTGGGTTTCCGCAGTGATGTCAGGTGTGGAGAGATAAAGCTGGGTGTCATCAGCATAAAGATGATATTGGAAGCCATGAGACGAGATCAGGGAGCCCAGGGAAGAGGTGTAGATAGAGAAAAGAAGGGGACTCCAACAGAGAGCGGGATGGGGTGGAGGAAGAACCATGAGAATTTACTCTGAAGGTACGATGGGAGAGATAAGAGGAGAACCAGGAGAGGACAGAGCCCTGGAATCCAAAAGAGAACAGTGTGTTAAGAAGTAAGTTGTGATTGACAGTGTCAAAAGCGGCGGCTAGGTCAAGGAGAATGAGGATCGAGTAATGACCTTTGGATTTGGCAAGGAACAGGTCATTACAGACTTTGGATAGTGCCGTTTCTGTCGAGTGAAGTGGGCGAAAGCCAGATTGAAGCGGATCGAGGATGGTATGAGAGGCGAGAAAATCAATGCAACGGCTGTGAACGGCACGTTCAAGCATTTTGGAGAGGAAGGGTAGGAGGGAGATGGGGCGGTAGTTGGAGGGACAGGTAGGGTCAAGTGAAGGTTTTTTGAGGAGAGGTGTGACAACAGCATGCTTGAAGGTGTCAGGGACAGTTGCGGTGGAGAGAGAGAGGTTAACGATATGACAGATGGGGGGGGGGGGGGGTGATAGTAGGAGAGATGGTGGTAAGTAAGTTGGTGGGGATGGGGGTCTGAGGAACAGGTGGTGCATTTCGAGGAGGAGAGAAGATGGGCGGTTTCCTCTTCGGTGATATCAGGAAAAGAGGAGGAGGAGGCCTGGGTTGATTGGTTGAGGGAGTGGGTGTTAGGATGAAGAGGAGGAAAAGGTTTAGTGGTGAATTCGAGGTTGATCTTCTGGACCTTGTCGCGGAAGTAGTCAGCTAGTGATTGAGGAGAGAGTGAGAAAGGGGTGGGAGCGGAGGGCACTTTGAGGAGGGAGTTGAGGGTGGCGAAGAGACGACGAGGGTTAGAGCTGAGGGAATTAGTCAAATGAGTGTAGTAGTCCTGTTTGGCGAGGAATAGGGAGGACTGGAAGGAGGATAGCATGAATTTGTAGTGAATGAAGTCAGTATGGGTGCGAGATTTCCTCCATAGGCGTTCAGCCGATCGGGAGCAGGAGCGAAAGTAACGGGTGCAAGGGTTAAGCGAGGGCTGGGGATTAGTGCGCCTTGTGGGACGGGAAACAAATGGTGCAAGGGTGTCTAGGGCGGAGGAGAGAGCGGCATTGTAATTGGAAACTGCCTTGTCAACAGACTCGGAGGACGTGATGGACGGGAGGAAATCAGAGGTAGTAGCGGATAAGGTGGGGGGGGGGGGGTCAACAGCCTGGAGGTTCCTGGAGGTAGTGGTTAGTGTTGGGCGGGACTGAGGGGGAGGGTGATGAAGTGTGAATGTGATCAGGTGATGGTCAGAAATGGGGAGAGCAGAGACGCAGAGATTAGAGGTCGAGCAGGTAGAAGAGAGGACGAGATCAAGACAGTGACCAGATTTGTGAGTAGGGGTGGTGGAACTCAGTTGGAGGTTGAAGGAGGAGGTAAGGGTGAGGAATTGAGAAGCGTATGAGTCGGATGGGTTATCAGTGTGTATGTTGAAGTCACCAAGAATAAGGGATGGGGATGAGGGCTCAAGAAAAACGGAGAGCCAGGCATCGAAGTCAGTAAGGAAGGAAGGGAGGGACTTATCAGGGGGCGGTAGATGACTGCAACTCGGAGTAGCAGCGGGTAGAATAGACTTCGAAGGATGAGAAGCAGTGAGACTGTGATAGGAGGAGGGGTTGAAAACTGCAGGAGGGCGAAAGTAGTAGGCCAACGCCGCCACCGCGGCTAGCTGTGCGGGGCGAATGGGAGAAAAGGTATCCTCCGTGGCAGAGGGCTGCGACTGAGGCAGAGTCGTCGGGGGTGAGCCAGGTTTCGGTTAGGGCGAGCAGATGGAGGGAATGAGAGATGAAGAGATCATGGGTGAAGGTAAGTTTGTTGCAGATTGAGTGGGCATTCCACAGGGCACACAAGAAGGGGAGGGAGGAAGGGGGGAGGAGGGGAACGGATTGGTAAGCTAGTGTTACATGGTGCCTCTTATAGGCTAGAGCTCATAGCTTGTACATTTGTCTCCTTCTGCTGGTTGAGGACCATAGCCCATGAATTCTGGACTGGTCTGATAGACAAGGAAGCTAGATTGACAGATCAAGGACATTACAAATATTAGGGAAAGAATGAAATGATATAATAAGTTACAACAAACATGCTGCAATTAACCTTACACATTTTGTTTGATAAATGTATATATTATTTGTACCTTATACTTCTAGCAGACTGTTGAATATCCTGCTCAGACTCATACTCAGACTCTGTTTCTTCTTCATGCTCCTTTGTGTTCTCATTAACAGCATCAGTCATCATGTCAGATGTCTGCTCGTAGTAGTGCACCAACTCCCGCAACTCATTTAGTCTTTTACGAACTTCCTTCAATTTCCTAAAAGGAAAACAAGAGAAAATATTTTTTTATATATATACATATACACACATGCCTTAAAGCAAAGTTACTAACCTGTAGCAGGTGTTCTCAGAGTACAGCAAGCAGCCAAGTACTCTCACAGCAGGGTTACATCATCCAAATGGAGCCCAGTGCAGATGCTGAATACAAATAATAAATTAAAATTATCTAGTAGCGTCCCACCGAGCATGTGCTGGTACCTTCCCACCCTACGCACAGCTAAACAATATAATTACAAAGGAAAGTGGGAGGATATGTGAGAATACTTGACCTGCTGTCCTCAAAGAACATCTGCTACAGGTGAGTAACTTTACTTTCTGAGGACCAGAAGGCCATTGTATTCTCACAGTGGGAAGCCTTAACTACCAGATTCACTGAAAACAATGCTAGGACAATACGGACTCAATGTCGAGGTCTAAAAGTCAATTAACCTGAAACTATTTATGCACTAGTTGTGAAAGTGCAGCCTAGAACTAAAGAAAACTGGGCCTAGGGGGGAGAAGTTTGATTCTAGATACTGAAAAAATTCTTCAGGACTCCCTGCCCAAACCGGCTGTCACATTGGGTATCCTGTTCAAGGCAGAAACAAGATGAAATTGTGTGGACAGATGATAATGACACAGCTTTGCAAATCTGTATGGAGGCCAACCTCAAGTGGGCTACTGACATTATGAGCTTTGACATGACTCTCTAGAGTTAGCCTAACTTGGGAATAACATGTGATCGAGCGTTGCTTCTTGCGCTTTGCACTTCAGGCATGCTCCATCTGGAGAAAGCCCCATATGGAACGCTCTTCTGGGGGGGAATATATGCTCTCATTGTGAACTTATATTGTAGTTCCTAATAGTTCGCTTGGTCTGTGTTCTTACGGTATCCATAGAGATGTTCCCGCACCATCGTTGCAGAGAGTGTTGTCTTCAGCTCCGCACTCCACAGGTTTGCTAGAGTCTCAAAGTCCGGTTCCCTTGCCATGTCCTTCAAGTGCCTGTGGTAGTACGTCAGAGGGACTTTTTGTTGTGCTCCTAGCGAAAGTGCCGATCCTAACTCCTCCTGTGCATCTTCCGTCAGCGCTTCTTGAGGGAGGCTAGAGATATAGTGTTTTCGTTGAAAGTAGTGGAGCCAGTCCGCTGATTTCAGGGAGAATTGAGTCTGCAAGTCCTCCCAAGGTTTGGTCCTGCCCTCTGCATCTATCGCATTTAAGACAAATTCCAGTCCTCTTCTCCAGCGCCCAAAGGTTTCATGTGTTCGGACTGGTAAGAATTCCATATTTCCACAAATGGGTAGGTATGGAGTTATGTGGGCAGAGAATCTGTGGTGCCGGCAAAGCCACCGCCACACCGCCTGTGCTGTTGGCAAGACTTGTGCCGCGTTCAGTAAATTGGTCTCTTCATTGTCTTTTCTGTGCAGTGGGTAGCTAATGTGTCTCTCTCCAATCTCCTTCAGTTCTAAATTGGAGGGGGTGTAGTATTGTGTCTGGCGCATCCAATCATTCAAATGTCTCATTCCACTTGCTATCGTCATGTATCTTAAGTTCAAAAGTCCCAATCCCCCAAACTCCACCAGTACCTGGAGACTGCCCATCGCTATTCTAGGCTTTTTCTTTGCCCACAGGAAGGTCTGCAGGATCTTATTTAGGGTCCTTTCAACCGCCCTGGACAGGTATAAACAGCAGGGTCTGGAACACATATAGCCATCTAGGTACTATCACCATAATGAACAAGGCTATTCTCCCCAGGAGTGTTAAGGGGAATCCCTGCCACATTTGCAGACTGAGTCTGGTATCATTCAGCAACTTGCATACATTCCATTCATATATTTTTGAGAGGTATCGGGGAATTTTAACTCCCAGGTACTTTAACATGTGTTCCCCACTCTATGGGTAGTGTTAATCGTTGCCTTATATTGTCTCCCCTTATATTGTCTTCAACACTCTTGATTTTTGAATATTTAGCTTGTATCCCGAGTAGGCGCTATAGTCTTGAACCACCTCCAGAATCCTAGGTAAGGATCGTTCAGGTTCTTGCCGATGACCTCCTGTTATTACTAGGAGGTCATCGGCAAATGCCAGTGCTTTAATCCTTCCTCCCGCCAAATCCACCCCCATCACCTCCCTGTCTGCTCGCAAGACCCGAAGTAGGTGTTCCATTGCCAAAACAAATAAGAGGGGCGAGAGAGGACATCCCTGTCGGGTCCCCTGGTGGATCTGAAATTGCTCTCCCCTCACTCCATTTAGCAAGATTGCCGCTTGTGGTTTATTGTATAAAGCCTGCAGTGCCGCTCCGAACCACCCGTGCATTCCCATATATCCCAACAACCCAAACAAGTACCCCCAAGTCTACTTTGTCAAACGCCTTTTCGGCGTCTAAAAATATCAGCGCTGACTTTTGTTCCTGTTGGCATTTTGCCATTGCCAGCAAGAGTCGTCTAACATTACTTCCTGCTTGTCTATTCCTTACGAAGCCTACCGGCTCCTCACCTATTAAATCCGCGTGGCAAGAATACGGGCCAGGATCTTCACGTCCATGTTAATTAAGGAAATGGGTCTGTAGGAACCCGGACGCACCCCTTCTTTCCCCGGTTTGCGAATTAATGTAATCAGGGCTTCATTTGCGTGTGTGGGGGGGGGGGGGGGAACTCCTTATCCTCAATTACTTGCTCAATATATTTCCCCATCGCCTCTAATCCTCTCAATGGCAGGGCCTTATAATATTTTCCCATGAAGCCATCTGGCCCTGGTGCCGAGCCCAGGGACAGCGCCTTTATTGTCTCTGGTACTTCTTTACCTATGATGGGCTGGTTTAACAAATCTATGTGATGTTGTTGAAACCTGGGAAGCCCCACCCGCTCTAAATAGACTCCCAGTCTTCCCTTATCCTTCCCCAGTGTGCCTCCGTATACTGAGCTGTAATAATTGTGAAAGATCTGTGCTATCTCCTCACTTTTGTATTTTGTCACTCCTTGGGGGTCCTTCATTGCTGTGATCACTCTACTAGGTCCCCCCGTTTTCACCAATCTCGCTAGCAGTGTTCCTGCTTTGTTGCTGAATCTTTGCAATTTGCAATTGTAATATATTGAAGATCGCATGGTTTGTTTGTGAATTAATGTGTTGAGAGTTATCTGGTCACCTGATAGTGTTCTCTATTGGCTGCGGTTGGCATTTTTTTATATTTCCGCTTCGCCTTCTGAAGTTGGCCCTCCAAATACAAAATAGCCCTAGATTGGTTTTTCTTACGCGCCTGCACAAATGCTATTATGTCTCCCCGTATGACCGCTTTGGATGCCATCCAGTAAAGCTTGGGGTTGTCTGCGTGTGGACCATTAAACCTCTCATATTCTGCCCACCTAGTATCTAAGTATTGTGTAAGTTCCTTGTCTCCGTGCAGGTATCCCGGGTATCTCCACCCACCTTTATGTTGCTAAAATTCTGGGATCTCCATCGCCAGCCATACGATCACTTGGGCTGAGATCTCTGTGGGCCCTATGCCCGCGCCTCGTACCCAAGGGAATGCTGTCCTATCTACTATCGTGTAATCTGGTTCAAGCGGTTCCTAACCTTGCGCTCATACCAAGTCACATCAAATTCAACCACGTCCGCAACATGGACACCAGAATGTGGAGTACCACAAGGATCACCCTTATCACCAACTATTTTCAACCTAATGATGATACCTTTGGCAAAACTCCTATCAAACCATAACCTCAACCCATAAAAATACGCCGACGATGTAACAATATACATCCCTTTCAAACACGACATCAAAGAAATCTTCAATGAAATTAACCAAAGCTTACACATCATGAACACCTGGGCAGATGCATTTCGACTGAAACTGAATGCAGAAAAAACTCAATGCCTGATACTCACCTCCCAATACAACACGAACGAATTTACCACAATCAACACACCAAAACAATCTTCTAATTTCAGAAACTTTAAAAATCCTTGGAGATACCATTGATCGCCACCTAACACTTGAAACACACGCAAACAACACAACCAAAAAGATGTTCTACTGCATGTGGAAATTGAAAAGAATAAGACCATTCTTCCCAAGATCCGTCTTCCGCAGCCTAGTGCAATCACTCGTACTCAGCCATCTGGACTATTGCAACTCAATATACGCAGGTTGCAAAGAGCAAACACTGAGGAAACTTCAAACAGCCCAGAACACAGCAGCCAGACTCATCTTTGGGAAACCAAAATACGAAAGTGCGAAACCCGTACGAGAGAAGTTACACTGGCTGCCACTCAAGGAACGCATCACTTTTAAAGTATGCACACTAGTCCACAAAATCATTCATGGTGAGGCCCCAGCCTACATGTCTGACCTAATAGACCTACCACCCAGAAACGCTAAAAGATCATCCCGAACTTTCCTCAACCTCCACTTCCCTAATTGTAGGCATAAAATACAAAATGCTGCACGCATCAACCTTCTCTTATATGAGCACGCAATTCTGGAACAAACTACCACGAAACCTGAAAACGAACTATGAACTAACCGACTTCCGCAAACTATTAAAGACTTATCTCTTTGAAAAAGTATATCGAAAAGATCAAAGCACATGAAGTCCATACACACTGTTAACAATGCATCAATACATTCTCCTCTGTACTATTATCCCCCGTAACTTCAACACATTTAAACCTCAATTTTACAGGTAAAAATATATTAAGCCAGAACGTTCTACTGCTAATGTTCTGTTGCCCTATCAGTATCAGTTCTTCTATTGTTAGTCGTTCTTCTCCACTGTTTTATTCTCCTTAACAATACCTGGACCTCGTTTTAACTAAACTCCTCACAATGAAACCATAATTGTGTTGTAACAAATTGTACTTCCATCACAATGTAAAGCGAATGCTACATACCTGTAGAAGGTATTCTCCGAGGACAGCAGGCTGATTGTTCTCACTGATGGGTGACGTCCACGGCAGCCCCTCCAATCGGAAACTTCTCTAGCAAAGTCCTTTGCTAGTCCTCGCGCGCCCGCGCACCGCGCATGCGCGGCCGTCTTCCCGCCCGAAACCGACTCGAGCCGGCCAGTCCAGTATGTAGCAAGACAATACACTTCAAGGGAAGACACAACTCCAAAGGGGAGGCGGGCGGGTTTGTGAGAACAATCAGCCTGCTGTCCTCGGAGAATACCTTCTACAGGTATGTAGCATTCGCTTTCTCCGAGGACAAGCAGGCTCTTTGTTCTCACTGACGGGGTATCCCTAGCCCCCAGGCTCACTCAAAACAACAACCATGGTCAATTGAGCCTCGCAACGGCGAGGACATAACTGAGATTGACCTAAAAAAATTTACCAACTAACTGAGAGTGCAGCCTGGAACAGAACAAACAGGGCCCTCGGGGGGTGGAGTTGGATCCTAAAGCCCAAACAGGTTCTGAAGAACTGACTGCCCGAACCGACTGTCGCGTCGGGTATCCTGCTGCAGGCAGTAATGAGATGTGAATGTGTGGACAGATGACCACGTCGCAGCTTTGCAAATTTCTTCAATAGAGGCTGACTTCAAGTGGGCTACCGACGCAGCCATGGCTCTAACATTATGAGCCGTGACATGACCCTCAAGAGCCAGCCCCGCCTGGGCGTAAGTGAAGGAAATGCAATCTGCTAGCCAATTGGAAATGGTGCGTTTCCCTACAGCCACTCCCCTCCTATTGGGATCAAAAGAAACAAACAATTGGGCGGACTGTCTGTGGGGCTGTGTCCGCTCCAGATAGAAGGCCAATGCTCTTTTGCAGTCCAATGTGTGCAGCTGACGTTCAGCAGGGCAGGAATGAGGACGGGGAAAGAATGTTGGCAAGACAATTGACTGGTTCAGATGGAACTCCGACACAACCTTTGGCAGGAACTTAGGGTGAGTGCGGAGGACTACTCTGTTATGATGAAATTTGGTGTAAGGGGCCTGGGCTACCAGGGCCTGAAGCTCACTGACCCTACGAGCTGAAGTAACTGCCACCAAAAAAATGACCTTCCAAGTCAAGTACTTCAGATGGCAGGAGTTCAGTGGCTCAAAGGGAGGTTTCATCAGCTGGGTGAGAACGACATTGAGATCCCATGACACTGTAGGAGGCTTGACAGGGGGCTTTGACAAAAGCAAACCTCTCATGAAGCGAACAACTAAAGGCTGTCCTGAGATCGGCTTACCTTCCACACGGTAATGGTATGCACTGATCGCACTAAGGTGAACCCTTACGGAGTTGGTCTTGAGACCAGACTCAGACAAGTGCAGAAGGTATTCAAGCAGGGTCTGTGTAGGACAAGAACGAGGATCTAGGGCCTTGCTGTCACACCAGACGGCAAACCTCCTCCACTGGAAGAAATAACTCCTCTTAGTGGAATCTTTCCTGGAAGCAAGCAAGACGCGGGAGACACCCTCTGACAGACCCAAAGAGGCAAAGTCTACGCCCTCAACATCCAGGCCGTGAGAGCCAGAGACTGGAGGTTGGGATGCAGAAGTGCCCCTTCGTCCTGAGTGATGAGGGTCGGAAAACACTCCAATCTCCACGGTTCTTCGGAGGACAACTCCAGAAGAAGAGGGAACCAGATCTGACGCGGCCAAAAGGGAGCAATCAGAATCATGGTGCCTCGGTCTTGCTTGAGTTTCAACAAAGTCTTCCCCACCAGAGGTATGGGAGGATAAGCATACAGCAACCC